>NC_090818.1:14719906-15042633 GCF_000390325.3 Nicotiana tomentosiformis
TTGTACACTCTATTAGATGTCTGTAGACAGTCATATATAGTTATATAGTATGTGGCCTTGTCGGCTTGCCCTACAGTATATATATGTATGTATATATGTCTTTTGGGCATGTTTTCCCATGTAGGTTGTTCATATGAATTAATAGTTTATTTCCAAACGTTATGCATGACTTACACTTATTTCATGTTTATATCTTAGACGAATGCTTATTGATATTCGATAGGTAGAACTTGGGCACTCATCACGGCCTATCGGTTTGGGTCGTGACAAAAGTGGTATTAGAGCAGTTCTGTCCTAGGGTTGTCTACAGACCGTGTCTAGTAGAGTCTTGTTTATGGGTGTGTTGTGCACCACACTTATAGACAGGAGGCTACAAGATATTTAGGATGGTTACTCTTCTTTCTTATCTTAGATCGTGCGATATAAGAATTCATTTTCCTAACAACATGTTATGTTTTCAGCGATGCCCAAGAAGGCTACAGCCACCCAGAAGGGCAAGTCCGTGGATGATAAAACTACAAGTAGAGTGCCACGAGTTACCAGATCTCGGGAAAAATCGCATAGTGAGACGCCATCTCAGACTTCACATACCTGCCCTTTCCAGAGGACATCTGAGGGGCACCAGCTCCAGCACTCGCTCCAGTACCCCCAGCTCCTCATCCAAATGTACCGGGTCAGGAGATGAGAGATGTTATTCAGTTATTGACTCGGTTAGTGGCCGAACAAGCTCGACGTCAGGAGGTTGGTATTGGTCATGCGGATAGGGCCATTAGTGCGAGGGTTCGTGATTTCATTAATTTGGACCCTCTGAAATTCACTGGAGCAGATCCAAATGAGGACCCTCAGGTATTTATCAATAGGATGCAGAGGACTTTGAGGGTAATGAAGGCCACTGCAACTGAGTCAGTTGATCTAGCTTCCTATAGACTTCGGGATATTGCAATTAATTGGTACGAGTCTTGGGAGTTTTCCAGAGGTGAGGATGCCCTTCCACCAGTATGGCAGGATTTTACAGAGGCTTTTCTTCATCATTATTTGCCACCAAAGCTTAGACGGGCCAGAGTTGATAAGTTCTTGACCCTTCGACAGGGTAATATGAGTGTTCGGGAGTACAACCTTCAGTTTGATTCTTTGGCGAGGTATGCTCCCACTATTGTAGCTAAGTTGGAGGATCGGGTTCACCAGTTCGTGATGGGGTTGGATCCGCACCTGCTCAATGACTGTATGTCGGTCTCACTTTATCCAGGCATTGATATTTCTCGTATTCAGGCATACGCTCAGGGTGTAGAGGAGCGTAAGCAGAAGCAGAGGGCCGATCGTGAGCATGATAGGTGCTATAATAAGAGAGCGAGATCTTCAGGTCCTTCTGGTGAGTTTCGATGTGGTCAGAGACAGCAGTACCCGAGGTATCCAGCTCAGCCATCATCTAGTGCACCCCCTCAATTTTTCGGTAGGAGATTTGATCGTTCCACATATTCAGGGCCCAGTAAGAGTTCCAGGGCCTCTCGTTCTCAGTATAGGGGTGAGTCAAGTTAGATGAGGCCACCCTTGCCACGATGTGCTCAGTGTGGTAAGCATCGTGTCGGGTAGTGTCTCGTAGGGTTGGGTGTTTATTATACTTGTGGTTATCCATGCCACGTTATGAGATATGTCCGACGAGAGGTGGTGCAGGTATAGTTCAGTCAGCGGGATCTATAGCTAGTTCGTCATCATCAGTACTCTCCCTGTGCAAGGATCACATGCACCAGTCGGTCGTGGTAGAGGCAGAAGTGGAGCATCTAGCTCGAGCGGTCCTCAGAACCGCATTTATGCATTAGTGGGATCAGGAGTCGTCACCTGATGTTGTTACAGGTATATTATCAGTCTCTTCATATGATGTATATGCATTGATTGATCCAGGGTCCACCTTATCATATGTCACTCCGTTCGTTGTTAGCAAGTTTAGGATAGAACCTGAGTTGATTAAACCTTTCGAGGTGTCTACACCTATTGGGGATCCAGTGATAGCTAGACGGGTATATAGAGATTGTGTAGTAGGAGTTCTTAGTCATTCTACAGTAGCGGACCTGATTGAGCTAGATATGGTAGAATTTGATGTTATAATGGGTATGGATTGGTTGGCTTCTTGTTATGCTAACGTTGATTGTAGATCAAAGATGGTTCGGTTCCAGTTTCCACGGGAGCCAGTTCTAGAGTGGAAAGGTAATACTACATCGCCGAGAGGTAGGTTTATTTCCTATCTCAAGGAAAGGAAGATGATCAGAAAGGGTTATATTTATCACTTAGTTCGGGTACAGGATGTGAAAGCAGAGTCACCGACTCTTCAATCTATTCCGGTGGTTAATGAGTTTCCCGATGTTTTTCCCGATGAGCTTCTAGGCCTTCCGCCAGAGCGAAAGATTGAGTTTGCTATTGACACATTACCAGATACTCAGCTGATATCTATTCCTCCTTATAGAATGGCACCTGCAGAGCTGAGAGAGTTGAAAGAACAACTGAGGGATTTGCTTGAAAAAGTTATTAGACCCAGTACATCACCGTGGGGAGGACCTGTGTTATTTGTGAGAAAGAAAGATGGTTCCTTGCAGATGTGTATTGATTACAGACAGTTGAATAAGGCGACAGTCAAGAATAAGTACCCACTTCCAAGGATTGCTAATTTATTTGATCAGTTGTAGGGTGCCAGGTGTTTCTCAAAGATAGACTTGAGGTCGGGGTACCATCAGGTAAGGGTTAGAGAAAAGGATATTCCGAAGACAGTATTCAGGACCAGATACGGACACTTTGAGTTTCGTGTTATGTCATTCGGTTTAACTAATGCCCCAGCGGTATTCATGGACTTGATGAACCGTGTGTTCAGACCGTTTCTAGATCTGTTCATGATTGTATTTATAGATGATATTTTGGTTTATTCTCATTCAGAGGTTAAGCATGCAGATCATTTGCGTACTGTGCTCAGAGATCAACAAGAAAAGAAGTTGTATGCAAAATTCTATAAATGTGAATTCTGGTTGAATTCTGTAGCCTTCCTTGGTCATATTATTTCAGGTGAGGGTATCCGGGTCGATACACAGAAGATTGAGGCAGTGAAGACTTGACCTAGACCCAGACACCAACAGAGGTTCGTAGCTTCCTGGGTTTGGCAGGTTATTACAGGAGATTTGTAGAGGGGTTTTCTTCCCTTTCAGCACCATTGAGAAAGTTGACTCAGAAGGCAACCAAGTTTCAGTGGACTGATACTTGTGAGATTAGTTTCCATGCATTGAAGGACAAATTGACTTCAGCACTGGTTCTGACACTTCCAGAAGGGACCGATGGTTATGCTATCTATTGTGACGCGTCGGGCGTTGGATTGGGTTGTGTATTGATGCAGCATGGTAAGGTTATCGCTTATGCTTCTAGACAACTAAGAAACCACAAGAAGAATTACCCCACCCACGATTTAGAGTTAGCCGCGGTGATTCATGCACTAAAGATATGGAGGCACTATTTGTATATCATTCATGTAGATATCTATATGGACCATAAGAGCATTCAGTATATATTCAAGCAAAAGGAATTGAATTTACATAAGAGGCAATGGTTGGAGCTACTAAAAGACTATGATGTTGATATTTTATACCATCCAGGAAAGGCGAATGTAGTAGCCGACGCCCTCAGCCTTAGATCTATAGGTAGCTTATCATATTTATAGCTAGAGAAGAGTGAGATAACTTATGAGATTCATCAGCTAGCTAATCTTGGAGTTCGATTATTAGATTCAGGTGGTACCGGAGTTATTATTCAGGACACGACAATATCCTCTCTAGTAACTGAAGTGAAGGAACGCCGGTATGAAGATCCTGTGCTAGCTCACTACAGAGATACAACCCCTCAAAAGGAGAAGACACCATTGGAGATTACAGGAGATGGAGTCCTCAGATATCGAGGTCGATTATGTGTTCCTAATGTAGCAGGGTTGCGCCAGCAGGTTATGGGAGAAGCTCACTATTCTTGTTATTCCATTCATCCAGGAGTGACGAAGATGTATCATGATATCAGGGTAATATACTGGTGGGACGGAGTGAAGAAGGATATAGCAGAGTTTGTTGCTCATTGCCCAAATTGTCAGCAGGTTAAGATTGAGCATCAGAAACCCGGTGGATTATTGTAGGTTATAGAGATTCCGACTTGGAAATGGGAAGCGATTAACATGGATTTCATCATAGGCTTACCTCGTACCCAGCGTAAGTTTGATTCTATATGGGTTATTATTTATAGACTTACAAAATCAGCCCATTTTCTGCCTGTCAGAACTACGTATTCAGCAGAGGATTATGCAAGGATTTACATTAAGGAGATAGTACGACTTCATGGTGTCCCTATATCTATTATCTCAGATAGAGGTGCTCAATTTACAGCTAATTTCTGGAGGTCCTTCCAAAAAGGATTGGGGACTCAAATAAGTCTTAGTACAACATTTCATCCCCAAACAGATGGTCAGGCTGAGTGTACTATTCAGACACTGGAGGATATGTTATGGGCTTGTGTGATGGACTTCAGGGGTAACTGGGATGATCATCTTCCACTTATTGAGTTCGCATATAATAATAGTTATCATTCCAGCATTCAGATGGCTCCATACAAATCTCTTTACGGACGAAAGTGTAGGCCACTTATCGGATGGTTCGAGGTTGGGGAAACTAAGTTAGTAGGACCAGAGTTGGTACAACAGGCAGTTGAGAAGATTAAGCTTATACGGGAAAGGCTATTAGCAGCTCAGAGTCGTCAGAAGTCATATGTAGATAATCGACGATGAGACTTGGAGTTTCAGGTAGATGACTAGGTATTCCTAAAGGTATCACCGATGAAAGGCGTTATGAGATTCAGTAAGAAAGGAAAGCTTAGCCCTCGGTACATTGGACCTTATAAGATCATATGCAGAGTATGCCAGGTAGCATATGAGTTAGACTTGCCTTCCAACTTGGATTCAGTACATCCAGTTTTTCACGTGTCTATGCTCCGCAAGTGTATTGGAGATATTTCTAGAGTCATTCCAGTGGACGATATTCAGGTCACAGAACATCTATCATATGAGGAAGCTCCCATTGCTATACTAGATAGACAAGTTCGGAGATTGAGAACTAAAGACGTATCTTTGGTTAAAGTACTTTGGAGGAACAATAATGTAGAGGAGATGACTTGGGAAGCTGAAAAAAACATGAAGTCTAGGTATCCTCACTTGTTTATGCTTCCGAAGGAGGATCGGACTGAGAGATCACAACCTTAGGTACGTATATGGTACTTGATTCTTATGTTAGTTATTATCATTGGTTGTGTGAGACCATTGGTGTTATTGATGATTGTGGACCTGTGTGGCTTTGTATTGTTGGGTTTGCTATCTGAAAGGTTGGTAGTGATACCATTACAGAGGAGACTCTGTCAAAATTTTTATAAATCTCTAGGAGTTTAACATTCGAGGGCGAATGTTTCTAAGAGGGGAAGATTGTTACACCTTGTATGTCCGAAGGTGACATATAATGAATATGAGACTTGTTAATCATGATTTAAATGAGTTTAAAGTCATAATATGACTATATATGATGGTTGGACAAAACACATAAAGTTTGGAGAAAATCGGATTAAAGTTGCGAAAAAACCGACTAAGAATTTGCCCTATAACAGAGCTTTTTGAGAAATATATTTTGTATGCTATATGAGGTCTTTTTAGGACATATTATATACCAAATTGAAGGTCTTAGAATGTAATTTTCAACGCTCATAACCGTTCATTCATACAATATTCGGATAAAATGATATAAGCATTGGAAAATGGGCGAATCAGAGGGTGCCAAGCTAGTACCTTTTGACTTTTCAAAAGTTTAATAAATATGTTTTAACTCATCTCTCTCTCTTAATTTTACATAGAATCTGACCAGAGACACCATAAAAGAACGGTCCTTGAGCTCTCTAATAGCTTTAAATAATACTAACATCCCGGGTACGAAATCGAGAAGCGATAATATCAGAACGATCCCTACGACGTAAGTATCACTATATCACCTCTCTTTTTCTTTGTAGTTTGAGTTTTGGAATGTATTTAATAGTTAATAAAAAATTATAATTTCTGTATTTAAGCTTTAAAATATCAAGAAAAGTTGATAAATTCGTTTCCTAATAGTTAGACCTCATGGGACGGTGATCGGAAATCGTGAGTTCGAGTTATTTGATTTGTAAAGGATTATTTTGTGGGTTGTTTTGTGTTGCTTTTGGACTATCTATTGTGCTGCTGATTTATGGAGTTTGGAAGGATAAAAATGGCGTGGAGAAACGCCACATGTGGTAGGGTAGTAGGCTGGTCGCTCGTCGTTGTAGTTGCAGGCTAATTGATAATTTGTTGATTGGGTGTATTATGGTATATTTGGGTGTTTTGTTGTATTGAAAGTCCCGGATTATAATTAGGATGGTTTTAAGTTGCTGATTATATTATGTTTGTATCTCGCCTATTGTAGGCTTGAGGGAGCAGTAAAATCAGGGGAAATTCTGCCCGTTTTATTTTAGAATCGAGTTATCATTTGAGTAATATACTACCGCCATCTAAATTGTACATGTATTTCTTTGCTATAGGGTTGGCGCTCTAGTTGTCATAAGCTTGTTGTTGAGTTGCATTGACAACTTGAGGTATGTTAAGGCTATCCCTTTTTTCTTTTTGGCATGATCCAAATGATACAAACGAAATGAGCAAAATACGCAACTTTTATAAATGACTCTATTCATAGAAATACTAGGGGTGTCTATATTCTTGATTCCCCATGTGAATTATTATTATATCCTCTATTCATGGGTCCCAGAAAAATATGTATTTGATAAAGTTTGTTCGAAATGAATATAAATTTTATGATATTCGAGAAATCTTATTAACGTATTTTTTATGCATTTCATGCTTTTATACATGTACATTGACCCATGACCAGAAGGCGTTATATATACTTATATTATATGTATATGGGATATGGGAAAAGGTTAAGGCGTTATATACACACCACCACCTGATCAACTGGTATATGTTGATAATTTTGCCCACAGTGGCCGAGATGTTATGATGGGATGCCCTCAGAGGCTTGATGATGTTATGTACACTATACCTATGCATGATACGACATTTACACACACATGCATGATATTATAAATGTTTCAGGATTCACAAAGTTATTTAGACTCACAGGTGGAATTCTTTACCCCATGTTTCATCTATGTCTTTTATGTACTGATTTTCATGCTTTACATACTCAGTACCTTATTCGTACTGACGTCCCTTTTTGCCTGGGGATGCTGCGTTTCATGCCCGCAGGTGTAGGTAGACAGGCTGGCGGTCCCCCTTCTTAGGATCCTTGATCAGCTAGAGTTGATGTGCTCCATTTGATCCGGAGCTGCTTTGAGTTTTGGTACGGTGTGTTTACATATATATATGGGTACGACGAGGCCCAGTCTCTTCCTTTATATAGTTGTACACTCTATTAGATGTCTGTAGACAGTCATGTATAGTTATATAGTATGTGGCTTTGTCGGCTCGCCCTACAGTATATATATGTATGTATATATGTCTTTTGAGCATGTTTTCCCACGTAGGTTGCTCATATGAATTAATAGTTTATTTTCAGACATTATGCATGACCTATACTTATTTCATATTTATATCTTAGACGAATGCTTATGGGTGTTCGATAGGTAGGACTCGGGCACTCGTCACGGCCTATCGGTTTGGGTCGTGACATAGGGATAAACTTAAACGACCAAAACTAGGAAGTGAGTTTCCTAAAAGGTATAATCTGAAAGACCCAGACTAGGAAGTGTGTCTCCTAGTGATAAAACTCTAATGACCCAGACTAGGAAGTACGTCTCCTAGGGTTGAAACTTGTAACCTAAGATTAGGAAGTGCATTTCCTAAAAAGTATGACCTGAAAGACTCAAACTAGGAAGTGCGTCTCCTAAGGATAAAACTTGAATGACTCAAACTAGGAAGTGCGTCTCCTAGGGGTGAAACCTTTAACACAGAATTGGGAAGTGCATCTCCTAAAAAGTGTGGCCTGAAAGATTTAAACTAGGAAGTGTGCCTCCTGGATGTGGGATTGGGCTTGAGGAAAACTATAAACTAAGCTTGACTAAAATAAAAACTGACCCTATTCTCCAGGAGGGACCCTAGAACTCAAGGAAAACTAATGATTACCAACCTAACAAAATTAAAAACTGGCCCTATTCTCCAGGCGGGACCCCTGAACTTTAAGAAAACTAAAGATTACTAAAACTGACATATTCTACAGGCGGGACTCCAAAACTTAAGAAAAGCCAAAGATTCCTCTCAACTAGTGATATGCCTAGGAGGTATGGTGCTTCTCAATTAGGGAACATGCCTAGGATGTGTGATCTTCTCAATAGCCTTTGCGTTAGCAGAACTGGGGCATTACACCTAAAAAATTCAAGCTTCCAAGCTTTGATATGAACATAGCCTTCATCCTTGTTTTAGACAAAGAAAACTTGTGAGTTTTAAACATGGTGGTTAGTTTGTGGCTTTGACTTCGAGGGCAATTTCTCTTGCACTGCTTTGTTCCTGTTTCAAACAAAGAAAATTTTGTCAGTTTTAAAAGTGGTGGTCGGTTTGTGGCCTTGATGTCTTTGGCAGCTTGGCTTTGGGATCATCCAGCCTTTGGAAGATCGACTGGATTGGTAGTTGGTTGCACTGCTGGGAGACTCTGTTGTTGCTTACAAAGGGCCTTTACTTTCTGTATCAACTGTGATTGTTTCGGTCCCAGTGCCATTTGTGTTTTGTCGCTCAATCAGCCTTATCTCAAAAAGGAGATTTCTTTTCTTGGATAACCTTTTCTGATATCTTGAATGGCTTTTGCTTTTGGAGCAATTTGTCTTGTGGTTATCTTTGCTTGCTTTAGCCAAGTAGGCTGATAAGAGTCTTTTGGTGGGGACCCTTTGCATGAATCCTCAAGGTATGTTGACTGCAACAACAAAGTGTGCTGGCCAAATTTACTTTGTGCAACTGAAAAGTTGGTAGCAGATTTTAAAATTTTTTCTTGCTTATTTTGACAAGGAACTGACTTAGAGTGAAGGACACAATGATGCAAAGAAATAATATTAATAAGAAATGCCCCTGTCGGGAAGGACAAAAGTTTTTTTTTCAATAACTAGCCTTAATGATCATGACATGTATTTTGGACTTAACAACCTGATCTATCAAATCGATCAAATCTTCCCTCTTACCATTCTTATGACCTTTAAAGTCGGGCTTGTTCGTGCCAATTCTTTGCATCAGCTTCATGACTCACTTTCGACTAGTGGTGCTCCAAGGGATTTTCACCAACAAGTCTCTCTCATTTATTTATCTCTACTAAACGCCGCCTTAATGTACCCGTGAGGGTTTTCACTAGTAAGACTCTCTCTTTTTTCTTTCTTTCTTTTCTTGATTCCTTGAGCGAGAATCATGACCATGTCTCTCATATGACAACCGTTGCTCATTGCGAATTTCCCTTGGTATTCTCAAAACTGATCAGGAGGTTTTGTTTGGAACGCTTTTGGATATGGTTAGAAAGAAAGGACGGCATGAAAACTCAAAAGACTCAATGATGGGGTCATACACTTTACAACTCTTGGAATGAATCGACTTTTTCAAAGGTGAAATAAAATCTTTGCCTCAGTTTCAGATACTGGGGATTTTTGGATTTATTTTTTCTTTTTCTTCTTTCTATTTTTTTTACTCTTATTTGGTTGGACCGAACCATGTAAGGCTGTCTACGTATCCTTTTTAAAAGAATCAGGTCAAACGTAGTTCAAATGTCTGACCTAACTATTTTTCATCTTTCTTTCTTTGTCTTTTTCTTCTTTTTTTTTTTTGTGTTTTTTGTTTGTTTTCAAAACAAGTATCTCCAGCTCTTATTTTCCGGGGGCATGGACCTTTGACTGTTCTTTTCTTCTTTCTTTTTTTTTTTACTTGAACTTTCTAAGAGTTATCCCAGTTTTTACTCTTGGGGCATGGACTTTTCTTTTTAATTTTTTTTCATTTCATTTTTTTTACTTTCGACTCTAAACTTGATTCCAAAAGAGGGTGGTCAAAGGAAATAACAACAGGCTCGAAAGGGGTAACGAAGGGTATAAAGTGTTTGGATAGCAGAAAAAGGGCCTCCCAGCCTCGATAATTTCAATCATGTTAGCCCTTCACAATCACGACATTGATGGACATGTTGCTTTTTGGGTCTTTTTCAGTGTAAAGTTATATGAGCAATATTTTTCTCGCAGTGCATGACCCTTGTTAATTTGGGTGACTTTTCTTGGATTTTTTCTTGATGTAGAAGATGCATTTTGCCACTAAACTGAACCATTTCATGTTGTATGGAATACACCTTCTTTTGAAAAATACTTTCTATCTCTTAGTGCAAAACATACTTCAACCCGTCTGATCATCCTTAAGCCTGATCTTCTCAATGATTCAAAAGGTAGAGATCCCGAACTTCCATGAGCATGACTGCTTTGGTTCCATGCAAACTTGGCTCATTCTTATTTTCTAAATGTTTCATGTCTTTATTCATATTCAAAAGTGTCTCTTTCTTACTTATCCAATTCAAGACTAAATCAATTTTCTAAGATCTCGCCAAAAATTTCACATGCATGTCATGTTACTAGAACTAGCGTGAAAAGAACTATGCACAAAATGGATACAAAAAAACTGGCTTTTTTTTATTGAATAAAGGATAGCAGGGTCCGATAACACAAAAAGAAGAAGAAAAGACGACAAAATAAGCTACCATGGCTAAAAGAGGAGTACTTTCCAGTTACAAAGGGACATCTTAGACACAAATTTGCACATCAGCACTATTACGACATTCAACCTTTTATTCCTTTTGATTCAGCACCCAAATTTTGACTTTTTGATCAAAACATTCCCAATATTCATTGCCGGATTTCAGGACTGACGACATGGGAAATTTCAAAGCAACTCATTTACTAAAGAACTTGGAAGAATTCTCACGTCTCCCCATCATCAAATCATCCCGAGCAGGCCATGTCTTATTGCTCAAATCTTGTAAAGTCAACCCCATATTTGCCACCATTTTTGATTTTTCACCGCCAACTTGCCTACTTGCTTTTTCGTGACTTTGGATCAACAACAATGGTCCTTGTCCCATTGGTTGAGAAGATGCTTTTATTTTCGAGGGATCTTGGATTGTTTTTGTGGCTCGCCATTACAAACCAACAAACCGACCACCTTTAACTAGCTTTTATTTCAAAACAACAAGCAAGTTAGAATAAACACTCTCTTTCTTTTTTCTTTTTTTATCTTTTTTTTGTTGTTCTTTTTCTTAAACCATTTAATCGAACCTGATGTGGGTTGCCTACGTATCACGTGGGAACATGAATCAGATCTTGTGTAGTTCGGGAAAATAAGGAATAAAGAAAATAATCTATTTTTTAAAAAAATTTCTGAAAGAAAGACTTATAAAGAAAAAAGAAAATATTTTTGGATTTGGATTGGTTTGTTTTTTTATTTTTGAAAATAAAGACTTCTAAATAAGAGAGAAAACGTATTATGTTTTTTTGAATTTCGTTTTTTCTTTTGGAATTTCGAAAGAAAAATTTCTAAAGAAGAAATGAAATATTTTTGGATTTTTGTTTCTGATTTTTGTTTTTGGAATTTTTGGGAAAAATACTTCAAAATAAAGGAAACCCGTATTTTGGATATTCTTTTCATATGAAAGACTTCGGAAAGAAAGAAAATATTTTTTAGGCTTAAAATCCCTTTTATTGTTTTGAATTTTCTAAGGAAAGACTTCTATAGAAGGAATTAAAGAAAAATATTTTTGAATTTTTAAAAATTGGGGACGGAACCGATAAGGTTTGTCTACGTATCTGACATCCGGTAAAAATCAGACCCGCGTAGTTCGGTCAGTTTTGACGGAACAGGAGAAACACGATTTTTTAAAAATATTGGCTTATTTTCTTTTCTTTTTTTTTTTTCAAAATTTCGGCAGAGTTTCGGAATTTTTCAAATACTTACCTCTCACTCTTGTTTATTTTATTTTATTTTATTTTATTTTCTTTCCCTATTCTAGAAGCCGGTCAACATGCAAGCCGAAATAAATAAATATACAAAAGCACATAAAATACATCAGGGTGGTCTTTTAAATTGGGTACACCTGTCCTAGACGGACCCAACCCCTGTGTTGAGTCCCCAAAGTCAAATGCACGTGATGCAAACAAACGTACCTACTAGAGATCCGGCATGAGGTTATGTCATTCTAAGTTTAAATCTTGGGTGTATTGTTCTAGACCTGTCTTACCCGAGTGGAAAACTCGAGTCGAAGGGACAACGTACCGGGAACCAAACGTCCATCCGACTTTGTAACTGATCCGATCCTCGTTCTAAATTAGGGTATGACACTAACAGAAAAGAAATCACGCCAGCGTGCACTTCCCAGAAGATTTAGAAGACTCAGAGAGAAAAAAAGTTTCGTAACAGTTTTATATACAGTTCAAGCAATATCAAAGTGGTAAAAAGCGGCATTTAGCGCATTAGGCCCAAACACATAAAAATCAGATAATAAACAAAAGCCAAGTATCACAGTTATTCTAAGCTCGAATTTTGAACCCTGAACTAGAGATTCTGGGTTCGATCCCCAGCAGAGTCACCAGATCTGTCACACCTCATTTTTTCCGAGGGATGGGGAGCTAGAGAGTTTTTCCAATTAAAGTGACATAATCGAAATAAGATTATTTATTAGATTCAGAGACGCGCCACGGGAATCGTACCCATGATCACGATGATTTATTATTGCGCGCCTAAAGCAACAAGCGCATTTGAATTATTTTTGAACTACATTTGAAATGCATTGTGAGGCCAAGAGAAATATGGAAGTCATTTGTGGGTAGGTGTAAGATTTGACTGTTACAATTATAGAATAAATGTGGACAATAGGTTAGCGTTGAGTTCATGCCCAATTCCTCTCGAAGCTTATCAACCCCGAACCAATCCAAACATAACCAATCAACTCCCAAAATCCAATTAGCTAAACCAAGCTTACTGCCATATTAAGTTAATACACCAATCTAATAACCGTATCAAGCAGACCACTTAATCCAAAGCAGCAAAAGATTAATATAAACTTATCCAAAAGATTTCAATGAAACTCATAAAGGAAGTACATATATCGACGAAAGCATATGAATAAATTGAGACGATGAACAAAGACGAAATAACACCAAGAGAAACAACTGACTAGAATCATTCATTATGCTAGCAATATCAAATTGAGATAAGATAAATGAATAAAATTTCAGCTATTTTTTATGACCACCTACAGAGGAAGATGAGCTGGTTTAAGAGTAGCGAAACTGCTACATTTCAGGGACGTTTTGAGGTTGTTTTGAGCTGGTGTTTTGGTTGGTTATGGGATTGATTTCACGTCAGTTTTGGGTAGAAGAAGACAGCTAGTTTTATGCTTTGTTGGCCGCGTTTTTATTGCTTGTTATGGCTGGATTTTGGAGTGGTTTAAGGGAGCTTTAAGAACTAAATTTCGTGGCTGAAAGATGGAGTTTTCATGGCTGATTTTCAGCAGTAACGCATCTGTCTTAGAGCTAATTTGCAGCAACTATGGAGTTGTATTGTTGGTATTAGAATGAAACTTTTGTAGGATAGTTAACATGCTGGACTGGAGAACAACTCATAGATCGCTTCGAACCTGACAGAATATTTACAAGACTAAAATGCGAAGCTGTTCCTACGGACAAAGCTCAAATTCAAATTCATTCCATCAATGACTGATTACATAACTGAACTAGAATAGAAATGATGTTTGAACTCGTTGAGAGTCACTTAACGTCAAATCTGCATACAATAGCTTAACAACAGCATATGAACTACTCCTGAAGCCCATCTCTTTGCTTTGACATTACAAAATCCTACCAATCAAAGGCTCACAACTAACAACGGTGTCCTAATTGAGAGCATGAAACAAGTAGTTCACATAAACATCTCATTTCGAGTTACTTAATTGTTTCAGTCAAATGAAGGCCAAATACACGTCTTGCAAATAACAGAATCAGTACAAGTCATACTTGAACAAATAAGAAAAAAAACTAAATAGGAATTCAACAGTTTTCATTCATTTACTGAAAGCATAAGACAGAGTAATTTCAAACTAACCTAGTTGAACAAAGAAAAGCTAGATATAAACCAAATAAAAGCAGAAGCAAACTCGAACGAAGCTCAGCAATTCCAGAAACAGCAAAAACAGCGGAAATCGATGTAATATACTAGAATTTGTAATAGAATTTGAGAAGAAGACAATGAGAAGGAATATAATTTCTTTATTGATATGTAATAGAATTGGAAATGTTATAATGTTTTTTCTACCATAGAGCTACATTTACACCATGGATAACTTGAAAGAAGGAGAAGAGAAAGAGATTAGAGGTGAGAAGAGAGAGAGAGATAGGTTGAGAGAGAAATTAGTTAGGAAGTTGTAACTGAAATTTACCAGAAATTGCCTACTGTTTCCTTCCCTCCTCTGCGTATTAATACTCCTCACTAAGCTACTTGTGGACTGAATTACTTGTGGGCTAGTTTGTAATTGGGCCTGCTCTAGTCTGTCTTTGTTGGCCCAATAGCGATAGAGACCAAATGGAACCCAATGCTTAGCTTGATCCACTTTTGATATAAGACCTCAATATAGAAATAAGACCCCACTATAGGAATATCCGCCTACTTTCCTAATTCATTCCTTTCAGACATTACAATCCCTACCTCTCCCAGAACGACCTTGTCCTCAAGGTCTTTGCTGAGCAACAAAGTCAGGAAATCTGCTTTTGATATAGCTCCAATCTTCCCATGTAGTATCCTCTTCCTTTAAATTTGCCCATTGAACCAGAACTTTCACCCCCACACCATTATTTTCCTTCACCATGCGTCATTGAAGGATTGCAATAGGTTGAATCAAGATTCGTCTTTCGCCATCACAAATTGGTGGTTGTAGCTGTGGAGTAATGGATGGACCAACACGTTTCTTCAACTTGGAGATGTGAAAAACAAGATGCAGCTGAGACCCTTCAGGAAGCTCTAGCCGATAAGCCACTGTTCCGATTCTTTGCATGACCTTGTAAGGTCCATAAATATGAGCACATAACTTGACATTTCTTCTGACATCGATGGAAGATTGTCGATATGGATGTAGTTTAAGTTAGACTAGATCTCCAACCATCAGTACTCGTTCAGATCTTAACTTGTCAGCATAAAACTTCATTCTAGATTGAGCCTGTGTCAAGTTGTCTCTTAGAGATTGCAGCATCTGTTGTCTCTGAGTTAGGCACTCTCGTGCTGACTGATGACCAGTCTGTGGTAAGGACCCTAGTAGAAGTTGTGGAGGAGCATACCCATAGAGTTCCTGAAAAGGTGTAGTCTTGAGGGAGTTGTGATAGTTGGTGTTGTACCACCATTCCGCTAAGTGTAACCATTTTCCCCACTACTTAGGATTATTGAAGACCATAGATCTCAAATAGGTTTCCATGCACCTATTGAGTCTCTCTGTCTGTCCATCATATTGAGGGTGGCAAGCAGTGCTCATGTTGAGCTTAGTGCCCAATCTTTAAAGAGATGTTGCCAGAAATGGCTGGTGAAAACAACATCTCTGTCAGATACAATAGTCTTTGGTAATCCATGTAACCTGTAGATTTCCCTGAGAAATAATTCTGATACATCTTGAGCTGTATAGGGGTGTTTGAGTGCCAGGAAGTGCCCATACTTGGTAAATCTATCCACTACTATCAAGACTGCATTTTTGTGCCCAGAAATGGGTAAAACTTCTACAAAGTCCAATGATATGTCTTGCCAAGCCTGTGTGGGTATAGGGAGGGGTTGTAGAAGCCCAGGCGGGTGAATGTGTTCTGATTTAACTCTTTGACACACATCACACCCACTTACCCATTTGCAAATCTCTGTATTTATGTTTGGCCAATAGAACACAGACTGTATTCACCTATAGGTTCCTTGTTGACCTGAGTGCCCTCCAATAGGTGACTGGTGCAAGGCCTCTAAAATCTTGGTTTTCAAAGTGGTGCTTCTCCAAATGTATATCTTATGTTTATACCTTATAACTCCTTGCTGCAATGAATAATCTGGGTTGCTGGAGGGAGAAATTGATAGTTCACTGAGTAGTTGTAAGACTAAGGGGTCAGATTCATAGCTATCACAGACTTCTTCAATCCATGTAGCCTGAGTGGTGGAAAGGGCTAAGAGGGTAGAGTCCTCTTCATGTCTTCTGGATAAAGCATCTGCCACATTTTTTCTACCCCCTTTTATATTGCACCTCATAGTCCAATCCCAAAAGTTTTGCCAGTCCCTTCTATTGTAGTGCTGTAGTTACCTTATGCTCTAGTAAGTACTTTAAACTCTGATGGTTTGTCTTAACAATGAAATGCCCTCCTTGCAAGTAGTGTCTCCACTTTTCTATTACTGATAGCACAGCCATATATTCTTTCTCATAAGTAGAAAGTCCTCTATGTTTAAGGGCAAGAGCCTTGCTAAAATAAGCTATAGGTCTGCCAGATTGCATCAATACAACTCCTATCCCAGTGGAGCATGCATCAGTCTCCACTACAAAAGGCTTAGTGAAGTCAGCTAGAGCCAAAACTGGAACTGTTGCCATAGCTTCCTTCAGTTGCTGAAAAGCCAATTCTGCTTCTTCATTCCATTGAAATGCATTCTTTTTTAGTAGGTTTGTTAGGGGTCTGCTAATTACCCCATAGGACTTAACAAACCTCTTATAGTAGCCTGTGAGCCCTAGAAATCTTCTGAGGGCCTTGATAGATTTTGGCACTGGCCATGACAACATAGCTTCAATTTTAGCAGGATCAGTAGCTACCCCTCTCCCTGAAATAATATGTCCTAGATATTCCACCTTGTCCTACCCAAATGAACATTTGGACAATTTGGCATAAAGCTGCTCCTTCTGTAGAACTTCTAGCACTGTTCTAAGATGAAGTGCATGCGTTTCTAATGTAGGACTGTAGATTAATATATCATCAAAGAACACCAACACAAACTTTCTGAGAAAAGGTTTGAAAACATGGTTCATTAGGCTTTGGAAAGTGGCAGGTGCATTGGTCAAGCCAAAGGGCATGACCTTGAACTCATAATGTCTTAAATGAGTTCTGAATGCAGTTTTAAAAATATCACCCTCACTCATTCTGATCTGATGATAACCAGCCCTCAAGTCAATCTTTGAATAGATGCAAGATCCATTGAGTTCATCCATTAAATCATCTACCAAAAGTATAGGAAATTTTTCCTTAATTGTCATCTTATTAAGCTCTCTGTAGTCAATGCAAAATCTCCAACTACCATATTTCTTTTTAACTAAAAGTACTGGTGAAGAGAATGGGGAATGACTAGGCTGGATAATTCCATTTGTCAACATTTCATTAACTTGCTTCTCTATTTCATTCTTCTGAAAATAGTTATATCTGTAGGGTCTAATACTTACTGGTGCTGCATCAGGCTTGAGGGGAATGGAGTGATCATGGTCCCTCCTTGGTGGTAAAGTCTTTGGCTCTGCAAACACCTTGGGAAAGTCCTGGAGCACTGATTTGATCTCTTCAGGTAATTCTGCTATAACTTCCACTTCCTTAGCTGAGATTGAAAATAAATGTGCCCATATCACTTGACCCTTCTTCAACAATTGTTTAACCCCAGACAGTCATGGCCTGCAGTTGGCCTTCTTCAGAAATCCCCTTCAATTTCACTCTTTTACCATTGACACTCACTTGGAGTCTATAGCCAATAAAGTCAAATAAGACTGGATTGTGTTTCCTCATCCAGTCTACTCCCAACACCATGTCACACCCTCCAACATCCAACAACCTGAGCTTGTGCTCAAATTCAATTCCATGTATCTTTCATTTAAATGAAGGACATGAATGATAACTCATCAGATGACTGCCATTGACTGCAGTAACCCTCATAGGTGCATCTTCCTTAATTACACACCCCAACTGTTTTGCAGAACTACAAGCCACAAAACTATGAGTGCTACCACTATCAGCTTCTGCTTCCCATACATCCCTTTCAACTTGATAGTATTAGAGGTTACAGTTCCTGATAAGGCATTGAGGCTTATGGCCTCATCAATTATCTCCCCTTGATCATTTTCAACTTCTTCTATTTCTTCTATTCTTTGACTTTCATCTACTATATCCTGATCAGTAGTACCATGCAAGATGTTCAACTGTTTATCCTTACATTGATGACCTGGGAAGTACTTCTCTCCACATCTATAGCATTCACCCCTGGCTTTTCTTGCTTCAAACAACTTATTACCAGAGATGTTGGAGTTAGAATAACTCTCTTTAGAAGTAAGGGCAGTCCACCTTAGCAGCAGTATTGTTCGAGTAGAATTTTCTAGTTGAATTCTCCTGTGGCTCCATCATTCTCATTCTGCTGCTCGATCTATCCAATTAATGAGCCTCAGCTGGAGCACTACCAAGGATTCCATCCTTGTTCACGAACAACTTGTCCATCATGACATCAATTTTGTGGTTTAGATCATCCATTTTGGAATCAGTAGAATCTACTTTCTTATTTGTTTCTGCCATGTAACTGTGCAACTGGGTCTCCAATTTTTTGACATTTTTCTTTGTGGATTTTGCTCGAGTTTCTGGGGCTGTCATGTTCCAGGATTCTGCTCTGATACCAATTGTAATATACTAGAATTTGTAATAGAATTTGAGAAGAAGACAATGAGAAGGAATAGAATTTCTTTATTGATATGTAATAGAATTGGAAATGTTACAATGTTTCTTCTACCATAGAGCTACATTTACACCATGGATAACCTGAAAGAAGGAGAAGAGAAAGAGGTTAGAGGTGAGAAGAGAGAGAGAGAGAGAGAGAGAGAGAGAGAGAGAGAGAGAGAGAGAGAGGTTGAGAGAGAAATTTGTTAGGAAGTTGCAACTGAAATTTACCAGAAATTGCCTACTGTTTCCTTCCCTCTTATGCGTATTAATACTCCTCACTAAGCTACTTGTGGACTGAATTACTTATGGGCTAATTTGTAATTGGGCCTGCTCTAGTCTATCTCCATTGGCCCAATAGCGATAGAGACCAAATTGAACCCAATGCTTAGCTTGATCCACTTCTGATATAAGACCTCAATATAGAAATAAGACTCCACTATAGGAATATCCGCCTACTTTCCTAATTCATTCCTTTCAGACATTACAATCGAACGACGATTTGAATCGAAATTCTCTTTAAAACGCGAAAGTGTGGAACAAACACAGCAATAGAAGAGTAATTTCAGAAATTGCTTTTGATTTTAATTTTCCTCTGTTTTTCGAGCCCTTTGTTCCAAATCTCAGAAAATGGCCTTTGAATTTCCAGAATCGATTTCATATGCTAGTCAGTGCTTTGAACGTGTGTCGAGTCTGTGAATTCAGAGAGAGGTGAGAAGAGAAGGCGTATGTGAGGGAGCTGAGAGCATTTTTTCCATTGGGGCGGCTAGGGTTTTTTAGGTTAGAGGAGTTCATTTTTTCTCTTTTTTGAGAATGAAGAATTAAGTCTATATAAAATGGGGAGTGGGCATGGGCTTTGGATAGGGTAAAAGAAGAGGTTCTAGGGCGGATCTAATAGCAACTGGGCTAATATTTTAGTCCATTTGGCCTAATTCCAATAAAAGACCAAACAACCTCTCTCCTGCCTTTTGATTATTTTCGGAAATAGCCACTTGATCAAACTCTAATTGCTAAATTAACCCACTTACAATTTTTGATGCCAAATAACCAAAAAATATTTTGGGTTATTTTTTAGGAGTAATTTCCTATGTGAGGCAAAAATTAGGTGCTCACATATTATACTAAAATATTCAATAACAAAGATAAAATAATAAATTACATAAAATAAATATTGCTAATTAATAAACCATAATGAAAATTAACATAATCTAAAAATACTATATAGGTCATTCTAAAATAAATATAGCTAATAAGTACTAATATTAATTACATAATTAAGCACTAAAAAAAAAAGATAAACTAAGTTATGCATTTTCATTATAAACCAATGTAAAACTAAAATAATTATCCAACACTACCGTCATTCCTAGTATTGAATTGAATTTCTTTTGTTAGCATTATTATTGATTTGAACTTTGTTTGAGTTACTACATTTAATGGGTTTTAAAATTTATTTAGCATTCAAGAATGTTAAGTCTAAACTTGAAATAATACGTTAAAAGATAAAACTATGAAAAAGTTTAAGAAATATTTATAAATTACATTACAATAAATATTTATATGTATAAAATATTTTCGAAAATTATATAAATATACTATTGGATTGGTTTGGTTTCGGTTTGACTTTTTTAGTTAAAACCAAACCAAACCAATTATGGTCGAGTTTTATTTTCCAATACCAAACCAAATCAAACCAAACCACATTATTTTTTTTTTTCGGTTTGACTCGAATTATCGGTTTGATGTGATTTATCGGTTTTCTTTGTACACCCCTAATTAAAATAGCACTATCTTTGCTCCTCTTTTCCCGATTCCATGTTTCTTCCTTAGAAATAGCATCCACTAGCGGCTTTTTGGCTCTATATTTGAAAAATAGTCATTATACTGGAGTTTTAAATTTTGCAAGTGAAACTTTATGACATATCTTGGGATTTCAATCGTAGAATTTGAAAATCTAAAATAATGACTAATTTTCAAATTATAGGGGGTGAAATGTGGCTATTGGTGAATTTTTTCACGTTCTAGGACAACTCTGTTGGGCCTATTTTGGTACATCACAATAGAGTAACCTAACATAAAGTAAGGTCCATTTTATTGCAAGTCCATAATCCTAACGAGATTTACTGATTTGGCACGATCCAATCTGCATTTTACAATTGATCTCCCTCCCCAAGCCAATGTTTTCAACTTCAAATTTTATTTTGTTTTATTTTATTCTTCATTTTTTTACTCATTTTATGTCTTTTTATAGGAGGGTATTTTTGTCAACACAATCGAAAGTTTTTACACTGAAATTTTACCATTGAAACGTGTTAGATGTTTGCATACTTGTAACTTGTAAGTGGATAGGAGAAAAAAAAAGTGGTTAGGATACTTTAGGGTTCACGGATACTTCAGACTAATGTTAATATTATAGCAAGTTACCCCCCCCCCCCCTCTCCAAACCCCAACCTAAAACTAAAAGCATTAAAATTAGTAAAACAGTACAAAGTCCAAAATTGATAGATGTCATGTATATGACTTATAAGTATAACAAAAGAGTTCAACTCCAATAACTAAACAAACTACACGAAACCAAATGATATTCATTCCAATACATTTAGCTCATCCAAATATAAGCATTGTCTATTTGCCCTGGAAGCAGCAACCTAAATCTTTTTGCCCACTTTGAAGTTCCTCTTGTTTTTGTCCTCGTAGCAAGAAAGATATATTAGGAACTTCTTTTATTAAACTTATTTTTATAAATGTGTTTTGAAACACACACACACACACACACACACACACACACATATATATATATATATATATATATATATATATATATATATATATATATATATATATATATATATATCATTTTCTTTATGTTTTTCGTTTCCAAGTTTTCATACAGTAATGGGATCAACTAGCACCATAGAAACGATGTCTCTAAAGTTATTTTGGGAAACTGTATAAGAATCTTCATCTTTATATGCGAACTCACACATCCTAGCAAGGTTGAGCACTGGCATTAGCAAAACTTTTGGTACATGGGTAGGTTCTAGGCATCCTCGATTCAAATCCTTCCATTTACTCTCCAATATTTTCCTAATCTCTGTGCATGCTTCTTCCTTTGTGACACCATATTCGTTCATGTAACACTCTACACCTGATACATCTCCTCTTTCTACTTCTCTCTGCATATCCATATAAATAGCAACAATCACCATTAGATTACAAGAGACAAAATTGCTGTGTAAACTAAGTGGTATGAACTATATATGATTTAAGGGCAGTATCTAGTATTATAGGTGTGCGTTCAATTGAACCCATATATTTTAGTCTAGACCTAGATTTATTTGTGCAAAACCCATTAGAGTGTGAACTCATAACTCAAACAAGGTGATGTATGATTCAATGGTTAAAACTTGAGTCTTGAATCCATAGAATTAAAATTTAAGATCCGCCTCTGACTGTGAAGCATCCAAAGGCCTTGAGAAAGCTTGCACAATAATTTTTGGTTGAACTCATAAATACTACTTATTTGTTATATTTAGGGTTGAACTAAAAAAACTTATTTCCTACTATGCTTGTTATTCCAATATTTAAGCTTGAATTAAAAAATATACTTAAATAGTATACCTCATGTGAAACAATATCATTCGATAATCTACCAATTATAGAGGAAGCAACGAGAAGTGGAGGTTCACTTGCAATCCAATCGTATGCCTCCTTCGTTGCTTCATTTCCCATGCATAACCAAGAGAGAGTCGCAAGACATGGGATAGTGCTAGATCGAATTCCATTCTTCACATACTGTTCCATTGTTGGGATTTTATTCCCATGATACCATTCGGCCTCTTGAAAATATGCATTTATCAACTTTTTCATCTGAAAGGTACAAGAGTAAAAACTCATGAATTATCCTTAAAAAGTTTAATTTACTGATTAGCTAAGTAACTGATCCCCGCTTAATTACCGCAGCTATAGAATAGTTGACTCGAAATGACTTGTTATCACCTGCCAATTCTTTCTCCACTTGATCGTAAATATCTAGAAGTGCACGGTAAAAAAACTTCATATATGACGGTAACTGTTCTGCAGCCTCGGTATTCCACCTACGTTAACGTCAGATATAGGTGAGGTTATTAGTAAGATTCTTAGTTACTGTACAAGTTATTACATAGCAAAACTAAAGCAGTAATTAAGATATAAATCATGTTACAAAAAAAAAAATTGTACTACCTTTCTATTGCATTCGTGAGGAGAGTAAGTTCATCTAGTTTTCCATAGGTGTCATAGATATCGTCAGTAACAGAAACGAAGCATAAGATTTTGGTACTTATGTTTCTGGCAACCCTATACTGGGGCTCAAAGCTGTACACACCCAAACTCCAGAAGTACAACTCGATTATTCTGTCTCTTGCAAAAGGTAATGCTTTTGCGAAGTCCAATTCTTTCCACCACCTAAAAAATGTAAAGTTGGATCTGAAAATTGATGTATTCTTTTATAAATTAATTAATTCAGTGTTGTGATTTTAATTAGTGATTGTCTATCTTACAAATTACCTTGTGATATCACATAGTTCCCTTTTATGCATTTTCTGCAATATGTTGAAGTCCAATTTTGCGAAATTTAGTAACGTTTCATCACAATTATCTTCTTGGTAAAATGATATGTATTTCCTCGTCGCTACCGTCGTTATAGTATAGTTGATTGGATACTTTAGTGCATTCGTGACCTGCATCGCGAGAGAATTTCTCGATGTAGGCAACATTAGCTTCAAATGAGTGGTGGTGAAATTATCTGCTTCGTCCGGTATTTCTTCCCCGTGTACTCTGAATTGTGCTGCCTCAAATAAGCTCAACAATCCTTGCACGTCGCTAACCAATGCTTTGTTGTAATTTCCTTGGTCATCAGTAAACTTCCTAAAAACATCTGCTTCAATTCATCATATTTTATGCAGTCAATGTCTAAAACTTAAACTCTTTTCAACAAAAACTCGAGTAACAATTACATACCAGACGAGACATAATAACCGTGTTGCCTAAGTAATCGAAACCGCAGAGCAACAAGATGGAGGTCAGTTTCATCAGCTTCACCATTCAATTCTTCATAACAATTGCAAATGTAGGCCAATGATTTCAAAATCTCATGTTCAAAATGGTACGCTACTCCAAGACATTGGATTGCGTTTATTAGGTCAAGATTTTGCAAAGATTTAGAAGTAGCCATCTCTAGCATTTTTCTCACTTCTTCTTTTAGGACTTCATGTTCCTTCTCTTCCCATTCATTGGCTCCCTGTGCAGAGTAATGATAAATAAAATTTTACTTTCTTTCCGCTCTAAATTATTTATAAACACGACGAAGAAGATGCAGAGCAGAAAGGAGATACTCCATTTGTTTTAATTCATGTGTCTTAGTTTGGCACCTAATTTAAAAAAGTAAGGAAGACTTTTAAATCTTATGGTTTTAAATTAAATACGTGTGTAATGTACTAAATTGCCTTTGAATCTTGTAATTTTATATATGGCAAGTGAAAAGTCGAAGTTGAAGAGTTACTAAGTATAAAAAATAAGATTTTTTTTTGAACTAAAAAGAAACGTAAGACATATAAAATTAAAATAGTACAGACGGAATAGTATTTAATTAAATACAAATTTACCGAGAGATGAGCATAGGCAAGAAAATGGTCTCCCAAACAGTAGGATGATGATTGTCACACCGCCGTTTAACTTCTCCAGCATTCCCATCCATTTTTCTTCGTCTTTTAACGGAGTTCTTGGCTCTTCTGGTAACAGTAGTAGAAAATTAGAAATTAAGTTTTAAGAAATTCTGTTCTAAGTTAACAAGTTCACATAGACATGAGTCTATTTATAAAGCTTCAAAAATTGTAGTCCTACTAGTGCTGACGATTTAAGGGCCAGTTGAGTGATCGTCTAATGTAAAATATTAGTGGTCCTTATGTTTCACGTTATGTGTTTTATCTTCATTTTTTATTTGTTAAAATAGAAAGTTACTTTTTATATTTGGTAAATTTTTAATTCTAAAATTCTCAAAATTTTCTTATATGAATAACATGAATATTAAAGACCACAAATTTCAAAGAATAATTTTAGCACATTACACACATTTATAATTTAAACCGACAGATCCAAAAATCTGACTCATTTTCTTAATATCCATTCAAATTAAGGCACGTAAAATAATCGATCACACTATTCAAATTAACACAAATAAAATAATCGAGCATATTATATCAATGTGTTATTATCCTGTTATTCATATCAAGAAACTTAGGAAAAATACATAAGTAGCTATCTATACTTGTCCCGAAAACTTAATTATCTATTTCGGTTATACTAAAAGCAAAAAATCTCGTAGCAAAATATCATTCGCCTTTTTAAATTATTAGAAATATATTTTACATAGATCAAAATTGCAAGTTAATTATTTTTCTAATATTTAGGAATTAGAAGTCAACTATTTTTTTTTTAATTATTAAATCTTCCTTTATTTAATCTATATAGGAAATCCTAATATGTAGGATTACTAATCCCACTCCAATTAAAGTTTTCAAATGTATGTATTTGGTTACGTTATGACTCGATGTAGTCTCGATTTTGACATTTCACTTGAACATATTCGATGGATTTAAATTTTTACACTCTAATAAATTGGCTAAAGAAATAATTAAGTGTAACGATCCGACCGGTTGTTTTGAGTGTATTAGCCCCGATCCCCTATTTGTTGTTTCCCACGTATCTGTTTATGCTTATGTGACTTGCCGGGAGGTCTTATTTTTTGGTTTCGGAGTGATTTGGGACACTTAGTCCCTAAAACAGAAGTTTAAGTTTTAGGATTTTGACCTTTGTCGAAATTATGTGAAGACGACTTCGGAATGGAGTTCCGTCGGTTTCGTTAGTTCCGTTGGGTGATTTTGGATTTAGGAGCGTGTCCGGACTGGGAATTTGAGGTCTGTAGCTAATTTAAGCTTGAAATGGCGAAAATCGAACTTTTGGGGAGTTTGGCCGGAGGGTTGACTTTTTTATATTGGGGTCGGATTCCTATTTCGGAAGTTGGAGTAGGTCCGTAATGTTGAATATGACTTATGTGCAAAATTTGAGGTCAATCAGACGTGGTTTGGTATGATTCAGTATCGTTTATAGAATTTGGAAATTTCGAAGTTCATTAAGTTTGGATTGGAGAGCGATTCGTATTTTTGATATTATTTGAGGTGGTTTGAGGATCCGACTAAGTTCGTATAGTGTTTTGAGACTTGATCATATATTTGGTTGAGGTCCCAGGGGCCTCGAGTGAGTTTCGGGTGGTTAACGGATCATTTTTGAACTTTGGTTGATGGCTAATATCTGCTGGTGTATATTTTCTGGTCTTCTCTTACTCGCTCACGAGAGGAGCCTTGCGTTTGCGAAGGGTTAATGTGAGCTAGGAAGATTTTGTTCTTCGCGTTCGCGAAGAAGAGGACGCGAACGCGACGGTGTGGTCTGCGTGTGCATCGCGAACACGTGAGTGGTGTCATGTTCGCGAAGAGAAGTGAGGCAGCTGGGGACCCCAGGTCTTTGGTCTAAGCGTTCACGAGGTATGGGCCGCGTTCGCGATGAGTTAAGCTTGTAAAGCTTCGCGTTCGCGAAGACTAAACTGGGAGGCAGTCTGAGTTGGCCTACGCGAACGCGAGAGGACGGTCGCGTTCGCGAAGAAGGAAATCTGGGCAGACAATATTAATTTAAAAAACAAGGGTTTGAACCCATTTTCCATATTTTGAACTAGAGAACACGGAATTGGGCGATTCTTGAAGGGATTTTTGTGAAGTTGATTGGGGTAAGTGATTCCTACTTGGTTTTGGTTAAATCCAATGATTTCATCTTTAATTTTATCATCTAATTTGTGATTTGGGGTGAGAAATTGGGGAAAAGGAGGAAGAACTCTTAAGTTAGAATTTTGAGGTTTTGAATGGGATTTTTTATCGGATTTGAGTAATTTTGGTATGGTTAGGCTCGTGAGTGAATGAGCTTTCGGGTTTTGTAACTTTTGTCGGATTTCGAGATGTGGGCCCGGGAGCCGGGTTCGGGCCGATTTTGGAATTTTGGCTTATAATTTCATATTTTCTTGTGGAATTGATTCTTTTAGCTTATATTAATTACATCGTACTGCTTGTGGCTAGATTTGTGGCATTTGGTGATTGATTCGAGGGGCAAGGGCATTGCGGAGTAGGATTTTGCTTGGTTTGAGGTAAGTAACAGTTTTAAATCTGGCCCTGAGGGTATGAAACCCCGGATTTTGGTATGATGTGATTGTTTTGGAGGTGACGCACATGCTAGGTGACAGGCGTTTGGGCGTGCACCGTGGGGGATTGTAACTTGGTCGGTCTCGTGAGACTCTAAAGTCGAATAGCTTATTGTTAATTACATGTTCCCTCTGTCTTATAGAAATTTGACTGCCATTCATGTTAGAAACCATGCTTAGGCCATATGTTATCACTGTTGGGACCCGTAGTGGTCGAGTACTTATGGAATTAACTACTATTTGTTGTCTTGAACTCAGTCACCGTGCTACTTGCGAGTCATATCTCTGTTTCCTTTTGTTTCTTGTTGACACTTGTTATTATCTCTTTTGGCTGATTTGTATGATTTCTAGAAGCCCGAGAGGGCTGGAGAGGTAAGTGACTGAGATAGGGCCTGAGTGCCTAGCTGTGAGCTATGTTAGGGTATATGGATCGGGTTGCATGCCGCAACGAGCCTTATGGCTATTTATAGACTGTGGATTGGGTTGCACTCCGCAACGAGCCTTATGGTTACTTATATGATTAGGTCGGGCTGCACGCCGCAGCGATATAGCGCTTGGGCTGAAAGGAGCCCCTCCAGAGTCTACACACCCCGACTGAGCGCAGGTACCTATTGAGTGTGAGTACTGAGGGATGAGAGCCGCGTGATTGAGCTGTTGTGACGTATTGAGTGACTGTTGCCCTGAGAGGCTGTACTTGCTTTTTCATTTGTTGATGCAATTAGTTGCTATCTGTCATTGTCATGAAATTTTTGAAAGATTCTATATCCGGATTTACCTGCACTTTACTGTATAAAACTGATTTGATTTGAACTGCCGGATTTGTAAGCATGTCTATTCTTTGCTGGAATTATTGAAAATGAACTGTATTTGTATAGCTCGTCACTACCTTCTCAGTTCCTTATTTATTTCTGTTACTTGCTGAGTTGGTTGTACTCATGCTACACCCTGCACTTCATGTGCAGATTTAGGTGTGTTGGATCACGGAGGTTATTGAGTTCGTGCGCGATCGAGTATCAGAGACTACGAGGTAGCTGACGGCGTCCGCAAACCTTGTCTCTCCTTCTATGTTTTCTTTCTTTTCTGTATTGATACTTAGACACTGTTTGTATTAGGCTGGATATCTAGATGCTCATGAATCAGTGACACCCCGATGTCGGGCTATTTTTCCGCACTTATGCTTTGGATTTTACCCGTTTTTATGAAAGACTCTGGTTATTTTAAATGTATTAATTCATTTCTGTTAAATGTTGAAAGTGTTTTGGAGATGTCGGCTTGCCTAGTATTACGATAGACGCCATCATGATGGGTTAGGTTTTGGGTCGTGACAAGTTGGTACCAGAGCCTAGGTTACATAGGTCTCACGAGTCATGAGCAGGTTTAGTAGAGTCTTACGGATCGGTAAAGAGACGTCTATACTTATCTTTGAGAGGCTACTAAACCATTAGGAAACTTCACATTCTTGAATTCTTGTCATGCGAATCTTTTGATTCTGGTAACTAAATATTTGTTGTTCTAATTCTCTCACAGATGGTGAGGACGCGTACTACGGGGCAGGATGGACAACCACCGGTACCACTAGTCAGGGCCGGAGAGGCCGAGGTCGCACCGCAGCTAGGGCAGCACCTGTAAATCCACCAGTTGCCCCAGTTTAGTAGCAGGCTCCAGTTGTGGATGAGCCGGTAGGACCAGCTCAGGCACCACCTGTGCCTATTGTGATTCCAGGCCTTCAGGAGGCCTTAGCTTAGATTCTGACCGTGTGTACCAGTCTTGCTCAGGCGGTCTCTATTCCAGCCACATCAGCCACTTCTCAGGCCAGGGGAGGTGCTCAGACTCCCGCCACCCGCACACCAGAGTAGGTAGTATAGGGATTCCAGACATCGGGGGCATCACCAGCCCAGCTGGTTACAACTGCTCAGGACTATGTGCTTCATGTCATGCCTGATGATGAGCTGTGTCAATTGGAGAGGTTTGGGAGACTCCAGCCTCCATCTTTCAGTGGTACCGAGGGAGAGGATACGCAGGGCTTTTTGGAGAGGTGTCAGAGGATACTCCATACACCAGGTATTCTAGAGGCTAGTGGGGTCTTATTCACTACTTTTCAGTTCTCTGGGGCTGCCTTCAGTTGGTGGGAGGCTTACGAGAGGCGTAGGACGGTCGGCGCAACACCCCTTACATGTCAGTATTTCTCCGGTCTATTCCTGGAGAAGTTCATGCCACAGTCCCGGATAGAGGAGCTGCGCATGCAGTTCAAGCACCTTCGTCAGGGTTATATGTCCGTGACACAGTATGAGATGAGATTTTTCGAGCTGGCCCGTCATGCTATTTGGTTGGTTCCCACAGACAGGGAGAGGGTCAGGAGGTTCATAGATGACCTCACTTTTCAGCTGAGATTGCTTATGACTAGAGAGAGAGTGTCTGGTGCTATTTTGATGAGGTTGTCGACATTGCTCGTCAGATTAAGATGGTTCACGGCTAGAAGCGGGTTGAGAGGGAGGCCAAGAGGCCTCGTGGTCAGGGTGGATTTAGCGGCGCTCCTTCTAGGGGGCAGTTCTACCACGGTAGGGGTCGTCCTTTCAGACATGCTCAGACGGCTTGCCCAGTCCACCGTGGTGCATCATCTGGCCATGGTTCACATAGTTATCAGCAGGGCCATTCATCTATCAGTGCCCTCCTAGCTCAGAGTTAGTCCCGTGCTCTATCGGGTCAGGGCTCGTCTATGCCAGGTCCTTCTACTAGTTATCCTGGTGCTCATGGCTCCTTTTAGTCCCCAGCACTAGCACCAGGGAGTTGCTATGAGTGTGGAGAATTTGGCCACATCAGGAGACATTGTCCCCGCCTTACGGGAGATCCGGATCAGCAGAGAAGCCAGTCTATGACATCAATACTAGTTTCTGCGCCACCCGCTCAACGAGCTCGGGGTGTAGTCCAGTCAGCTAGGGGTCGCCCGAGAGGGGAAGGCCGATCAGGGGGCGGCCATGCCCGTTTCTATGCTCTTCTTGCCAGACCAGATGCCATTGCTTCAGATGCTGTGATTACAGGTATTGTCTCAGTTTGCCATAGAGATACCTCTGTATTATTTGACCCTGGTTCTACTTATTCGTATGTGTCCTCGTATTTCGCTCATTATTTGGTTATGTCCCGTGAGTCTCTAGTTTCATCTGTTCATGTATCCACTCCAGTGGGCGATACTATCATTGTGGACCGTGTATATCGGTCATGTGTGTTGGCTATTGGGAGTCTGGAGACCAGAGTAGATCTCTTGTTGCTTAGTATGGTCGATTTTGACGTGATTTTGGGTATGGATTGTTTGACTCCATGTCATATTATTCTAGATTGTCATGCTAAGACCGTGATGTTGGCGATGCCGGAGTTGCCGAGAGTTGAGTGGAGCGACTCCATAGACTATGTTCCAGTAGAGTGATTTCATACTTGAAAGCTCAGTGGATGGTTGAGAAGGGTTGTCTATCTTATCTGGCCTTTGTGAGGGATGTTAGTGTAGAGGTCCCTGCTACTGATTCTGCTCCGGTGGTGCGACATTTTCTAGATGTGTTTCCTGCAGACCTGCCGGGCATGCTGCCCGATAGGGATATTGATTTTGGTATTGATTTGGTCCCAGTCACTCAGTCCATTTCTATTCCACCGTACTTTATGGCACCGACTGAGTTGAAGGAGTTGAAGGAGCAGCTTCAGGAACTCCTTGATAAGGGGTGTATTCGGCCTAGCGTGTCACCTTGGGGTGCACCAGTTCTATTTGTGAAGAAGAAGGATGGTACTATGAGAATGCATTGATTACAGACAGTTGAACAAGGTCACAATCAAGAACAAGTATCCCTTGCCGCATATTGATAATTTGTTTGACCAGCTTCAGGGAGCGATGGTCTTCTCCAAGATTGATTTGAGGTCAGTATATCACCAGCTGAAGATTCGGGACTCAAATATTCTTAAGAAAGCTTTCAGGACCCGGTATGGCTATTATGAGTTCCTTGTGATGTCTTTTGGGCTGACCAACGCCCCAACAGCGTTCATGGATCTGATGAACAATGTGTTTCAGCCTTATCTTGACTCGTTCGTTATTGTATTCATTGATGACATCCTGTTGTACTCTCGTAGCTAGGAGGAGCATGCTCAGCATCTGAGGATTGTGTTACATCGATTGATGGAGGAGAAGCTTTATGCAAAGTTCTCCAAGTGTGAGTTTTGGCTCAGTTTGGTGGTGTTCTTGGGGTACGTGGTATCCAATGAGGGTATTCTGGTGGATCCGAAGAAGATAGAGGCGGTGCAGAGTTGGCCCAGACCGTCCTTAGCCATGGAGATTGGGAGTTTTCTTGGATTGGCGGGCTATTACCGTCATTTTGTGGAGGGTTTCTCATCTATTGCATCGCCCTTGACTAAATTGACCCAGAAGGGTGCTTCTTTCAGGTGGTCGGAGGAGTGCCAGCAGAGCTTTCAGAAGCTCAGGACTGCTTTGACCACGGTTCCAGTTCTAGTTCTACCATCAGCTTCTGGTTCTTACACAGTGTATTGTGATGCCTCACGGATCAACATTGGGTGTGTTCTAATGCAGGAGGGTAGAGTGATTGCTTATGCTTCACGCCGGTTGAAGCCTTATGAGAAGAACTATCCTGTCCACGACCTTGAGTTAGCAGCTATTGTTCATGCCTTGAAGATTTGGCGGTACTATTTGTACGGGGTCCATTGTGAGATTTACATTGATCATCGGAGTTTGCAGCATCTGTTCAAACAGAAGGATCTTAACTTGCGTCAGCGGAGGTAGTTGGAGCTTCTTAAGGACTATGATATCACCATTTTGTACTATCCCAGGAAGGACAATGTGGTGGCCGATGACTTGAGTAGCCGATGGAGAGTTTAGGGAGCTTAGCATATCTTCATGCAGCGGAGAGGCCACTGGCATTGGATGTTCAGGCCTTAGCTAGCCAGTTTATTAGATTGGATGTTTCTGAGCCGAGTCGAGTATTGGCTTGTATGGTCTCTCGGTCTTCTCTTTATGATCGTATCAGGGAGCGTCAGTATGAGGACCCCCATCTGCTTGTCCTTAAGGACACGGTCCAGCATGATGATGCAAATGAGGTCACTATTGAGGATGATGGCGCATTGAGGATGCAGGGCAGGCTGTGTATACCCAATGTAGATGGTTTGTGTGAGTTGATTCTCCAGGAGGCTCACAGTTCGCGGTATTCTATACATCCGAGTGCCGCGAAGATGTATCAGGACTTGAGACAACATTACTGGTGGAGGAGAATGAAGAAGGACATAGTGGAGTATGTACCTCGGTGCCTAAATTGCCAGCAGGTGAAGTATGAGCATCAGCGCCCAGGTGGGTTACTTCAGAAGTTAGATGTTACACCCCACATTTTCGTATATGAAAGTACGCCATAAATAAATTGATGAGAGCTCGAAAATGTGATGTTACATTTCATATTTATTTTTGTACGCTAATATTTCGTCGTAAGTTAATCGACGTAAGCTCGGGAACGAGATTATTTTGGGATTATAAGTATTATGCTATTCCAAACAAGTGATGAGAATTTTCATGAAGGAGAGAGGGTAAGCAAATCGAAGAAAATGAAATTCCTCGAAGTTTGACAATTTGGGATAAAATACGGTCCGAGCTATAATACCCGGTATTTATAAATTAGTGCCATACAAGGTACCATATGACCATGATAGTATGATGTATAAAGTGTATTAAAAAGGAGTAGTATTTTAGGTAATTCTTAATTATGCGGGTAATTGATTAATTATCGGGTAACGGGACATTACCTAGTTAATTAATAAATTATGAGATAAGACTACACCTCCCCCAAAAAAGAAAAACGTGGCAGCAAGGGGCTAACCAAACAAAATGACTAAGGGTCAAATTGGCTTAGGTGGCTACCAGGGTAACAAGACTTTAACGTGTAAAGTAAAGACATTCAAGTTTGGTTTTATCTTATACAAGTTTGGTTCATTTGGAAATTAGCCATTCATACAATCTGAATATATGTCATTCTTACAATTAGAAACAATAGCCATGAATAAGCACTACAGAACGTTAACCATTCTTCAAGTTTTCAACAAAGACGTGAATTCTTGCAACCAAAAGAAATCCAACGAGAATTGTTAGCAACGTAAAAGCACAGTGCAACTTTTTCCAAGAATATTATACGAATTTTTTTCTTACTCCAGGTATATTAAGGCTATCCCTTCTTTCTTTTTGGCATGCTCAATACGATACAAACGAAACGAGCAAATGCACAATTTTCATAAATGACTCTATTCATAGAAATATTAGGGGTGTCTATATTCTTCATTCCCCATGTAAATTATTATTATATCTTCTATTCATGGGTCGCAAAAAAATACGTATTTGATAAAATTTATCCAACAGGCATATTATTTTTATGACATTCCGAGAAAATCTTATTAACGTATTTCTTAAGGCATATTATTTTTATGATATTACGAGAAAATCTTATTAACGTATTTCTTAAGGCATATTATTTTTATGACATTCTGAGAAAATATTATTAACGTATTTCCTATGCATTTCATGCATTTATACATATACATTGACCCATGACCAGATGTCATTATATACGTGTATATATTTATATATATATATATATATATATATATGTATATGAGATATGGAAAAAGGTTACGGCGCTATATACGCACCACCACGTGATTAGCTGGTATACATTGACGATTTGCCCACAGTGGCTGAAATGATATGATGGGATGCCCTCAGAGGCTTGATGATGCTATGAACACATATACCTTTGCATGGTATGATATTTATACACATATGCATAACATTATAAAAATGAAATGACTCACAGAGCAATGCACACGTACATGTCGAGTCTTTTACTCTATGTTTCTTTCATGTCTATTATTTACTGATTTTCATTCCTTACATACTCGGTACATTATTTGTACTGACGTCCCTTTTGCCTGGGGACGCTGCGTTTCATGTTCGCAGGTCTCGATAGACAGGTCGAGAGTCCTCTAAGTAGGCGATCAGCTCAGCAGAAGATATTGGTGCACTCCATTTGCTCCGGAGTTGCTTGTTTGGTCAGTATGATTTAGATGTATATAGTTTAGTATGAAGGGGCTCTGTCCCAACCTTTATGACAATTATGTACTCTTAGAGGCTTGTAGACATATGTCGTGTACGTGAAAGATTGTACGGCCTTGTCGGCCTATGTTTTGAGTTTATAAATGATGATGTTGGTCTATTAGGCCCGTATGTCATGTGTATATAATGATAGTAATAAGAAAGATACATTATGGTGGTACTCAGTTGAGTAAGGTATCGGGTGCCCGTCGCGGCCCATCGGTTTGGGTCATGATATTAGAGATTCCAGAGTGGAAATGGGAGCGGATCACTATGAATTTCGTTGTTGGTCTTCCACGAACTCAGCGGAAGTTTGATGCAGTTTGGGTGATTGTGGACCGGCTGACCAAGTCAAATCATTTCATTCCTGTGATGACTACCTATTCTTCCGAGCAGCTGGCTCGAGTATATATCCGCGAGATCGTCAGGCTTCATGGCGTACCGGTATCTATCATTTCTGTCTGGGGTACGAAGTTTGCATCATAATTCTGGAGGGCCGTACATCATGAGTGAGGTACTCGAGTGGAGTTGAGCATAACATTTAACCCTCAGACGGACGGACAGTCCAAGCGCACTATTCAGATATTAGAGGATATGCTCTGTGCGTGTATGATGGAGATTGGGGGTTTGTGGGATCAGTTCTTGCCTCTAGCGGAGTTTGCTTACAACAACAGTTATCAGTCGAGCATCTAGATAGCACCATATGCGGCTCTGTGTGGTAGGCGGTGTAGGTCTCCAGTGGGTTGGTTCAAGCCGGGCGAGGTTCAGGAGGCTCTGGAGAAGGTTAGGGTGATTCAGGATAGACTACGCACAACCCAGTCCAGGCAAACGAGTTATACGGATCGGAAGGTTCGCGATGTTGCATTTATGGTTAGGAAGCGGGTATTGCTCCAAGTGTCACCCATGAAGGGTGTTATGAGGTTCGGAAAGAAGGGCAAGCTGAGCATGAGGTTTATCGATCCATTTGAGGTATTACGATATGTTGGGGAGGTTGCTTATGAGCTTGCCTTGCCTCCCAGTCTAGCAGGAGTTCATCCAGTATTCTAAGTTTCTATGCTCCGGAAGTATCACGTCGATCCGTCTCACGTATTGGATTTCAGCTCAGTCCAGTTGGACAAAGATTTATCTTATGTTGAGGAGCCGTTGGCGATCTTAGATAGGCAGGTTCGAAAGCTTAGGTCGAAGAATATGGCTTCTGTGAAAGTTCAGTGGAGGGGTCAGCCGGTCGAGGAGGCGACTTGGGAGACTGAGCATGATATGCGCAGCCGTTATCCTCATCTTTTCACCACTTCAGGTATGTCTCTATGCTCGTTCGAGGACGAATGATTGTTTAAAGAGGGGGAGGATATAACGATTCGGCCAGTCGTTTTGAGTGTATTAGCCCCGATCCCTTATTTACTATTTTTTCCGTATCTGTTTCTGCTTATGTGACTTGCCGGGAGGTCTTGGTTTTTGGTATCGGAGTAATTTGGGATACTTAGTCTCTAAAACAGAAGCTTAAGTCTTAGGATTTTGACCGTAGTCAGAATTGTGTGAAGACGACTCCGAAATGGAGTTTCGTTGGTTCCGTTAGCTCCGTTGGGTGATTTTAGACTTAGGTGCGTGTCCGGACTATGAATTTGAGGTCTGTAGCTAATTTAGGCTTGAAATGGCAAAAGTCGAACTTTTGGGGAGTTTGGCCAGGGGTTGACTTTTTGATATCAGGGGCGGATTTTGATTTCGGAAGTTGGAGTAGGTGCGTAATGTTGAATATGACTTATGTGCAAAATTTGAGGTCAATCGGACGTGGTTTGGTATGATTCGGCATTGTTTGTAGAATTTCTAAATTTCGAAGTTCATTAAGTTTGGATGGGAGAGTGATTCATGTTTTTGATGTTATTTGAGGTGGTTTGAGGATTCAACTAAGTTTGTATAGTATTTTGGGACTTGATGGTATGTTTGGTTGAGGTCCCGGGGGCCTCGGGTGAGTTTCGGGTGGTTAACGGATCATTTTTTGACTTTGGTTGATGGCTGATATCTGCTGGTGTATATTTTCTGGTTTCCTCTTATGCGTTCGCGAAGGGTTAATGTGAGCTGGGAAGATTTTGTTCTTCGCGTTCGCGAAGAAGAGGATGCAAACGCGAAGGTGTGGTCTGCGTGTGCATCACGAACACGTGAGTGGTGTCGCGTTCGTGAAGAGAAGTGAGGCAGCTGGGGACCCCAGGTCTTTGGTCTACGTGTTCACAAGGTATGGGCCGCGTTCGCGATGAGTTGAGCTTGTAAAGCTTTGCGTTCGCAAAGCGTTGATCGCGTTCGTGAGTAGTAAACTGGGAGGCAGTCTGAGTTGGCCTACGCGAACGCGAGAGGACGGTCGCATTCGCGAAGAAGGAAATCTGGGCAGACATTATTAATTTCAAAAATGAGAGTTTGAACCCATTTTTCATATTTTGAGCTAGAGAACACGGAATTGGGCGATTCTTGAAGGGATATTTGTGGAGTTGATTGGGGTACGTGATTCCTACTTGGTTTTGGTTAAATCCCATGATTTCATATTTAATTTTATCATCTAATTTGTGATTTGGGGGGGAGAAATTGGGGAAAAGGAGAAAGAACTCTTGAGTTAGAATTTTGAGGTTTTGAATGAGGTTTTGTTATCGGATTTGAGTAATTTTGGTATGGTTAGGCTCGTGAGTGAATGGGCCTTCGGGTTTTGTGACTTTTATCGGATTTCGAGATGTGGGCCCGGGGGCCGATTTCGGATTTTTGGCTTATAATTTGGTGTTTTCTTGTGGAATTGATTCTTTTAGCTTATATTAATTACATCGTACTGCTTGTAGCTAGATTTGAGGCGTTTGGTCATTGATTCGAGGGGCAAGGGCATTGCCGAGGAGGATTTTGCGCGGTTTGAGGTAAGTAACAGTTTTAAATCTGGTCCTGAGGATATGAAACCCCGGATTTTGGTATGATGTGATTATTTTGGAGGTGACGCAAATGCTAGGTGACGGGCGTTTGGGCGTGCACCGTAGGGGATTGTAACTTGGTCCGTCTCGTGAGACTGTAAAGTCAAATAGCTTATTGTTAATTACATGTTCCCTCTATCTTCTAGAAATTTGACTGCCATTCATGTTAGAAACCATGCTTAGGCCATATGTTATCACTGTTGGGACCCGTAGCGGTCGAGTACTTGTGGAATTAACTGCTATTTGCTGTCTTGAACTCAGTCACAGTGCTACTTGCGAGCCATATCTCCGTTTCCTTTTGTTTCTTGTTGACACTTGTTATTATCTCTTTTGGCTGATTTGTATGATTTCTGGAAGCCCGAGAGGGCTGGGGAGGTTAATGACTGAGATAGGGCCTGAGTGCCGAGCTGTGAGCTATGTGAGGGTATATGGATCGGGTTGCACGCCGCAACGAGCCTTATGGTTACTTATATGATTGGGTCGGGCTGCATGCCGCATCGATATAGCGCTTGGGCTGAAAGCAGCCCCTCCGGGGTCTGCACACCCCGTGTAAGCGCAGGTACCTATTGAGTGTGAGTACTGAGGGCTGAGAGCCGAATGATTGAGCTATTGTGACGTGTTGAGTGACTGTTGCCCTGAGAGGCTGTACTTGGTTTTTCATTTGTTGATGCACTTAGTTGCTATCTATCATTGTCGTGAAATTTCTAAAAGATTCTATATCCGGATTTACCTGCACTTTACTGTATAAAACTGATTTGATTTAAACTGCCGGATTTGAAAGCATGTCTATTCTTTGCTGGAATTATTGAAAATGAACTGTATTTGTATAGCTCGTCACTACCTTCTCAGTTCCTTATTTATATCTGTTATTTGCTGAGTTGGTTGTACTCATGCTACACCCTGCACTTCATGTGAAGATTTAGGTGTGTTTGATCACGGAGGTCATTGAGTTCGTGCGCGATCGAGTATCGGAGACTACGAGGTAGTTGCTGGCGTCCGCAGATCTTGTCTCTCCTTCTATGTTTTTTTTCTTTTCTATATTGATACTTAGATACTGTTTGTATTAGACTGGATATCTAGATGCTCATGACTCAGTGACACCCCGATGTCAGGCTATTTTTTCGCACTTATGCTTTAGATTTTACCCCATTTTTATGAAAGACTCCGGTTATTTTAAATATATTAATTCGTTTCTGTTAAATATTGAAAGTGTTTTGGAGATGTCGGCTTGCCTAGTATCACGATAAGTGCTATCATGATAGGTTAGATTTTGGGTCGTGACATTAAGTTTTAGAATGTATTATAATAAAATGTTGATTGATTATTTGAACTTTTAAAAATAAATTGTATATGAAGAAAACCGTAAAGCATAATAATTATATTGGATGAAAATATAGTTATAATTAAGCATTATTATAGTTACCATTAAAAATGAAAATTTTAAAATTAGCTAATATTAAGAATTTGAATCAACAAAAAATATTTTCCTTAACATTGAGAACAATAATTAAGTCTTTGAATCAACTAACTATTTTTGATAAGATATTCTCACAAAGTCCTTAGAAATTAGAATAAAGCATATGCACATGTGTAAAGGGCAAGATTTCTACATTATTGGGCTAGCTAAATAGGAATAATATTAATTATTTTCAGGAACTTATAGCTAAAGATTTCTTCTCCTCTTTTAGACAAGGTGAGTTGCTCTGATGGTAAGCACCATCCACTTCCAACCAAGAGGTTGTGAGTTCGAGTCACCCCAAGAGCAAGGTGGGGAGTTCTTGGAGGGAAGGATGGCGAGGGTCATTTGGAAACAGCCTCTCTACTACAATTAATATACTTTAAAAGAGCGTTTTAAAGTATTTAAAATTTACCGAAATTTTCAGAAATACTACAATTGGTAAGGAAAATATTTTTTAGTTTCCATATTTGATTCATCAAAGTATTTTGGAAAAAAGAAACATTATCCTTAAAAATCAAAAAATGGCTTTCTTGATGAAAGTAGGGAAAACAAATTAAATTTCATAAATAGTATTTTTCTGGAATACTGATTGTCTTCTTCCTATCACCAATACTCTAATCCCACTACCCCGCGCACTGCGTCGCCCTAGTCCAAAGGAAATCTTATCCACAAAGGAAACTTTTCGCTACAACAACCTCAATTGGAGGTTGAAAAAGAAGGCCTGAATTGGAAAATGAATTGTTTACATTTTATCATAAAATACAATAATGGGAAAAGATAACGTCCTACACTATTCTTGCGATACTATTTTTTAATCGGAAAAGGAATGATTTGATCAATTATTTTCATATGTTGGTATATACGTGAGTTTTTCTTTTCTTAAAAGATATCTTTTATGCTAGACTACGTCCAGAAATTTCAGCTAGATTTATGTGCATATTGCTTCCTCGGGATATATTTTTTTTAATCTGTTTAAAAAAGAATAATAACTTTTTAAATTTAGTAGCGATTTAATTTTATCTTTAATGAGATTTCTATAACTTGCTTTAGATTACAAATTTTAAAAGCTTTTTTTTAAATTTTTTTTGTATCTATTCAAATTTTGCCACATCAAATGAATGGGAGATAATACTTATTTAGTGGCGTGATATATTACGATCGGTACTTGTCATATCAATATATTAGTATTGCCTTTTGTTATTTAGTGGCACTATTCAAATATCACGTTTTAGATTGCAATTGGTACTTGTTCTGTCAATTTTCCTTTATTTTCCTACTTCTTAGAGGAGGGAATACACACAGCTTATTGTCAACATGCCTGTTTCACAAGGGCATTTAAGTCTTTTAATAGCCTCTGTATTTATGTCTGGAATTAAACTTGCTGAGAAAGTGGGGCCTCCACCAACATTTTGCATGTAGGCGCTCAATTTATCGACAAGACTATCAATCATACACATTCTGGACTTGCTTATGAATAGCAATTATCTTAGCATGATTAGATGAAATAGCCACGATTGATTGCTTAGTTGATCGCCAAGATATGGCAGTGCTTCCGCATGTAAACACATAACTTGTTTGAGATCGAGCCTTGCGTGGGTCAGATAAATACCCAGTATCGGCATAACCAACGAGATTGGGATTGCAATCATTGCCATAAAATAAGCCCATATCGGTAGTCCCTTTTAGATACCGCAATATGTGTTTGATTTCATTCCAATGTCTCCTTGTAAGAGCATAGTTATAACTTGCTAAGACATTAACTGAAAAGTTATGTCAGACCTTGTAGTGTTAACAAGATACATTAGTGCACCAATTGCACTAAGATATGATACTTCAAGACCAAGAAACTCTTCATTATTTTCATGAGATCGGAATGGATCTTTATTTATATCGAGTGATCTCACAACCATCGGGGTACTCAATGGATGTGCTTTATCCATATAGAATCGCTTTAAAAACTTTTCAGTGTATGCTGATTGATGGACAAAAATTCCATCTTTCATATACTCAATTTGTAGACCAAGATAAAATTTTATCTTTCCAAGATCTTTCATTTCAAATTTTTTCTTTAAACAATCTACTTCTTTAGGAAGCTCCCCAGGAGTTCCAATGATATTTAAATCATCAACATACACGGCGATTATAACAAATTCAGATCCAGATATTTTTATAAAGACACAAGGACAAATTGAATCATTCTTGTATACTTCTTTCAATAGGTACTCACTCAGGCAATTATATCACATGTGCTCTGATTGTTTCAATCCGTATAAGAATTTTTGAAGCTTTATTTAATAAATTTCTTGGAAACCTTAATATGCTCCAGAACAAGTTAAATCCTTCAATAATTTCCATTATACGCATATCAAGTTTTTCATATATTGCCAAATTAAAACCTACCAGATTAAAACCCAAAATTACTACATCCATCACAAGAGAACATGTCTCTATATAATCAATGCCAAGATATTTACAAATCTTCTTGTGACACAAGTCGTCTTTATATCTATCGACTTGACCTTTTTTCTTTGCACAAGAACACATTTATACCTTCAGTGGCTTTGTACTTTCAGGTGTTGGGACTATCCGTTCAACTTCACATTTTTCAGGTGAAGCCAATTTTCATTGCGTATTTTTTATTTGGCCAATCATTTTTCTGTCCAAATTTCTTGACAAATTTGAGCTCAAGATCCTCACCAATATTAATAATATTGAGCGCTACATTATATTAACAACATCATCGACAATCATTTTTTATCGGTTCCATTATTACCCAATAAAGATCTCATGACCCAATTCTCCCTCCGTAAGTTGTCATGACGGCACCTAGTCTCTACTACTAAGTTAGCCTAACAAAAATGCGAAAATAACAAAATGGAAGGAAAGCTTAACAACTAACTGCAATAGATAACTGAATAACTGATAACAATACTGCTCGGCATGTACAATAACCAACACTCTAGTAATACACGGTACTTTCAAAACCCGAAACATCATAAGTCACAAGCTACAGAAGAAAACTAGTATCTCTATACACCAGAGTCTAATAAAAGAAGTACGGAAGGTAAATGACATAGGAGATAATAGAGGGGGACTCCGAGGTCTCCGGACGCGGCAGATATACCTTGAAGTCTCCGTACAGCAGCAAACACTCTCAGCTAATAGCGGGGCTGAAAAGAAATACCCGGATCTGCACACAAAATATGTGCAGAAGAGTAGCATGAGTACACCACAACGATACCCAGTAAGTGCCAAGCCTAACCTCGATAGAGTAGTGATGAGGTCAGGTCCGGGCCATACTGGGATATAATGATAAGATAGATGATATAATAGAATGAAGTAAAACAGAGAAAATAATAGAAAGTATTCACAAAGCAATAACAACACCGCAAAATGATATAACAACAGGGAGAACTCCCGAGGTACCGCCTCGTAGTATCAAAAGTAAATATGTAGGAAAAACTCCCGAGGGACCGCCACGTAGTCAAAAAAGTAAATGTGCAGGGAGAACTCCCGAGGAACCGCCTCGTAGTCTCAAAAGTAAATGTGCAGGGAGAACTCCCGAGGAACTGCCTCGTAGTTTCAAAAGTAAATATTCAAGGAGAACTCTCGAGGAACCGCCTCGTAGTCTCAAAAGTAAACACACAGCTCAAACCGATAAATACAACAGTTAATAACAAGAATTCTACAGTCAAGACTGATAGATACTAAGGGAAAATAGGAAATCAATTAGGCATGCTGCACAGAGTTCAAATAAGCAGTTAAAGCTTGTAGACATGGGATATTAGACTAAACAGGGTAACTACACATGCTGGTTAACTCAATTAAAATGAAAACAGATCACTACGCAGTGAAAAATCTGGTTTTACTACAAATAGCCCGTGTACGCACTTGTCACCTCACGTACACGGCTCTCACATATTACAACAGTACCAAATCCTAAGGGATTTCCCCTACACAAGGTTAGGCAAGCCACTTACCTCGAACCAAGCTCAATCAATCCGTAAGAATGCCCTTTCCTCGATTATCTGACTCCGAATTGCCCAAATCTTGCCAAACACAATTGCATATCATAAATACAACTATAATAGGCTCATCTAATTAATGAAATCAATACTTTATCAAAAATTTCGAAATTCGCCATAAAAGTCGACCCGGGCTCATTTCTTGGAATTGGGTAAAAGTCACAAAATATGAACACTCATTCACTCACGAGTCTAACCATATCAAATTTACTAAAATCCGACACCAAATGGTCCTTCAAATCCTCAAATCAAACTCACCAAATCCCTAGTCTCAACTCCCAAATTCCACCTTAAATACATACTAACTAGGTGGAAAAATAAATAGGGAAGCAAGATTATTGATCAAAAATAAGCACAAGGGACTTACCTTAGGAAATCCCTCAAAATGCTCTTAAGAAATCGCCAAACCCGAGCTCAAAATGTTAAATATGAGCAAAAAATGCGAACCCTTGCATTTAAGTGTTCTGTCCAGAAGTCTCGCACCCGCGGCCCACGGTCGCACCTGCGACGCCCGCTCCTGCGGAATTCTTCTGCTTCTGTGATCCCTCACGCCCTGGCCCCTGCGGATGCGTAGATGCGGTTATACCTCCGCACCTGTGACCTCTGGCCTCTTCCTTCCAAATTGCACCTGCGTCCATTGGCTCGCTTCTGCGGGCTCGCACCTGCGGTCATTGTTGCGCAGGTGCGATTACACCAGGTGCAACAACTTCAGCTATTCTTCCAAAATCAAATTTGATCTGCCAACCATCCAAAATTAACCCGAGGCCCCCGGGACCTCAACCAAACATACCCACTAGTCCTAAAGCAACACACAGACTTAGTCGAGCCCTCAAATCAAATCAAACAACACTAAAAACACGAATCACCCTCCAATTCAAACTTAATGAACTTCAAAGTTTCGAACTTCCACAACCGATGCCAAAACCTATCAAACCACGTCCGATTGATCCCAAATATTTCACACAAGTCATATCCAACATTACGGACCTACTCCAAATTTCGGAATCGGATTCCGACCCCGATATCAAAAAGTCCACTACCGGCAAAATCTCCAAAAATTTGACTTTTGCCATTTCAAACCTAAAAGAGCTACAGATCTCCAAAACACAATCCGGACACGCCTGTAAGTCCAAAATCACCCAACGGAGCTAATGGAACCGACAAAACTCCATTCCGGAGTTATCTTCATACAGTTCCGACTATGGTCAAAATCCTAAGGCTTAAGCTTCCGTTTAGGGACTAAGTGTCCCAGAACACCCCAAAAACCAAAACAAAACCTCCCCACAAGTCACATAAGCTGAAACAGATATGGGGAAATCAATAAATAGGGGATTGAGTCTATAACTCTCAAAACGACCGGCCGGGTCGTTACATCCTCCCCCCTCTTAAAACAATCGTTCATTGTCGAACGAGTATAAAGACATACCTGGAGTGGTGAAAAGATGAGGATAACGGCTGCGCATATCCTGCTCGATCTCCCAAGTCGCCTCCTCGACCGGCTGACCCCTCCACTGAACCTTCACGGAAGCAATATTCTTTGACCTCAGCTTTCGAACCTACCTGCCCAAAATAGCCACTGGCTCCTTAACGTAAGATAGATCCTTGTCCAACTGGACTGAACTGAAATCCAACACATGAGCCGGGTCACTGTGATACTTTCGGAGCATAGAAACATGGAATACTAGATGAACCCCTACAAGAATGGGAGGTAAGGAAAGCTCATAAGCAACCTCCCCAACATGTCGCAACACCTCAAAGGGACCAATGAACCTTGGGCTCAGCTTGCCCTTCTTCCCGAACCTCATAATGCCTTTCATAGGCAAAACCTAGAGCAAGACCCGCTCTCCAACCATGAATGCAATATCGCGAACCTTCCGATCCGCATAACTCTTCTGTCTGGATTGGGTTGTGCGAAGTTGATCCTGAATTACCTTTATTTTATCCAGGGCATCCTGAACCAAGTCTGTACCCAATAATCTAGCCTCATACGGTGCCATCTGAATGCTCGACTGATAACTATTATTGTAAGCAAACTCAGCAAGTGGCAAGAACTGGTCCCAAGCACCCCCAAAATCTATCACACAAGTGCGGAGCATATCCTCCAGTATCTGGATAGTGCACTCGGATTGTGCGTCCATCTGAGGGTGGAATGCTGTGCTCAACTCAACCCGAGTACCTAACTCCTATTGTACAGCCCTCCAGAACCGTGATGTAAACTGCATACCCTGGTCAGAGATGATAGATACCGGTACACCATGAAGCCTAACAATCTCGCGGATATAAATTCGAGCCAACTGCTCGGAAGAATAGGTAGTCATCACAGGAATGAAATGAGTTGACTTGGCTAGCCTATCCACAATCACCCAAATTGCATCAAACCTCCGCTGAGTCCGTGGGAGTCCAACAACGAAATCCATAGTGATCCGCTCCCATTTCCACTCCGGAATCTCTAACCTTTGAAGCAATCCACCTGGCCGCTGATGCTCATAATTAACCTGCTGGCAATTCAGACACCGAGTTACATATTTCACTATGTCCTTCTTCATTCTTCTCCACCAGTAATGCTGCTCAAGTTCTGATACATCTTTGCGGCGCCCGAATGAATGGAATACCGTGAACTGTGAGCCTCCTGGAGAATCAACTCACGCAATCCATCTATATTGGGCACACATAGTCTGCCCTGCATGCTCAATACACCATTATCTCCAATAGTGACCTACTTAGCATCACCGTGCCGAATTGTGTCCTTAAAGACAAGCAGATAGGGGTCATCATACTGACGCTCCCTGATACGATCATAAAGAAAAGACCGAGAGACCACACAAGCTAATACTCGACTCGGCTCAGAAATATCCAATCTAACAAACTGGCTGGCTAAGGCCTGAACATCCAACGCCAATGGCCTCTCTGCTACTGGTAGATATGCTAAACTCCCCAAACTATTCGCCAAGTGACTCAAAGCATCGGCCACCACATTGGCCTTCCCCGGATGGTACAAAATGGTTATATCATAATCCTTAAGCAGCTCCAATCACCTTCGCTGATGCATGTTAAGATCCTTCTATTTGAACAGATGCTGCAAACTCCGGTGATCGGTGTAGATCTCATAGGGGACACCGTACAAATAGTGCCGCCAAATCTTCAAGGCAGGAACAATAGCTGCTAACTCCAGGTCATGGACGTAATAGTTCTTATCATGTACCTTCAACTGTCTGGACGCGTAGGCAATCACCCTACCGACCTTCATCAACACCGCACCAAGACCAATCCGTGAGTTGTCTTGAGCTTCTGAAAGCTCTCCTCACACTCTTCTGTCCACATGAATGGAGCACCCTTCTGGGTCAGCCTGGTCATAGGTGCTGCAATAGATGAGAATCCCTCTACAAAACGGCAGTAATACCCCGCCAAACCAAGAAAACTCCAGATCTCCGTAGCTGATGACGGTCTAGGCCAACTTTGCACTGCTTCCACCTTCTTCGGATCCACCTGGATCCCATCACGCGATACTATATGACCCAAGAATGCCACTGAGTCTAACCAAAACTCACACTTTGAGAATTTTGCATATAACCTCTTTTCTCTCAGGGTCTGAAGCACAGTCATCAGGTGCTGCTCATGATCCTCCCGAGTTCGGGAGTACACTAGAATGTCGTCAATAAGCACAATGATGAATGAGTCAAGATAGGGCCGGAACACACTGTGCATCAAGTGCATAAAAGCTGCTGGGGCATTGGTCAGCCTAAAAGACATCACAAGGAACTCGTAGTGACCATACCGAGTCCTGAAAGCAGTCTTTGGGATATCTGGCTCCCGAATCTTAAACTAATGATAGCCTGAACGTAAGTCGATCTTGGAAAACACTCTGGCACCCTGTAACTGATCAAATAGTTCATCAATACGAGGCAAAAGATACCTATTCTTCACTCTTACCTTGTTCAACTAGCGGTAATCAATACACATCCGCATAGAGGCATCTTTCTTCTTCATAAATAAGACAGGAGCACCCCAAGGTGACACACTGGTTCGAATGAAGCCCTTATCAAGCAATTCTTGTAACTGTTCCTTTAAATCCTTCAACTCAGGAGTAATCCTGCTGGGAGTATACTCTAAGGTACCTCTCCACTCTAATTGCGGTAATCTTGGTGTAGCTAGCATCACGGTCTTAGCATGACAGTCAAAAATAGCATAATGGGCTGACAACCAGTCCATGCCCAAAATAATATCAAAGTCTACCATGTTGAGCAATAACAAATTGGCTTTGCTCTCAAAACACCACTAAGAGCAATCAAATACGATCGATACACACGGTTCACAACAAGAGAATATCCCACAGGAGTAGACATATAAACAAGGGAAATCAAAGAATCCCGAGATACGCCTAAATACGGGGCAAAATAAGATGACACACAGAAATTTGTAGAGCATGGGTCAAATACTACCGACGCATCTCTATGACAGATCGGGACAATACCTGTAATGACAGAGTCAGAAGCAACTGCCTCTGTACGAGCAGGAAAAGCATAATATCTGGCCTGGTCTCTCCCTCTAGGGCGACCTCGACCTCCCCGACCTCCACCTAGGGCTGGCTGAGCAGGTGGGGCGGTAGATGGTGCTGGAATCATAGCCTGAGGACCCGGTGGAGCACACTATTCCTGAGAAGTCTGTGGAGGTACACCCCTCCTAAATTTGGGGCAATCCCTCACCATAATGTGGGTGTCGCCACACTTAAAACAAGCCCTCGGAGAGCGTGGCTGATGTGACTGGCTCGAGCCAGGTCTGCTGGACTGACCGCTAAAAGCACCCAGTGCATGAGGTGCACTAGATACTGGCGGTGCATAATAAGGCTCCTGGGGCCTAGAAGGGACTGGAATACCACTGGTGGCTGGAAGTGCAGAATGAACGCGGCGACTCACATAACCCCTACCATGGCGAGCTGCTGGGGCACGTGCACCAGAATAAGAACTAGTCTCTCAAGACCTCTTGGCCTCTCTCTCCTCTCTATCTCGGGCAAGCATGCCCTCCAATATCCTGACGATACTCATAACCTGCTGATAAGAAATATCCATCTCCAACTCCCTGGCCATACTGATCCGGATACTGGGGTGGAGTCCCTCAATAAACCGAAGAACCCACTCTCGAACTGTGGCAACCAAGGACGGTGCATGTCGGGCCATGTGATGACCCCAAAACCTAACATGCCGTGATGACGTCTATCGTTGGTACTAGGCAAGCCAACCTTCCCAAAAATACTTCCAAACTAAATATAAAAGTAAAGTAAGGCTTTTCATATCAGGAACTTTTCATAAAATCAAAGTTAAACTCAAATTTAGAATAAAGTGCGGAAAACGAGCCCCAAATATCGGGGTGCCACCAAGTCATGAGCGTCTAAGTATTTAAAACTATTACAGTTAATGTCTAAATATCAGTATAAAATGGAAAGGAATGTGGAAAGAGTAACAAGGTCCTGCGGACGCTGGCAGCTACCTTGCAGTCTCCGAAACTCAACCAGGCCTGGACTCAATAATCTCCGTGCTCAGACACACCTGGATCTAGACATGTAGTGCAGGGTATAGTATGAGTACAACCAACTCAGCAAGTAACAGAAATAAACAAGGAATTGAGAAGTAGTGACGTGCTGTACAGAACAATTCAGTTGATAATTTTCATAGTTAAGAGTAAACATGAGCAAAAGATCAGTTGCATAATTACCAATTCTAGCCAAACAATTTTCAGCGAAATGCAGCAACAAAGTGAAATAAATGAAACCTCACAGACACTGTCACTCAAACCCTCAATAACTAGACACTCAACTCTCAGCCCTCAATGCACACGCTCAATAGGTACCTGCGCTCACCGGGGGTGTGCAGACTCATGATGGGCTCCTACAATCCAAGCGCTATAATCTGCACGGACAACTCACGTGCTGCACGGACAACTCACGTGCTATAATATCATATCAAGGCCCGCACGGACAACTCACGTGCCACCATATCACATCATAATTCGCATGGACAACTCACATTCTAAGGTACAATACCTCACAAACAGGCCCTCGGCCTCACTCAGTCATTAACCTCTCTAGTCTCATAGCTCTCAATAAAGAAAGGGAAAACAGTCCAAATCAAAGTGTTACAGTATATCATGAGGGAAAATAGTAGAGACTGAGTTAAACATGTACAAAAAATGACTATGACTGAATATAACTTCCATGAGAAGGAATATAGCCTAAGCATGATTTCTAACATGAAAGGCAGCCAAGTTCTAGTAGACAAGAATGCATATAAACACAAATAAAGGCTATTAGGCTTCATAGACTCCCGGGACGGACCAAGTCTCAATCCCTCACGGCGTACACCCATACGCCCGTAACCTAGCATGGGTGCTACTTCCAAACAGTCACATTATACCAAACTCCGGATTTCATACCCTCAAGACTAGATTTAAAATTGTTACTTACCTCAACAGTGTAGAACTCCTACTCCGGAATGCTCTTGCCTTTCAAATCGGCCTCCAAACGTCCTGAATCAAGCCACAAGCAATACAACGATCAATATAGACTAAAGGAATCAATTCCACAAGAAAACTACCAAATTATAGCCAAAATCCAAAATCGGCTCAAACCTAGGCCCCGGGCCCACATCTCGAAATCTGACAAAAATCACAAAACCTGAAAGCCCATTCACTCACGAGTCTAGTTGTGATGACCCAAAAGGTCATCTTATATTTTTAAACTCTAATCTGCACTCTTAAGCCTTAAAAATCTCATTTTTTTACCCTCATCGATTTGCATGCGCAGTCCGAGCATATTTCCGAAAAGCTTTTATGTTGAAAATTGATGAAAATAAAAATTTATGCCTTAAAAGTTTATTTTAGTTGACTTCGGTCAACATTTTTGGTAAACGGGCTCGGATCCATATTTTGACGGTCCCGGTGGATCCGTATCGAATTATGGGACCTGGGCATATGCCCGAAATCAAATTCGGAGGTCCCTAGCTCAAGTTATGAATTTTTGATGAAAATCAAAAGTCTGAAAATTAATTATTTCTATGAATTGATTGATGTTTGGCATTGTGAGTACCGGTCTGTATTTTGGTTCCGGAGCCCGGTACAAGTTTATTATGATATTTAAGACTTGTTTGTGAAATTTGGTGAGAAACAGAGTTTATTTGACGTGATTCGGATGTCCAGTTGAGAATATATGAATTTTAAAGTGTTCTTGAGAATTTTATTCGATTTGGTGCTAAATTCGTAGTTCTAGGTGTTATTTTGGCGATTTGATCGCGCGAGCAAGTCCGTATGATGTTTTTATACTTGTTTACATGTTTGGTTTGGAACCTCGAGGGGTCGGGTGAGTTTTGGATAGGCCACGGGATGTTTTGGACTTTGGAAAATCTGGTATTTTGCCGTAGCAGGTGTTCTGGAAGGTCCTTCTTCGCGTTCGCGAAGGTACTCTCGCGAACGCGAAGAGTAAACTGGGCAGCTGAAGTTTTCTTCTTTGTGAACGCGAAGGATTTGTCGCGAACACGAAGCGATGGGGCGTTATCCTTGACGAACGTGACTGGCTCCTCGCGAACACATAGTGTTAGGCACACCTGGGGAAGGGTTGGTTGTTCCTTCATCGCGAACGCGAGCAATGTCTCGCGAACGCGAGCAATGTCTCGCGAACGCGAAGGCCAGGGGGGAGTAACCATCACGAATGCGAGTAGGGTCTCGCGAACGCGAAGGCTTGGCAGCCAGTACCATTCGCGAACGCGACAGTGGCCTCGCGAACACGATGCACACTGTCGCCCAGTGCATAAAACAGAATCAAACACGGGTTTAAGCCATTTCTTCAATATTTTTCAAGAACCAAATGGGTATAGGCGATTTTCAAGAGTCATTTTCTTCCCCAAAGTGTTGGTAAGTGATTCTAAACCATTTTCTTTCAATTACCCATTACATTTCTTGAATTATCAACCTAAAATCTAGAGTTTTCATGGTAGAATTAGGGGTTAGGGTAGAAACTAGGAATTTCGAAAATTTGGGAATTTAGACCTCAATTTGAGGTCGGATTCCAAAACCAATTATATATTCGGGCTCGGGGGTGAAAGAGTAAATGAATTTTGGTCCGGACCTCGAGTTTTGACCAAGCAGGTCCGGGGTCGATTTTTCGACTTTTTTGGAGGAAAATTCGAAAAATTTAATTTATGCAATATGATTGATTTCTTTAGCACTATTGGATATTATTGAGTCATTTTGTAATAGATACGAGTGGTTTGGAGGTGAATTCCAAAGTAAAAGTTGTGATTGAGAATTAAGTGGCCTTCGGAGCAAGGTAAGTATTGCGTCTAACCCCGACTTGAGGGAATTAGGAACCTTAGATTATTTGCTAAGTAAAATTCATGTGACCGGCGTATATGTGAGGTGACGAGTATTTATGCGCCGCCAATTTACCTATTTTTCCATGTTTCTTCCGTTTTCTTATATTGTCTCTTCCTATGCCTAATTGCTACATGTTTATACTAGTGTTGTTAAATTGATCGTCGTTATCATGTTTACGGATTTTCTGTTGGTAATCAAGTATTTATTTAAAAGTTGATATTTATATTGTGGAACCAAATGTTGAAGTAAGGTTTGTACTTGTTATTCTATCTCCCTATTGTTATTTATGCATTGCATTATGGTAAGGGAGAGTGTTAATGCACGAAGGGTGATGCCGTGCCATATTGTGAGTGTTAATGCACGAAGGGTGATGCCGTGCCATATTGTGAGTGTAAAAGCACGAAGGGTGATGCCGTGCCATATGTGAGTGTAAAAGCACGAAGGGTGATGTCGTGCCATGGTATGAGAGTTAATGCACGAAGGGTGATGTCGTGCCGTTTCTATTGATTTTATGGTGAGATTAAGAGTAAAAGCACGAATGGTGATGCCGTGCATTTTTCCTTACTGTATTCACTATTCCTGTTGATTCATGGTATATTGAATGCTCTGGTGATCATTTTGTTGTAGTTCTTTATCTTGTATTCCCCTCAGTATGTTCCCCTCCCGACATTTCCTGTTTAGTTCTTCATTTCTGTTATTTGTGTATACACTGTTAAATTATACAGGTTGATTTATAGGTGCCTTGCCTTAGCCTCGTCACTACTTCGTCGAGGTTAGGCTCGACACTTACCAGTACACGGGGTCGGTGTACTGATACTGCACTCTGCACTTTCTGTGCAGATTTTCGTACCGGCTCGGGTTGATCGAGATTTTGCTATTGGTCCGCTGTCCGAAGACTCAAGGTAGATCTGTCGGCATTCACAGACCTTGAAGTCCCCGTCTATCTTCTCTGTCCTACTGTTTCTTTCATTTAGACAGTTGTATTTCTTTCAGACTATTACTTATAGAAAATTCTAGAATGCTCGTGAATTATGACTCCAGATCCGGGTGGTAGTAATTAATACAGTTTTATAATATTCCGTACTTATCATATTTCATCTTAGTTAATTATTGTTATTTACTGAATGGAAATAAGGAATTGGTTTAACGATTTTCTAACGTTGGCTTGCCTAGCAAGTGAAATGTTAGGCGCCATCACGGTCCCGTCGGTGGGAAATTCCGGGTCGTGACACTAGTCATACCAAATTTACCAAAATCCGACAACAAAATCCCATTCAAAACCTCAAAATTCCATCTCAAGAACTCTTCCACTTTTTCCCCAATTTTCACCCCCAAATCACAATTTAGATGATAAAAATCAAGATATAATCATGGAATTTAACCAAAACCAAGTGAGAAATACTTACCCCAATCAACTCCCTAAAAATCCCTTAAAAAATTGCCTAAATCCGTGGTCTCTAGCTCAAAATATGAAAAATGGGTCCAAACCCCCGATTTTGAAATTTAACACTGCTGCCTAGATTTCATTCTTCGCGTTCGCGAAGCATAACTACCTCTGCCCAGAAATCCCTTCAACACGAACGCGATCTACCACTCGCGAATGCGAACCTTCACTGAACCTTCTCTTCGTGAATGCGACCTCACCCTCGCGAACGCGTAGACCAAATGAATGGGGTCCCCAGCTCCCTCTTCTCTTCTTAGCGAACGCGTCACTCATCTCGCGTCCGCGATGCACTCTACTCCTAAACCTTCGCGAACGTATCCCTTACTTCGCGAATGCAAAGAATAATTCTTCCTAAATCTCCATATACTCTTCGCGAACGCGAGACCTACCTCGCGAATGCGTAAGAGGAAACCAACAACAACAAAACAACCAGCAGATCAGCTATCTCTCAAAGGCCATAATTGGTCCGTTAACCACCCAAAACTCACCCGAGACCCTCGGGACCTCAACCAAACATACCAACACGTCCCATAATATCATACTAACTTAGTCGAACCTTCCAATCACCTTCAACAACACCAAAAACATGAATTACACACAGATTCAAGCCTAATGAACTTAGAAATTTCCGAATTCCACAAACGATGCCGAAACCTACCAAACCACGTTAGAATGACCTCAAATTTTGCACATAAGTCTGAAATGACACCACGAACCTACTCCAACTTCCGGAAATCCAATCCGACCCCAAAACTAAGTATTTCAATTCACTCTGAAACCACTCGAGGCCCGAACCAACTAATCCAATATATCATAATATAGCTGAAAAGCACAAAAGGAAGTAGAAATGGGGAAAACGGGGCTATAACTCTCGAAACAACCGGCCGGATCGTTACATCCTCCCCCTCTTAAACAACCGTTCGTCCTCGAACGTGTCTAGAAACATAGCTGGAGTCTCAAATAGGTGTGGATATCTGCTCCGCATCTCCCGCTTGGTCTCCCAGGTGGCCTCCTCCACAAGCTGACCTCTCTACTGCACTTTCACTGAAGCTATATCCTTTGACTTCAACTTCCGAATCTGCCAATCCGAAATGGCCACCGGCTCCACATCATAAGTCATATCACCCTCCAACTGAACCGTGCTGAAGTCCAAAACATGGGACGGATCGCTAGCATACTTCCGGAGCATGGAAACATGAAACACTGGATGCACACTTGACAATCTCGGTAGCAAGGCAAGCTTATAAGCCACCTCCCCTAGCCTCTGAAGCACCTCAAAAGGCCCAATAAATCGGGGGCTCAACTTTCCCCTCTTCCCAAAGCTCATAACACCCTTCATGGGTGATACCTTCAGCAAAACCTTCTCCCCAACCATAAAAGACACATCACAGACCTTCTTGTCCGCGTAGCTCTTCTGCCTAGACTGCACCGTGTGAAGCCGCTCCTGAATAAATTTCACCTTATGTAATGCATCCTAGACCTAGTCTGTACCTAAGAGCCTAGCCTCACCCGGCCCAAACCATCCTACTGGAGATCTACACCTCCTCCCATATAAAGCCTTGTACGGAGCCATCTCAATGCTCGACTGATAATTGTTGTTATATGCAAAGTCCGCGAGCGGCAGAAACGGAACCCATGAGCCCCTAAAGTCAATGACACAAGCGCATAACATGTCCTCCAATATCTGAAAAGTGTGCTCGGACTGCCAGTCCATCTGAGGGTGAAAAGTTGTGCTCAACTCAACCTGAGTACCCAACTCTCGCTACACGGCCCTCCAAAACTACGATGTAAACCGAGTTCCCCTATATGAAATGATGGAAAATGGGACACCATGCAGGCGAACAATCTCTCGGATGTAAATCTAAGCCAACTGCTCTGAAGAGTAAGTAGTTCCAACTGGAATGAAGTGCGCGGACTTGGTCAGCCAATCTTCAATAACCCAAATAGCATCGAACTTCCTCGAAGTCCATAGGAGCCCAACTACGAAGTCCATGGTGATCCGCTCCCACTTCCACTCTGGGATCTCTAACCTCTGAAGCAAGCCACATGGTCTCTGATTTTCATACTTAACCTGCTGACAGTTGAGACACCGAGCCACAAACCTAACTATATCCTTCTTTATCCGCCTCCACCAATAGTGCTGTCTCAAATCCTGGTACATCTTCGCAGCACCCGGATGGATGGAGTACCGCAAGCTGTGGGCCTCCTCAAGAATCGACTCATGAAGCCCATCCATGTTGGGAACACATATCCGGCCCTGTATCCTTAACACGCCATCATCACCAGTAGTCACATCCATGGCATCACCTCACCGAACCCTGTCCTGAAGAACGAGCAGGTGGGGGTCATCATACTGACGCTCCCTGACACGGTCATAAAGAGAAGACATAGAGACCACACAAGCCAATACCCGATTCGGCTCCGAAATATCCAATCTGACAAGCTGGACCGCTAGGGCCTGAACATCCAATGCCAAAGGTCTCTCTGCTGCTGAGAGATACGCTAAACTCCCCAAACTATCCGCCCGGCGACTCAAGGCATCGACCACCACACTGGCCTTCCCTGGATGGTACAAAATAGTGATATCATAGTCCTTGAGAAGCTCTAACCATCTCCGCTGACGTAAATTAAGATCCTTCTGCTTAAACAGATGTTGCAAACTCCGATGATCAGTATAGATCTCACAATGAAACCCATACAAATAATGATGCCAAATCTTCAAGGCGTGAACAATGGCTGCTAACTCAAGATCGTGGACAAGATAGTTCTTCTCATGGGTCTTCAACTGGCGCGAGGCATAGGCAATCACCCTACCCTTCTGCATCAGAACACATCCAATACTTACCCTAGAGGCATCACAATACACAATGTAATAACTTGAAGCTGATGGCAGAACTAACACTGGAGCTGTGGTCAAAGCAGTCTTGAGCTTCTGAAAGATCTCCTCACAATCATTCGACCACCTGAATGGAGTACCCTTTTAGGTCAATTTAGTCAAGGGCGATGCAATAGATGAAAATCCCTCCACAAAGCGACGGTAATAGCCCGCCTAACCAAGGGAGCTCCTAATCTTAGTCACTGAGGACGGTCTAGGCCAACTCTACACCGTCCCTATCATCTTTGGATCCACCTGAATACCCTCATTGAACACCACGTGCCCCAAGAATGCTACTGAATCGAGCCAAAACTCACACTTAGAGAACTTTGCATAAAGCTTCTCCTACCTCAATCTTTGTAATACAATCCTCAGATGCTGGGCATGCTCCTCCTAGATACGACAGTACACCGGGATGTCATCAATGAATACAATAATGAATGAGTCCAAATAGGGCTGGAATACAATGTTCATCAAATGCATGAACGTTGTTGGGGCATTGGTCAGCCCAAAAGACATCACTAAGAACTCATAATGGCCATATCGGGTCCTGAAAGCTTTCTTAAGAATATCTGAATCCCGAATCTTCAGCTGGTGATACCCGGACCTCAAATCAATCTTGGAGAACACCCTCGCTCCCTGAAACTGGTCAAATAAATCATTAATACGAGGCAAAGGACACTTGTTCTTGACTGTGACCTTGTTCAACTATCTGTAATCAATGCACATCCTCATGGAACCATCCTTCTTCTTTACAAATAGAACTGGTTCACCCCAAGGTGACACACTAGGCCGAATAAACCCCTTATCAAGGAGTTCCTGAAGCTGTTCCTTCAACTCCTTCAACTCCGCCAGTGCCATACGATACGCTGGAATAGAAATGGGCTGAGTGCCCGACACCAAATCAATACCGAAGTCAATATCCCTGTCAGGCGGCATGCCCGACAAGTCTGCAGGAAACACATCCAGAAAATCAAGTACCACCGGAACATAATCAATGGTAGGAGTCTCTACACCAACATCCCTCACAAACGCCAAATAAGATAGGCACCCCTTCTCAACCATACGTTGAGCCTTCAAATATGAAATCACCCTAATAGGTACATAATCTATAGAACCACTCCACTCAACCCTCGGAAATCCTGGTATCACCAACATCACGGTCTTTGCGTGACAATCTAGAACAACATGACATGGAGATAACCAATCTATACCCAATATCAAATCAAAGTCAACTATACTGAGCAGCAAAAGGTCTACTCGGGTCTCCAGACCCCCAATTAACACCACACATGACCAATACACGTAGTCCACAATAACAATATCACCTATCGGAGTAGATACATGAACAGACGAGACTAGAGACTCACGGGGCATATCCAAAAAATGAGCGAAATGCGAGGAAACATATGAATAAATGGAACCAGGGTCAAATAATTCAGAGGAATCTCTGTGACAAACTAAGACAATACCTGTAATCACAATATCTGAAGCAATAGAATCTGGTCTGGTAGGGAGGACATAGAAACGGTTCTGGCCATCCCCTGATCTGCCTCCCCCTCTCGGGTGACCCCTAACTGACTAGGCTCCACCCCTAGCTGGCTGAGCTCCACCCCTGGCTGGCAGGGCGAGTGGTGGAGGAACTGGTGCTTGTGCCATCGGCCGAGTACTCTGCTGTGGAGTCCCACCCAATAGCCTAGGGCAATCTCTCATAATGTGACCAAAATCTCCACACTCAAAACAACCCCTCCTCTGACGAAACTGTTGCTCCTGATGCCCAAAAGAGCTACCCGGGGATATCTGAGCGGACTGGGCATGATGAGAACTCTGCGCCGGTAGTGCACTGAATGATGGCTGTCCCTGGTGATGACTATAAGAAACATGGCCAGATGATGCACTACAATGAAATGGCCGAGCTGTCTGATCCTGTCTGAAATGATGACCTCTACCGTGCTGGAACTGACCCCTAGAAGGAGCACCGCTGAATCCACCCTGACCACGATGCCTCTTGGCCTCCCTCTCAACCCTCTCCTGACCGTGAACTATCTCAATCTACCGAGCAATGTCGACAACCTCATCAAAGGTAGCACTAGACACCTACTCTCTAGTCATAAGCAACCGTAGCTGAAAAGTGAGACCATCTATAAACCTCATGATCCTCTCCCTGTCTGTGGGAACCAACCAGATAGCATGATGGGCCAACTCCGAGAATCGCATCTCATACTGCGTCACAGATATATCATCATGGCGAAGCTGCTCAAACTGTCTACGCAGCTCCTCTCTGTGGGACTGAGGCACGAATTTCTCCAGAAATACCATGGAGAACTGCAGCCAAGTAAGGGGTACTGCGCCAACAGGTGTACGCTTCTCGTAACTCTCCCACAATCTGAGTGTAGCCCCGAAAAACTGAAAAGTAGTGAATGAGACCCCACAAGTCTCCAGAATACCAGCTGTACGGAGTATCCTCTGACACCTGTCCATGAAGTCCTGGACATCCTCTCTCTCTGTGCCACTTAAAGGTGGAGGCTGGAGTTTCCAAACCTCTCCAACCTACGCTGATCATACTCATGCATAGCAGGAACCACATAATCCTGAGCAGCTACAACCGACTGGGCTGGTGGTGCCCCCGGTGTTTGGAGTCCCTGAACAACCTGCTTGGGTGTGTGAGCGGCGGGAGTCTAAGTGCCTCCCCCAGCCTGAGAAGTGGTTGCGGCCGTCGAGATAGAGACCGCCTGAGCAAGGCCGGTACATGCTGTCAGAATCTGAGCTAAGGCCTCCTGAAGGTCTGGAATCACAATAGGCACAGGTGGTGCCTGAGCTGGTGCATCAACAACTAGAATCTGAAACCTGATCTGGGGCAACTGGTGGATCTGCAGGTACTGCCCCAGCTGCTGTGCGGATTGCACCTTTGCCTCTACCACGACCTCTACTGCGGCCTCGGCCTCTCGTGGCCCTGGCTGGTGGTACTGGTGGCTGGTCCTCCTGACTGGTAGCACGAGTCTCACCATCTGTGAGGGAATGAAACAACAGGTGTTTAGTTACCAGAATAGATAGATTCGCACGACAAGAATCCAAGAATGTGAAATTTTCCTAAGGGTTTTGCATCCTCTCGAATATAAGTACAGACGTCTCTGTACCGATCCGCAAGACTCTACTAACCCGCTTATGACTCGTGAGACCTATATAACCTAGGCTCTGATACCAACTTGTCATGACCCCAAAATCTAATGTGTCGTGATGGCGCCTATCGGTGGTACTAGGCAAGCCGACCTTCCCAAAAATACTTCCAAACTAAATATAAAAATAAAGTAAGGCTTTCCATATTAGGAACTTTTCATAAAATCAAAGTTAAACTCAAATATGGAACAAAGTGAGGAAAACGAGCCCCAAATATCAGGGTGTCATCAAGTCATGAGCGTCTAAGTATTAAAAACTATTACAACCAATGTCTAAATATCAGTACAAAACGAAAAGAAATGTGGAAGGAGTAACAAGGTCTTGCGGATGCTGGCAACTACCTTGCAGTCTCCGAAACTCAACCAGGCCTGGACTCAACAATCTCCATGCTCAGACACACCTGGATCTGCACATGTAGTGCAGGGTGTAGCATGAGTGCAACCAACTCAGCAAGTAATAGAAATAAATAAGGAATTGAGAAGTAGTGACGAGCTGTACAGAACAATTCAATTGATAATTTTCACAGTTAAGAGTAAACATGAGCAAAAGATCAGTTGCATAATTACCAATTCCAACCAAACAATTTTCAGCTAAATGCAGCAACAAAGTGAAATAGATGAAACCTCACAGACACTGTCACTCAAACCCTCAATAACTTGATACTCAACTCTCAGCACTCAATGCACACGCTCAATAGGTACCTGCGCTCACTGGGGGTGTTCAGACTCATGATGGGCTCCTACAACCTAAGCGCTATAATTCGCACGGACAACTCACGTGCTGCACGGACAAATCATGTGCTGCACAGATAACTCATGTGCTATAATATCATATCAAGGCCCGCACGGATAACTCACGTGCCACCATATCACATCAGAATCCGTACGGACAACTAACGTGCTAAGGTACAATACCTCACAAACAGGCCCTCAGCCTCATTCAGTCATGAACTTCTCTAGTCTCATAGCTCTCAATAAAGAAAGGGAAAACAACAAAAATCAAAGTGTTACAGTATATCATCAGGGAAAATAGTAGATACTGAGGTAAACATGTAAAAAATCACTATGACTGAATATAACTAACATGAGCAGGAAAATAGCCCAAACATGATTTCTAACATGAAAGGCAGTCGAGTTCTAGTAGACAGGAATGCATATAAACACAAATAAAGGCTATTAGGCTTCACAGTCTCCCGAGATAGACCAAGTCTCAATCTCTCACGGCGTACACCCACACGCCCGTCACCTAGCATGGGTGCTACCTCCAAACAGTCACATTATACCAAACTCTGCGTTTCATACACTCAAGACTAGATTTAAAACTGTTACTTACCTCAACAGTGTAGAACTCCTACACCGAAATGCTCTTGCCTCTCAAATCAGCCTCCAAACATCCCGAATTTAGCCACAAACAATACAATACAATCAATATAAGCTAAAGGAATCAATTCCACAAGAAAAATACCAAATTATAGCCAAAATTCAAAATCAGCTCAAACCCGCCCCTCGGGCCCACGTCTTGAAATCCGACAAAAATCACAAAACCCTAAAGCCCATTCATTCACGAGTCTTGTCATACCAAATTTACCAAAATCCGACAACAAAATCCCCTTCAAAACTCAAAATTCCATTTCAAGAACTCTTCCACTTTTTCCTTAATTTTTCACCCCCAAATCACAATTTAGATGATAAAAATTAAGATATAATCATGGAATTTAACCAAAACAAGGTGAGAAACACTTACCCCAATCAACACCCTGAAAATCCCTTCACATATCACCTAAATCCGTGGTCTCTAGCTCAAAATATGAAAAATGGGTTCAAACCCCCAATTTTGAAATTTAACATTGCTGTCCAGATTTCCTTCTTCTCGATTGCGGAAGTACCCTCGCGTTCGCGAAGCACAACCGCCTCTGCCCAGAAATCCCTTCTATGCAAACACGATCAAGACTCGAGAACGCGAACCTTTACTGAACCTTCTCTTCATAAATGCGACCTGACCCTCGCGAATGCGTAGACCAAATGAATGGGGTCCCCAGCTGCCTCTTCTCTTCTTCGCGAACGTGTCACTCCTCTCGCGTCCGCAATGCACTCTGCTCCTAAACCTTCGCGAATGCGAAGAATAATTCTTCCTCAATCTCCAGATACTCTTCACGAACACGAGACCTACCTCGCGAACGCGTAAGAGGAAACCGGCAACAACAAAAAAACCAACAGATCAACTATCTCTCAAAGGCCATAATTGGCCCGTTAACTACTCGAAACTCACCCGAGACACTCGGGACCTCAACCAAACATACCAACACATCCTATAACATCATAAGAACTTAGTCGAACCTTCAAATCACCTTCAAAAACACCAAAAAAATGAATTACACACGGATTCAAGCCTAATGTACTTAGAAATTTCTGAATTCCATAAACGATGCCAAAACCAACCAAACCACGTCCGAATGACCTCCAATTTTGCCCATAAGTCTGAAATGACACCACGAACCTACTCCAACTTCCGAAAATCTAATCCGACCCCGATATCAAAATTTTCAATACCGACCAAAATCGCCAAAATTCTAACTTTCGCCAATTCAAGCCTAATTCTACTACGGACCTCCAAATCACATTCCGAATGCGCTCCTAAGTCCAAACTCACCTAACGGAGCTAACAGAACATCAAAATTCAAATCCGATATCGTTTACACATAAGTCAACATCCGATTGACTTTTCTAACTTAAGCTTCTAATAAAGAGACTAAGTATCTTAATTCACTCCGAACCTACTCCGGGCCCGAACTAACTAACCCGATATATCATAATATAGCTGAAAAGCACAAAAGGAAGCAGAAATGGGGAAAACGGGGCTATAACTCTCGAAACGGCCGGCCGGATCATTACAAATCACTGAAATGAATTGCATACTCTAACACAGTCATAGAACCCTGGTGTAACTACTCAAACTCCACGCGCCATGAGTCCCTGAGCCTCTGAGGGACATACTCTCTCAAAAATATGTCCGAGGACTGAATCCATATAAGTGAAGCTGCCTCAACCGGACTATCCAACTCATAAGCATGCCACCATTGATAGGTTGCTCCTCTAAGCTAGAAGGTAGTAAAAGAAACCCCACTTGTCTCCGTTACGCCCATAGTATGGAGAATACGATGACACTCCTCCAGAAAACCTTGAGCATTATCTGTAGCCAATCCGCTGAAGGTAGGTGGGTGGTACTTCTTGTACCTCTCAAGATTGAGCTACTCTACCTCAGAAGCAGCTGTCCTAGTCTCGGGCTGAACCGGATCTACCGGCTGCATCGGTATAATCTATGGAACTTGGTTGGCCTGAACCCTCTACTCTAGAGTATCGGCGGTGGGAGTTTGTGCTCCCCCCCCTGCCTGAGATGTGGCAGAAGTAAGTGGAATCAATCCATCCTCAGCTAAGGTGCTGAACATGCTCAAAAACTAGGCTAGAGTTTCTTGCAGGGCTGGTGCAGCAACAGGTATCTCAGGTGTCTGCCCTCCAGCTGGAGCTACTGGGGGCTCCTCTGTAGCAGCTCATACGAGTGCTCTGGCTGCACCGCGTGGACGTCCTTGGCCTCTACCCCTGCCACGGCCTCTCATGGCTCTAGCAGGGGGCACGAATGCCTAATCATCATATCTGCATGTACGTGTCCTTACCATCTGTTAGAGAATAGAATGCAGAAGTTTAGAATTTCAAAGTCAACGCATGACAAGGAATCAAAGAAGTGAAATTTTCCTAACAGTTCCATAGCCTCCCGAAGATAAATACAGACATCTTTGTACCGATCCGCGAGACTCTACTAAACATGCTTGTGACTCACGATACCTATGAACTTAGAGCTGTGATACCAACTTGTCACGACCGAATTCTCCCTCTGTAAGATGTCGTGATGGCACCTAGTCTATACGACTAGGTAAGCCTAACAAAAATATGGGAATAACAAAATGGAAGGAAAGCTTAACAACTAACTGCAATAGAGAACTAAATAAGTAATAACAATGCCGCACTGCATGTACAATAACCAACACTCTAGTAATACACGGTACTCCCAAAACCCGGAACATCATAAGTCACAAGCTACAGAAGAAAACTAGTATCTCTATACACCAGAGTCTAATAAAAGAAGTACGAAAGGTAAATGACATAGGAGAGAATAGAGGGGGACTCCGAAGTCTCCGGACGCGGCAGATATACCTTGAAGTCTCCGTACAACAGCAAACACTCTCAGCTAATAGCGGAGCTGATAAGAAATACCCGGATCTACACACAAAATATGTGCAGAAGAGTAGCATGAGTACACCACAATGGTACCCAGTAAGTGCCAAGCCTAACCTCGATAGAGTAGTGACGAGGTCAGGTCCGGGCCATAGTGGGATATAATAATATGACAGATGATATAATAGAATGAAGTAAAACAGAGAAAATAATAGAAAGTATTCACAAAGCAATAACAACACCACAAAATGATATAACAATAGGGAGAACTCCCGAGGTACCGCCTCATAGTATCAAAAGTAAATATGTAGGGAAAACTCCCGAGGGACCGCCGCGTAGTCAAAAAAGTAAATGTGCAGGGAAAACTCCCGAGGAACCGCCTCGTAGTCTCAAAAGTAAATGTGCAGGGAGAACTCCCGAGGAACCGCCTCATAGTTTCAAAAGTAAATATTCAAGGAGAAATCCCAAGGAACCGCCTCGTAGTCTCAAAAGTAAACACACAGCTCAAACCGATAAATACAACAGTTAACAGCAAGAATTCTACAGTCAAGACTGATAAATATCAAGGGAAAACAGGAAATCAATTAGGCATGCTGCACAGAGTTCAAATAAGCAGTTAAAGCACGTAGACATGGGATATTAGACTAAACAGGGTAACTACACATGCTGGTATAACTCAATTAAAATGCAAACAGATCACTACTCAGTAAAAACTCTGGTTTTACAACAAATAGCCCGTGTACGCACTCGTCACCTCACGTACACGACGCTCACATATCACAACAGTACCAAATCCTAAGGGGATTTCCCCCCACACAAGGTTAGGCAAGCTACTTACCTCGAACCAAGCTCAATCAATCCGTAAGAATGCCCTTTCCTCAATTACCCGTCTCCGAATGGCCCAAATCAAGCCAAACACAATTGCATATCATAAATACAACTAAAATAGGCTCATCTAATTAATGAAATCAATACTTTAACAAAAATTACGAAATTCGCCCTAAAAGTCGACCCGGGCCCATATCTCGAAATTGGGTAAAAGTCACAAAATATGAACACTCATTCACTCACGAGTCTAACGATATCAATTTTACTAAAATCCGACACCAAATGTCCTTCAAATCCTCAAATCAAACTCTCCAAATCCCTAGTCTGAACTCCCAAATTTCACCTTAAATACACACTAACTAGATGAAAAAATAAATGGAGAAGCAAAATTATTGATCAAAAATAAGCACAAGGGACTTACCTCAAGAAATCCCTCAAAAATGCTCTCAAGAAATCGCCAAACCCGAGCTCAAAATGTTAAAAATGAGCAAAAATTGTGAACCCTTGTATTTAAGTATCCTGTCCAGAAGTCTCGCACCTGCGACTCATAGTCGCACCTGCGACGCCCGCTCCTGCGGAATTCTTCCGCTTCTGCGATCCCTTACGCCCTGGCCCCTTCCGCTTTTATGCTCCATCTTCCTCACCTGCGGATGCGCAGATGCAGTTATACCTCCGCACCTGCGACCTCTGGCCTCTTCCTTCCAAATCGCACCTGCGTCCATTGGCTCGCTTCTGCGGGCTCTCACCTGCGGTCAATGTTGCCCAGGTACGATTACCGGGTGCAACAACTTCAGCTATTCTTCCAAAGCCAAATTTGATCCGTTAACTATCCGAAATTAACCCGAGGCCCTCGGAACCTCAACCAAACATACCCACTAGTGCTAAATCAATATCCGAACTTAGTCGAGCCCTCAAATCACATCAAACAACGCGAAAAACAAGAATCACCCTCAAATTCAAACTTAATGATCTTTAAAGTTTTGAACTTCCACAACCGATGTCGAAACCTATCAAACTACATCCGATTGACTCTAAATTTTGCACACAAGTAATATCCAACATTACAGACCTACTCGAACTTCTGGAATCAGATTCCATCCCCGATATCAAAAAGTACTCTACCGGTCAAAATTTTCAAAAATTTGACTTTCGCCATTTCAAGCCTAAATGAGCTACAGATCTCCAAAATACAATTCGGACATGCCCCTTAGTCAAAAATCACCCAATAGAGCTAACGGAACCAACAGAACTCCATTTCGGAGTCGTCTTCATATAGTTCCAACTACAGTCAAAATCCTAAGGGTTAAGCTTCCGTTTAGGGACTAAGTATCCCAGAACACCCCAAAAATCAAAATAAAACCTCTCGGCAAGTCACATAAGCTGAAACATATACGGGGAAAGCAGTAAATAGGGGATCGGGGCTATAACTCTCAAAACGATCGGCCGGGTCGTTACAAAAGACACAACATATTAAGATCTCTTTATCTCATTATTTTTAGGTACCCGAGCCTCTCTTATGAGTTCTGTCATGGGATGCTTTCCATCATCGACCCATGACCCCTTGGACGCGCCCCGTGGCATCCCGGCAAGCCTCCTAATGCCTAGCGCCACGATCGGCCCCGTGGTCTCTGCAGTGCCAAGTGACAAGCGCACATGCGCCTCTGTCGCCCCACCGATAATCAGTGCCAGCGCCCAGCAGTTGGCGAATGCCATCAGTGCCGCGCGCACCGACAATGCCGCGCGCACAAACCATTATGTTGCCAACAGCGCCGCACGCACAGACAGTGCCCCGCACGTAGACCCAATGCCAAGCACCAGCGCCCAGCTGCTGGCAGATCCAAATAGTGTCGCGCGCGCCAACAGCAATGCGTGCGTAGACCCTGATGCTCAAGACAAAGTTGCTGCCATCGGACTTGCTTCCATAAAAGACTAAGTCCTTTTCATTGTAATTATAGAGTAGTTTTACTTCATTTATTTTCAGTGTGCTTCTACAGCTTTCTTAGGTCAACTCATGTAACTTTGGTTTAGTTTTTTTAAGCATTATTAAGGGGGACCAAAGCATTCAAACATTCAAGCATTCAAACAATTCTCTGTACTGGTGTCTCTCCCCCCGACACCGCATTACATCTTGTAATAGCTTTCATCATCATCAATACAATCATCAGCTTTCATCATCAATTGCTCATTTTCCGTTGCTAAATTGCTCATGACATTGGTTTTCCCGTACGACACTGACAATCTAGTCTAGCGTACGGCGAGGACCTCAGTTGGCGCATAGCAACTGCACTGACATCGGTTGCTTAGCCTTACGTCGCCCTTCCAAGGAACTTCAGGAAGGCGCCACGTAATAGTTGGTATCAGAGCCTAGGCTCGACATCGGACGAGGGAACTCATTGCCATCATCATCACCATTTCTGACCATGGTGAATTACGGGGATCACATCACGACCCTAGAACAGACGGTTGACGCATTACGGCCTATCGTGGATACGTTGCCTAATCTAAAAGCCAGCCTAGTGCAAAGGTTGGACGACCTGGACCGCAAAATGCGGCAGGCAGAAATTGACATAGCAAACATCAGTCACGACTCTGAAGAAGACAGGCAAACGGCTGCAATCGAGGCAACCAAAATTCATGGCAAATTTGAGGACCTTCAACAGGAGCGTGCCGAGGATTTAGCCCATCGGGAACTAGAGGCAGACAGACTGATCGTCATATAGCAAACCATAGACAACTTGACAGGCCAACTCAATGTTGTCAATGCTGCCCTTCAAAGCTTGCTCAAATGAGGCAAAAACCAAATCAAGGTTGCCATAAACATCGCCCCCATGCCACAAAAGCTGAGAATTCCGGAGCCCAAGCCATACAACGGAGCCCGAGATGCTAAAGAAGTGGAAAATTTCATCTTCGACATCGAACAATACTTCGATGCCGTGGGACAATTGGAAGAATCCAAAAAGGTAGCAACTGCTGCCATGTATCTTCAGGGTGATGCAAAACTCTGGTGGCGAGTCAGATACGAAGCCATCAGGGCCGGTGAAGATACTCTCAAGACATGGGCAGAACTGAAGGCCGCCATATGCCTGCAGTTCTTCCCCAAAAATGTGGAATACAATGCACGGAGAAAGTTGCATGAACTCCGCCACACCAGGTCGGTGAGGGACTATGTGCGTGAATTCTCCGCACTCATGCTAAACATACGGGATATGGGGGACAAAGACAAACTATTCGCATTCATAGAAGGTTTGAAACCTCATGCTCGTATGGAACTGGAAAGACAATGGGTAGATACCCTGCCCAAGGCCATTCAAGCTATAGAGTGCCTTGGGGATTATCAGTTTGAAACTCAGAAGGATAGGCCCTAGCCGCTTATCCAAGGGGGATACAACGGGAGCCAACCTAGCAACGGTGGCCCCAACAGAAATGGAGGAGATTGAGGTGCATCCAAATCTAAGACTCCTTCCTCAAGCAGCAACAGTGCTGCATCAGTCAACAACAATTAAGGGAGAAAGCCCCCATCAGAATGCCGTCATTGCGGCGGGGAACATTGGAACAATCAATGTCCCAATACACAGATCAATGCTCAACAGATTGTTGAAAACGAGTCAGATACCGACGACTCAGACGACCCCGAACAAGTAGGTGCCTTCAACGCATTTGCTGGCTCCATTCATGATACCTTGGCGGGAATCGGTGCCGGTAACCCCAAGAAGAACACATGCCCAATCGTCAAGATAGGGAAAGGAAAGGCGGACGAGAGGCCTCCCACAACACAAAAGAGGACCTTAATGTTCGTTGACATGAAAGTAAATGGCAGACCTATTCGGGCATTGATAGACACGGGTGCTAGCCACAACTACCTGGCCTCAACTCAGGTGCAACGCCTCGGTCTAGCAGTGCAAAAATGCAAGGGTCATGTCAAGGCTATCAACTCTCCATCTCAACAAGTGAGTGGTATAGCCAAAGAAGTGCCAATGAAGCTTGGCCCATACAAGGGAATATTCGACCTACACATAGCTATCATCGATGACTTCGAACTGGTAGTGGGATTGGAATTCCTCAGGCAGACCAACACTATCCCGGTACCATATGCCAACATGCTCCTAATGATGGGAGACAACGGGGCCAAACCCCGCACCATACCGTGCATACCCATGAAGATGGCCGCTGGAAACATCACGGCCATGCAGTTAAAGGAGGGAACCAACAGACTTGAACCTACGGGTCCAACTGCCCTCAACATCATCAAACAAACATCAGACCATCGACGTCTAACAGCTCATGGCGCCCCTCATTGTGTGAAGACTTGTCAAGCATTCCAAAAGGACAAGTCGGATCACTCAGCACAAGCAGGACTCTTGGAGCCGCTACCTGTCCCACAGAGACCTTGGGAAAGCATGTCCCTGAATTTTATCACAGGATTACCCGAGGTCGGAAATCATGCAACCATCATGGTGGTAGTAGACCAATATTCCAAGTATGCTACCTTCATCGCAGCCCTACAGAACATATCGGCAGAAGATACAGCTCGACTCTTCTTCTCTCATGTTGTCAAACATTGGGGTATGCCCAGCAATATCATTAGTGACTGCGACCCACGCTTCACTAGCAAATTCTGGACCCAACTCTTCAGTTGCCTCAGATCCAAATTAAGTTACAACTCAAACCATCATCATCAGCAAACATATGATCAAACAGACCGGTTCAATGACATGCTGGAGGAATATCTCCGCCAATTTGCAACCGGGTCACAAACACATTAGGTGAAGCTTCTGGATGCTACTCAGCTGTGTTTCAATTCTCAAAAGTGCGCCCATACAAACAAAAGCGCTTTTGACATTGTTACCGGACAACAACCGCTACTCCCACAAAATGTGAATGCACCAAACGTACCATCATCTCATCGAGTTGCCAGTTTCTCGACAGAATGGGAGCAAACTTTGAAGATAGTGCGGAGCTATCTTGTCAAAGCCCAAGAGAGGGCAACGAGGTATGCCGAACAAAACCTTCGCTTTGCCCAACATCAAGCAGGGGACAAAGTGATGGTGAGAACCCCGAAGCGGAACTTGTTTGCAAAGAGGACCCAAGATCCTTGCCTATTGCAAAAATACATCGGACCCTTTTCCATTGAAAGGCACATCGGGAAATCCACATACCAGCTGAACACATCAGCCTGGTGAAAAGCCCATCCAGTCTTCCATGTCAGTCGCCTCAAGCCATTTCAAAAATACATGGAAGATCATTCAGAAAGCCACCTCACAACACCGAGGGGAACAGACCTCCCAACCAGCAAGATCCTGACCAATCATCATCATCATGCAGGTAAGGCTTCGAGGACGTCACCAACTCAAGTGGGGGAGAATGTCATGGGCTACTTTCCATCATCGACCCATGACCCCTTGGACATGACTTGTGGCGTCCTGGCAAGCCTCCCAACACCTAGCGCCATGGTCGGCCCCGTGGTCTCGGCAATGCCAAGTAACAAGCGCGCATGCGCCTCTATCGCCCTACTGATAATCAGTGCCAGCGTCCAGCAGTTGGTAAATGCCATCAGTGCCGTGCGCACCGACAATGCCGCGCGCACAAACCATCATGTTGCCAACAGCGCCGCACGCACAGACAGTGCCCCACGCGCAGACCCAATGCCAAGCACCAGCGCCCAGCCGCTGGCAGATCCAAATAGTGCTGCGCGCGCCAACAGCAATGCGCGCGTAGACCCTGATGCTCAAGACAAAGTTGCTGCCATCGGACTTACTTCCATAGAAGACTAAGTCCTTTTCATTATAATTATAGAGTAGTTTTACTTCATTTATTTTCAGTATGCTTCTACAGTTTTCTTAGGTCAACTCATGTAACTTTGGTTTATTTTTTTAAGCATTATTAAGGGGGACCAAAGCATTCAAACATTCAAGCATTCAAACAATTCTCTGTACTGGTATCTCTCTCCCCCGACACCGCATTGCATCTTGTAATAGCTTTCATCATCATCAATACAATCATCAGCTTTCTTAGGTCAACTCATGTAACTTTGGTTTATTTTTTTTTAAGTATTATTAAGGAGGACCAAAGCATTCAAACATTCAAGCATTCAAACAATTCTCTATACTGGTGTCTCTCCCTTCCGACACCGCATTGCATCTTGTAATAGCTTTCATCATCATCAATACAATCATCAGCTTTCATCATCAATTGCTCATTCTAATATTTATTTAAATAAACCTCTAGTTTACTTGTGGCATATGATTCCATCATCATGCTTATACTTGTGTAGTACAAATAAAATCAAAATCGGATAACCTTTCATATTTACCCGGTATGATTATAGAAATATAAAGATATTCAATCTTCCTTTCATTTATAGTCTCAATATGCCAACCACTTTGGCTAATATATTTGTAAATCAAAAAGTTTCTTTTGAACTTACTGCAATATCAATGTCGGGTAGTAACAAATTAGTTTTTCCGGAGCTTTTAATTGATCTTCTATTACAAGATCTTTTGTCACACCATCCATATAATGCATGTCTCCTTCACAAAGAGAATCATATCATAATAGTTGTCATGGTCAAAAGCATCATAAGCAAAATAATTTTTTGCTTTAATTTTGCTTTTAATAACTTTTATAAGGCATGACAAAATATATTTTTTTTGGCATTTCACATGTATGCGACCAATGATATATTCATGTATCTACACAGTAATTTTCATTGTCTTTCTTTGTCTCAAACCTCCAGTAGATGTGAGTTGTAATATTTATCCGATCATGCATTGCATGTCTTTATTCATTACTTTTATCACATATTGCCACATTCACCTTTAGGAATGTGTCTGCATTCTCAATGCATATCACAAGTCACATTTTCTTTCAGGAATGGATCATAATCAGCGGTGTGCTTTATTATTTTTCATACTAATTTGATGGTAAACATTCTCTTCATATTTTGTTGAGAACCCTTATTGTTCTCCTTTTTATAATCATAGTAATGGCTATTATTATTTTGACGTTCATTGGTCAATCACTTGACTTCATTTAGACTTATTATCAATTGCTACAACATTCACTTCAAGAATGGAGCAAATCAAGTGGGACAATCTTCATGCCTTTTCATGAAAAATATATTATTTTTCTTTAATCATCATTTCGGTAATTATAAAATGGAGAACTTAGCAATGTTTCTTATCAGAATGCATGTTGTGTTAAATCACATTAACAATTATATATCTAGCATAATATGTAGCTTGTATATAACTCATATATTTGGTTACTGGCACCTTTTCTTAAAATGAGTAGGGATTGCTTTTATGTAAGAACAGTCATAAAAATAATCTAATTAGATTTATAATTTATCACATGTTTATGCAAAAGTGACATTGTTTCATGATTCAAAATATAATATTTTTGGGATTTAATTTTAGTCCTTAATCTCATGCATTTGAAGCAAGTAGAGATAAACACTAATCAACACATAATAAGATGAGACGTCAAACTAAGTCTAGAAAATGTCATCATTAAATCGGGACTGGCTTGAGATGCAATATTAGTAATTATGTTATTGCAGTATAAAATTTTACCCATCTCAACTTTATGCATATAAAACTAAATTAAGGACAATAGTATCATCTTCGATGTTGAACCAAACAACCCCTTAACTGTAAGTTCAATGATTATTAGCTATATAACTGTAGATATAAATTCAACAATTATCTTCATTTAACAGCGATTATTTTCCTTCTTTAGTTTTTAAATTTTAAGAAACAGCAATGCACATGTGCGTCCAACAAGTAATACTAATATCTATCTTAATAACGATAGTAATTAAGCAATCTTGCATGGAAACAACAAAAATAGCCATCTCAGTCAATACTAGATAAAAACAAGTAAATGTTTTGAGAACAAACCTGTTTGTCTCGTGGAGAAAAGAAATTTCTCAGCAGTCTCTCTAATATCTCATGAATTCTGTCTCTCGGGGTGTGTGTGTGTGTGTGTGTGGGGGGGGGGGGGGTTCTATTTGTTAGTAAGTGAACACCAGAAGCTTGGACATTTTTATTTTTCAAGGTCGTTATCAAACTATCAAGGTGATCAATCTTTTTATTTAAAGCAACAAAATAAAATAAGTAAAACATGGAATAGTAATTAGTTTACATCTAAGTATTTTCAACTTTATAACATAAAACATTTAAGAATTTGAATGGATTTGTAAGAAGAAAATACTTAGCATTGGAAACTTTCATGACAAATAAAGAACCTACGAGAAAAACGAATAAGAAAATGAATTAATTAAAAAGGATTAGAAAACGTAGATCTTAGCATTAGCATTATATGCCTTATCACAATGTATTGGTCTCCTCAACCTTATTGTTACTTCAGTTATATTTGATATCATTCTTTGAAATTACTATATGAGAAAGTAAAACTTATTTCTTCAAGAGGAATACTAGGTACGGCCGGAACATGCTTTTTATAATGTAGGACAATTTTGTAGATACAAGTAACTCAATTGGTCAGTGCATCATACTGATAACATATTATGAAATAAAAGCAATTTAGTACAACATGAACAAGAAATGTTGTTATAAAATAAAAGCAATTTAGTAAAACATGAATAAGAAATGGAGATAGAGAGATGGAAGAGATTTTCTTCTTCAATTGTGTATATTTTTTTATCTATTACAAGGCCTTTATATAGGCATGCAAAGTGAAGAATCGCTATTGCAAAATATATCATTGAACATGTCATTAAGCATTTGAGAGTAAGATCATAGAGGAGGTTATGAAGTTACAATCATAACTCCATAATTATTAGAGTATCGAGAGTTATGGAGATAATAAAAAATAGTAGACATCCACCATAATTTAATTTTCTTATAGCAGAATTCACATAATCTTATTTATCTATACCTCATAAATTTCACCCCTTTAAACGTGAGCCCACATAAACTTTCCATTATTCTTGTGCAAGGACTTCCTCAAGCTTCAAAAATAGTATAAACATGACATACTTTTCCAATTTTCCATGTAAGCTTAAAAAATTTAAAACGAAAATAAACTAATATACATGAATTCATCTTCATGTTCCAATATTTTAAAAAAGGTAGAAAGATGTATTTTGTTAGAAATATTTTTTGAAATTATAAGTAACTTTAGTTAGGTTTTCTGCCAAAGAATTTGCATAATTGTTGACTTAATATTTCGTTTGGACCCTTAAGATTTAGAGTAAAAAAAGTAAAGTGATTTGTATAAATTCAAAAAATATCTTTTTTTGAAGAAACCAAACTTATCAAAGAATTCTAAATGGGTTCCTTAGCAAATACTATATTCGTTATAGTATACACTAGCAATTACGTAAAACCCGAAGACTATAAGTGAAATCAGTTTAACAAGCCAAGAGATTGGTTATAAACATGTCTCAATGCATTCCCTAAGCCATTAGTAGGTTTTCTCAGTTTGTAAGGTGATAAGTGTTAAAATTTCATACGTTAGTACAAGACGAGTTTATAGATAAATTAAATTGGCTAAAGTAAGTGTTGCTTTAGGAAAAAAATATGCATTAATTATATTTTTGAAATCTATCTATAATTCAATAAATAATCTACGAGGATATATAAAGAGTAATTTAAGAATGTATACATGAAAGCCTCCATAATCATTGCAATAGCCTCACTAAGTTGTTGCAATAGCAAAAGTAAACCGTTCCAACACAATATATAACGGGAATCGTTGCTATAGCATTACAAACCGTTGCAAATAGCCATCCCACAAATTTATATTGCAACGGTTTAGAACCGTGCCATTGGACTCAATAACCGTTGCAATAGATAAGCTTAGGCCTATTGCAACGGTGTGGAAACCGTTGCACAAAACTGTTGCAATAGTCCTATTAGCACGCGATCTGGTGGAACGGTTGCTAAATTGTTGCAAGAGGGCTATCGCAACGGTTTTCGTACCTATTGCAACGGTGTTTGCAGCGTTGCCATAAGCCTATTTTCTAGTAGTGACTTTATTATACTATTAAATGATTTACTTAATCAATGTCCAAAATATTAAAGGTCACTTATTTTTGAACGGAAATATAGCGTTGCTTGTCTATTTATAATATTTTTTAGTAACTTGACATTGTAAGTAAAAAATTGTATTATAAGTTGAGCGGATAAGTCGAGCAGAGGATTTACCCATGCTGATTAGCGAACCACGATAATGAAGTAAGCATTTTTAAAGCAGTTTTCATGTAATTATTTTTGTAATGACCCAACCGGTCATTTTAAATTTTAGAACCTATTCTCTAAAATAAAACTCCCTGAACATGCTTTTATTAATTTATGACCCGGGGGATGGTTGGTTCGGGATTTGAAAGTGTGTGGGTTGAAATCGGAACACTTGGTTCCTTAAGTTAGCTTTAAATGGACAAGTTTGATTTCGGTCAATATTTTAAGAAAACGACCCCGAAATCGAGATTTGACGGTTCCAATAGGTTCGTATGATGATTTTGGACTTAGGCGTATGTCCGAATCGGGTTTTGGATAAACCGGGAGCATTTTGACGCTTAATAGTAAAAATCAAATATTTGAAGGTTTAAAATTTTTTAAATTTGGTTTAGAGTAGGGTTTTGAGTAACTAAAGTCCGTTTGGAATTCTGAGTTTGGGAATAGTTCCGTATAGTGATTTAAGACTTGCACGCATATTTTCGTGTCATTCCGAGTAGTTTAAGTATATTTCGGCGCATTAGAAGTAAATTGAAGAACTTAAAATTTTTAAGTTTGAATCAATTTGGTTTAGGGTATGATTCTTAGATTTGATGTTGTTTTACACATTCTGAGAGTTCGAACGAGTCCGTTTTATGATTTCAAGCCTGTTGGTATGTTCGGGCAGGGCCCGGAGGTCCCGAGTGTTAACCGGACGAGGCTCGAATCAATTTTGGAATTTTGAAGAAGAGCTGAAGCCTTCTGCTTCTGGTACATTCGCACTTGTGCTTGGACAGCCGCAGGTGCGACTCTCGCAGATGCGAGGTTTATGCGCAGAAGCGAAAAAGAGAAGGGGAGGTCTGCCATCGCAGGTGCGGAATTTCGGGCGCACCTGCGAACGCGCAGGTACGAGCATTTTTCGCAGATGCGAGGCTTGGCAGGCGAGGAAAAACTCGCACCTGGGAGGCTTTTCCGCAGGTGTGGAAGACGCAGGTGCGGTACCTCTTCCGCAGGTGTGAAAATTACTGTTGGGCAGAATGGTTAAAAATCAGGGCTCAGACATTTTGAGCCCATTTTTCCTCCATTTTCGGGCGATTTCAGAGCTTTTGAGAAGGGGTTTCAACTAGCAATTGAAAGGTAAGTTAATTCCACACCCCTTGAGTTAAATACATAGATTATAGGTAGATTATAACTAGTAAATCTTAGAAATCAAAGATTTAGAAGAAAAACCTAGATTTTTATAAAAGTGAGATTTTAACCACGAAAATAGCTATGAAATTTGGTAAAAATTATATATTTAAGTTCTTGAGATTATGGGAAATGTTTTCATCCGAAACTTTTCAGAATCCGAGCATGTGAGCCTGGGGTGAATTTTAGGTATTTTACCATTTTGGATAAGGTAATTTATTTAATAGATAAATTTAGAATCATTTAGCATATATTAATTATTGTGTATAATATTTGGATAGTTTCGGATCTTTCGGCATCGAATCAAGAATTCAACGCGACGTGGTAATCGAAAAGTGGACTTTGAGACGAGGTAAGTCTCTTGTCTAATCGTGTGAGGAGAAAATTACCCCATAGGGATTAAATTGAATAATTTTTGCTAATTGCGAGGGCTACGCATTTACGAGGTGACGAGAGTCCGTGCATATCTATTATTATGCTAAAGTCCGGGTAGTTTAGGACTCAAAGCATGAATTACTTGTGTAAATTGTATTTCTTATTTAATTAATATAAATTGATTATATATGAATATATTGTGAATTGTTAGATAAAGATATTAAAGGATGAAAATCTCATATACTTGATTTTCTATTTAAATTAATTAATTATTAAAAGAAATTGTTGTTCCTCCCGAATTTATCTTACACTCCCTCCGTTTCAATTTATGTGAACCCATTTGACTGGGTACGGAGTTTAAGAAAAGAGAGAAGACTTTTGAATTTGTGGTATAAAATGAGGCACATATATTTTGTGTGGCTATAAGTCATTGTATAAAGGTAAATTGTATCCAAATAGGGAAATGAGTCATTCTCTTTGGCACGGACTAAAAAGAAAATAGGTTCACATAAATTAAAACAGAGGGAGTAATAAATATTGTCACGAACCAATTTCCCCTATAGGCCGTGATGGCGCCCAACACTACAGCTAAGCAAGCTAACTGATAAATTAAACGTATATTGATTAAACTTTTAATCCAAGAAAATAATAAAATACCAAATTCTACCAATGTGTGTGCCAAGACCTGGTGTCACAAGTGTATAAGCATCTAGTAGATTATACAAAACCTCAAATACTGTCTGAAATAAAAATAGACAGAATGAAAAATACAAATACAAAGAGAGACATTGGTAGCTGCAGAACGGCTCAGAAATGTAGCTCATCACTATGCCCCTGGATAGCGTGGGTGTAAGACGGTAGGTCCCCCACTAGTACTTGCCTCAGGTCCTGCACAAAAAGTGCAGCAAGTGTAGTATGAGTACGTAAACAACGTGTACCCAGTAAGTATCAAACCTAATCTCAAAGTGGTAGAGACGAGATGGCCGATTTTGACACTCACTACGGGTCATTAAAAATAATTGAAGTAAAACTAGAATATTTAATTCAGCATTATTCACAGAATATAACAATAATTTATTTAACCAGCAGAAATAATTTAATTACTTCAATTCCAATAAATTTCCAGTTTATTAATTAATCTCATTTACAGGAATAACAATAATTTCTTAGCTAACAGGGATAATAATCCTTAAATTCCAAAGATTTCCAAATTTATCAATTAGATTCACAAGCTACAATAAACTATCAAAGTATCGTGTAATTATTATTATTAAGCACGATTTCTGCCGAGGTCGTTCGGCCCGATCCAGAATATTGTGTACACTGCCGAGGGACGTGCGGCATGATCCATAGATGCATCTATCCTGCCGAGGCGTTCGGCCCGATCCACAAGAAAGGAGGACATTTTCTTATGTACCTCCGGAATAAGAGTATTTATTGTAAAATTTATTCGAGATGATAATAATTTATTTCAACAATTAATTAATCTAAACAAAAATTAAGCATATGAAAATTTCATATTTTTTTACCTTTCATAACAATTCACAATATATACATCAAATATTTTAATTAATAAAGAATACAATTTACACAAGTAATTCATGCTTTGAGTCCTAAACTACCCGGACTTTAGCATTAATAGTAGCTACGCACGGACTCTCGTCACTCGTGCGTATGTAGCCCCCGCAATTAGCAATAATTATTTAATTTAATCACCTATGGGGTAAATTTCCCCCTCACAAGATTAGACAAGAGACTTACCTCAATTTGCTCCAATTTAATCAACTAGAAGGCCTTTTCCTCGATTATCCAACTTTGATTGGCTCGAATCTAACCATAAATAATTCGACACAATCACTAAAATTTATAGGAATCAATTCTATAAGAAATACTACGTTTTCAACAAAAATCCCGAAATTAATTAAAATTCGTCCGTGGGGCCCACATCTCAGAATCCGACGATAGTTATGAAATCTGACAACCCATTCAATTACGAGTCCAACCATACCAGTTTCACTCAAATCCGACTCTGAATCGATACCGAAACCTTAAAAATTCGTTTCTGTGAGAGTTCTAAAATTTTCCAAATTTCAATTTCAAAACACTAATTAAATGGTGAAAACAATGATATATTTGTGTATATAGACCAAATCCGAGTTGGAATCACTTACACCAAATGTCTTTCCTTGAAAATCTGTCAAAAGTCGCCTCTGCTCAAGCTCAAGTTTGTCAAAAATGGCAAATGAGTGGAATGCCTTTGTTTCTATAACTTACAGATTTGTCTAGTCCGATCAGGGAGCTCGATCAGGGAAGCTAGATCAGGGGAGCTCGATCATGGGAGTTCGATCTCGGGAGCTCGATCTTGGGAGCTCGATCATGGGAGCTCAATCATGGGAGCTCGATCTTGGGAGCTCGATTTTGGGCCTCGATTTTGGGCCTCGATCTTGGGCTCGATCATAACCCAGAATTTCCAGCAGAAAGAGAAAAATTGCAGCAGCTGTTTAAGTCCAATTTTTGATTCGTTAACCATCCGAAACTCATCCGAGGCCCTCGGGACCTCAACCAAATATACCAACAAGTCCTAAAATATCATACAAACTTAGTCGAACCTCTAATTCACATCAAACAACGCTAAAACCATGAATTATACCCCAATTCAAGCTTAATAAAACAAAAAAATTTTAACTTCTACATTCGATGCCGGAACCTATCAAATCAAGTCCGATTGACCTCAAATTTTGCACACAAGTCATAAATGACATAACGGAGCTGTGAAAATTTTCAGAACTGGATTTCGACCCCGATATCAAAAAGTCAACTCCCCGGTCAAACTTCCAAACTTTAAATTTCTATTTTAGCCATTTCAAGCCTAATTTCACTACGGACTTCCAAGTACAATTCCGATCACGCTCCTAAGTCCAAAATCAATATACGGAGCTGTTGGAATCATCAAAATTCTATTCTGGGGTCATTTGCACATAATTCGACATCCGATCACTATTTGAACTTAAACTTTTAATTTTTATCAAAATTCTATATCTCGGGCTAGGGACCTCAGAATTTGATTCCGGGCATACGCCCAAGTCCCAAATCACGATACGGACCTACCAGAACTGTCGAAATACTGATTCGAGTCTGTTTGCTCAAAATGTTGACCAAAGTCAACTCAATTGAGTTTTAAAGCTCTAATTCACATTTTAATCCATTTTTCACATAAAAACTTTCCAGAAAAATTTACGGACTATGCACGCAAGTCGAGGAATGATATATAGTGCTTTTTGAGGTCTTAGACCATAGAATTAATTACTAAATTTAAAAATGACATTTTGGGTCATCACATTCTCCACCTCTAAAACAAACGTTCGTCCTCGAACGAGTTTAGAATTATACCTGAGGTGCTGAATAAGCGTGGATATCTGCTTTGCATGTTTTCCTCGGCCTCCCAAGTCGCTTCCTCGACTGGTTGGCCCCTCCACTGGACTTTAACTGCAGAAATCCTCTTGGACCTCAACTGGCGAACCTGTTTATCAATAATGGCAACTGGCTCCTCTTCATAACCCAAGCTATTATCTAGCTGAACTGTGCTGAAGTCTAACACATGTGATAGGTCGGCATGATACTTTCGGAGCATAGATACATAGAATATCGGATGAACACAAGATAGGCTGGGAGGCAATGCAAGCTCATAAGCAACCTCCCCAACTCGTTTCAATTCCTCAAATGGGCCTATAAACCTTGGGCACAATTTCCCCTTTTCCCCAAATCTCATGATTCCCCTCATCGGCGAAACTTTCAAGAGAACTTTTTCACCCATCATAAAGGATAAATCACGCGCTTTCTGATCTGCGTAACTCTTCTGTCTGAATTGTGCTGTACGAAGTCGCTCCTGAATTTACTTTAACTTTTTCAAGGCATCTTTCACCAAATCAGTACCATATAACTTAGACTCACCGGGCTCAAACCACCCGATGGGCGAACGACATCGTCGACCATACAAAGCCTCAAATGGAGCCATCTCGATGCTGGATTGGTAACTGTTGTTATAAGAAAACTCGGCCAAAGGCAAGAAATGATCCCACTGACCTCCAAAGTCAATTACACATGCCCTGAGCACCTCCAAAATCTGAATTGTCCGCTCTGACTGCCCGTTGGTCTGCGGATGAAAAGCTATGTTGAGCTCTACACGGGTCCCCAACTCACTCTGTACTGCTCTCCAAAAATGCAAAGTAAACTGAGGAACTCTATCTGATATGATGGAAATTGGCACACCATGCAACCGAACTATCTCATGAATACAAATTTTGGCCAACCTCTCTGAAGTATACGTAGTCACAACCGGAATGAAATGTGCTAATTTGGTCAACCTGTCGACAATGACCCAAACTGCATCAAACTTTCGCAAGGTCCGCGGTAACCCAACTGCAAAGTCCATAGTGATGCATTCCCATTTCCAATCCGATATAGTCATCTGCTGAAGTAGGCCACCTGGCCTCTGGTGCTTATATTTAACTTGTTGACAATTTAGAGACCCAGTTACATGCTCAACAATGTCCTATTTCATTCGTCGCCACCAATAATGCTGCCTCAGGTCACGATACATCTTCGTAGCACCTGGATGAATAGAATACCGAGAACTGTGTGCCTCCTCTAGGATCTTTTTCCTCAGTCCATCCACGTTAGGAACACATAGACGACCCTGGAGTCGCAGAACACCATTCGTACCAATAGTAACTTCCTTGGCACCACCTCGTAGTACGGTTTCACGAAGAACCATTAAGTGTGGGTCATCATACTGGCGAGCCTTGATCTGCTCAAATAGTGAAGATTGGGCCACAACACATGCAAGAACTCGGTTGGGCTCTGAAATATCCAGCCTCACAAGTCTGTTAGCAAGGACTGAATATTTGAGTCTAATGGACTTTCCTCTGCTAAAATGAAAGCCAAACTACCCATACTCTCCGCCTTTCTGCTCAAGGCATCTGCAACCACATTTCCTTTGCCCGGATGATACAAGATAGTAATATCATAATCTTTTAGTAACTCCAGCCATCTCCACTGCCTCAAATTCAGGTCCCTCTGCTTAAACAAATGCTGCAAACTGCGATGATCAGTGTAAACTTCAAAAGACACCCCATAAAGATAATGCCTCCAAATCTTAAGAGCGTGAACAATCGCAGCTAACTCCAAATCATGTAACGGATAATTCTTTTCGTGGGCCTTCAGCTGACGTGAAGCATATGAAATAACTTTCCCTTCCTACATCAATACACAACCCAAGCCGATGCGTGAAGCGTCACAATACACTGTATACATCCCCGAACCGGAAGGCAACACTAACACTGGTGCTGTAGTCAATGCTGTCTTGAGCTTCTGAAAGTTCACCTCACAATCATCGGACCATCGGAACGGAGCACCCTTCTGGGTTAATTTGGTCAAAGGTGCTGCAATAGATGAAAAACCTTCCACGAACCGACGATAATAACATGCCAAACCCAGAAAACTCCTGATCTCAGTCGCCGAAGTGGGACGATGCCAATTCTGAACTGCCTTAATCTTTTTGGGATCAACTTTAATACCCTCGCCTGATACAATATGTCCCAAAAATGCTAGAGGCTCAAGCCAGAACTCACATTTAGAGAACTTAGCATATAGTTTTTGTTACCGCAACGTCTGAAGCACTACTCTTATATGCTGCTCATGCTCCTCCTTACTGCGCGAGTAGATCAAGATGTCATCAATGAAGACGATGACAAACGAATCAATATATGGCCTGAATACCCTGTTCATCAAATCCATAAATGTTACCGGGGCATTAGTTAAATCGAAGGACATCACCAGAAACTCATAATGACCATATCTAGTCCGAAAAGCAGTCTTCGAAACATCTGAATCCCTAATCTTCAACTGATGGTACCCCGGCCTCAAGTCGATCTTAGAGAACACCCTAGCACCCTGCAACTGGTCAAATAGATCATCAATACGCGGCAACGGGTACTTGTTCTTAATAGTGACTTTGTTCAATTGGCGATAATCAATACACATCCGCATTGTTCCATCCTTCTTTTTCACAAATAATACCGGTGCACCCCAAGGCGATACACTCGGTCTGACGAACCCTTTGGCTAGTAACTCTTCAAGTTGTTCTTGTAATTCTTTCGGAGCCATGCGATACGATGGGATAGATATAGGCTGGGTATCTGGAGCTAAGTCAATACATAAATCAATATCATGATCAGGTGGCATACCTGGAAGATCTGAAGGAAATATATTGGAGAACTCCCGAACTATAGGCACTGAATCAATAACCGGAGTCTCTACAGTAGCATCCCGAACATATGCTAGATAAGCCAAACAACCCTTCTCAACCATGTGTTGAGCCTTTATAAAAGAAATAACTCGATTAAATGAACTAACAGACGAACCCTTCCACTCCAGCTTAGGCAATGCTGGAATAGCCAAGGTAACAGTCTTGGCATGGCAATCTAGAATAGCATAATATGGAGATAACCAGTCCATGCCCAGAATAATTTCAAAATCGATCATCTCAAGCAATAGGAGATCTGCTCTAGTTTCATAACCATAGAATGTAATAATACAGGACCAGTAGATCCGGTTCACAACAACTGAATCACCCACAGGAGTGGACACATAAACATGAGTACTCAAGGACTCACAAGAAACACCCAGGAATGGAGAAAATAGAGATGACACATATGAATACGTAGATCCAGGATCTAATAATACCGAGGCATCTTTGCCGCAAACAGAAATAATACCTGTAATCACGGCATCTGAGGCCTCTGCATCTGGTCTGGCCGAAAAAGCATAGAATCGAGCTGGAGCGCCAACTGGCTGACCTCCACCTGGCTGACCTCCACCTCTAGGACGACCCCTACCCACTTGTCTTCCACCTCTAGGTGGTCGGACGACTGGTGGAGCAGCTGGTCTGGTAATCATAGGCTGCTGACCCTGTTGCACTAGTTTACCCCGAAGCCTGGGGCAAAATCTCTATATGTGACTGGGATCCCCACACTCGTAACAACTCTGCAGTGCAATAAGCCCCTGACTAGAGATCTGGCCCTGGGGACCCGAATACCCACTGGAAGAACCCTGAATAGCTAGTGGGCGATAAGAACTCTCTGGTATAGCACTGAAATAAGGTCGTACTGGAGCACCCCGAGGAGGCGGTGGTGTTGGATATGGGGGCCTGCTGGACTGCCCTCTCACGAACTGACCTCTTCCCCCAGACGGAGCACCTCTGAACTCTCCAGAATACCTGAACCGCTTATCTCTCATACCCTGCTATCGGCTCCGCTGACGTACACCCTCAATCCTGCGGTATATCTCCACGACTAGCTCATAAGAAGTACCCATCTCAACCTCTCGAGCCATAGTGGCCTGATTGCTAGTATGTAAACCCGCAACAAACCTCCGCACTCTCTCCGCCTCAGTAGGGAGTATCATAAGTGCATGGAGAGATAACTCAGACAACCTCGCCTCATAATCGGTCACTCACATCTGACCCTGCTGGAGCTGCTCAAACTGAAACCTCAACTCTTCTCTCTGGGAGGGTGGGATATACATGTCTATGAAGATACGGGTGAACCTATCCCAAGTTATGGGAGGAGAATCTGCTGGACTGCCAACAACATAAGACTGCCACCATCTTCGGGCTATGCCCTCTAGCTGAAAAGTAGAAAAGTCTACCCCATGAGACTCCAATATCCTCATGTTGTACAGTCTATCCTTGCACCGATCAATGAAATCCTGGGGATCCTCATGTCGCTTACCCCCAAAGACAGGAGGATGTAGTCTAGTCCATCTGTCCAATAGTTTCTGAGGATCAGCGGCTACAGCTGGCCTGGGCTCAGGTGTAGCTGCTGCCATTAGCTAGGCTCCACCCACCGGTAGTGCACCCTAGGTTTGATATACAACAACTGCCTGTCCATGGGCCTGTGCGGTAGGGGTCTGTGCTCCCCCGCCCGCCTGAGATGTGGCTAGGTCTGCCGGAAATAAACCGGCCTACGTCATATTGTCCATGAACCGCAACATACGACCCATGACATCCTGAAATCCTGATGCATATGTGAAATCCACGGGAGCTGGCTCTGCCACAGGCACCTTACCATGTTCCTCAATAATGGGATTCTCTACTGGACCCACTGGCGGCATAACTGGAACATTCGTGGGACGTCCTTGCCCTCTACCACGGGCGGGAGCCCTCCCTCGGCCTTTGCCTCGGCCTCTAGCAACTGGGGGAGTAGCTCTTCCCTGGTCTGGAACCTCATTGGAGCGCGTTCTCACCATCTGTGAGAGAATAAGAGAAAGATATTTAGTATTACATTAATTGCACAATGGAATATGAAGAAAGGTAGTTTCCTAACACCCTATAGACTCTTGAAGATAAGTAGAGACGTCTCCGTACCGATCCGCAAGACTCTATTAAGTCTACTTATAACTTGTGAGACCTACGTGAACCTGGCTCTGATACCGTATTTTCACGACCCAATTTCACCTATAGGTCATGATGACGCCCAACACTACAGCTAGGAAAGCCAACTGATAAATTAAACGTATATTGATTAAACTTTTAATCCAAGAAAATAATAAAATACCAAATTCTACCAATGTGTGTGCCAAGACCTGGTGTCACATGTATATGAGCATCTAGTAGATTATACAAAACCTCAAATACTGTCTGAAATAAAAATAGACAGAATGAAAAAAAATACAAGGAGAGACACTGGTAGCTGCAGAACGGCTCAGTCAGGTAGCTCACCACTATGCCCCTAGATAACGTGGGTGTAAGACGGTAGGTCCCCCACTAGTACTTGCCTCGGGTCCTGCACAAAAAGTGCAGCAAGTGTAGTATGAGTACGTAACAACGTGTACCCAGTAGGTATCAAGCCTAATCTCAAAGTGGTAGAGACGAGATGGCCGACTTTGACACTCACTACGGGTCATTAATAATAATTGAAGTAAAACTAGAATATATAATTCAGCATTATTCACAGAATATAACAATAATTTATTTAACCAACAGAAATAATTGAATTCCTTCAATTCCAATAAATTTCCGGTTTATTAATTAATCTCATTTACAGGAATAACAATAATTCCTTAGCTAACAGGGATAATAATCCTTAAATTCCAAAGATTTCCAAATTTATCAATTAGCTTCACAGTCTATAATAAACTATCAAAGTATTGTATAATTATTATTATTAAGCACGATTTCTGCCGAGGTCGTTCGACCCGATCCAGAATATTGTGTACACTGCCGAGGGACGTGCGGCACGATCCATAGATACATCTATCCTGTCGAGGCGTTCGGCCCGATCCACAAGAAAGGAGGACATTTTCTTATGTACCTCCGGAATAAGATTATTTATTGTAAAATATATTCGAGAGGATAACAATTTATTTCAACAATTAATTAATCTAAACAAAAATTAAGCATATGAAAATTTCATATTTTTCTACCTTTCATAACAATTCACAATATATACATCAAATATTTTAATTAATAAAGAATACAATTTATACAATTAATTCATGCTTTGAGTCCTAAACTACTCGGACTTTAGCATTAATAGTAGCTACGCTCGGACTCTCATCACCTCGTGCGTACGTAGCCCCCGCAATTAGCAATAATTATTTAATTTAATCACCTATGGGGTAAATTCCCCCTCACAAGATTAGACAAGAGACTTACCTCAATTTGCTCCAATTTAATCCACTAGAAGGCCCTTTCCTCGATTATCCAACTTTGATTGGCTCGAATCTAACCATAAATAATTCGATACAATCACTAAAATTTATAGGAATCAATTCTATAAGAAATACTACATTTTTAATAAAAATCCCGAAATTAATTAAAATTCATCCGTGGGGCCCACATCTCGGAATCCGACGAAAGTTATAAAATCCGACAACCCTTTCAATTATGAGTCCAACCATTCCAGTTTCACTCAAATCCGACTCCGCATCAATACCAAAACCTCAAAAATTCGTTTCTATGAGATTTCTAAAATTTTCCAAATTTCAATCTCAAAACACTAATTAAATGGTGAAAACAATGATATATTTGTGTATATAGACCAAATCTGAGTTGGAATCACTTATCCCAAATGTCTTTCCTTGAAAATCTGTCAAAAGTCGCCGCTGCTCAAGCTCAAGTTTGTCAAAAATGGCAAATGGGTCGAATGCCTCTATTTTTATAACTTACAGATCTGTCTAGTCCGATCAGGGAGCTCGATCAGGGGAGCTCGATCATGGGAGTTCGATCTCGGGAGCTCGATCTTGGGAGCTCGATTATGGGAGCTCGATCATGGGAGCTCGATCTTTGGAGCTCGATTTTGGGCCTCGATCTTGGGCTCAATATTGGCCTCGATCTTGGGCTCAATATTGGGCTCGATTGCAGCAGTTGTTTAAGTCCAATTTTTGATCCGTTAACCATCCGAAACTCATCTGAGGCTCTCGGGACCACAACCAAATATACCAACAAGTCCTAAAGCATCATACGAACTTAGTCGAACCTCTAAATCACATCAAAAAATGCTAAAACCACGAATCATACCCCAATTCAAGCTTAATGAAACTAAAAATTTTCAACTTCTACATTCGATGCAGGAACCTATCAAATCAAGTCCGATTGACCTCAATTTTTGCACACAAGTCATAAATGACATAACGGAGCTGTGAAAATTTTCAGAACTGGATTCCGACCCCAATATCAAAAAGTCAACTCCCAGGTCAAACTTCCAAACTTTAAATTCCTATTTTAGCCATTTCAAGCCTAATTTCACCGCGGACTTCCAAATAAAATTCCGATCACGCTCCTAAGTCTAAAATCAACATATGGAGCTGTTGAAATCATCAAAATTCTATTCCGGGGTCGTTTGTACATAATTCGATATCTGGTCACTATTTAAACTTAAACTTTTAATTTTTATCAAACATAACTCGATATCTCGGGCTAGGGACCTCGAAATTTGATTTCGGGCATATGCACAAGTCCCAAATCACGATACGGACCTACGAAAACTGTCAAAATACTGATCTGAGTTCGTTTGCTCAAAATGTTGACCAAAGTCAACTCTGTTGAGTTTTAAAGCTCCAATTCACATTTTAATCCATTTTTCACATAAACACTTTCCATAAAATTTTACGCACTATGCACGCAAGTCGAGGAATGATAAATAGTTCTTTTTGAGGTCTTAGAACACCAAATTAAATATTAAATTTAAAAATAACATTTTGGGTCATCACAAATATACTCTCCTTCTAGAGGTACATAAGAAAATGTCCTCCTTTCTTGTGGAGCGGGCCGAACGCCTCGGCAGGATAGATGCATTTATGGATCGCGCCGCACGTTCCTCGGCAGTGTACACGACACTCTGGATCAGGTCGTACGTCCTCGGTAGAAATCGTGCTTAATAATAATAATTACACGATACTTTAATAGTTATTTCAAGCTTGCGAAGCTAATTGATAAATTGGAGAATCCTTGAAATTTAATGAATTATTATTCCTGCTTGTTAAGGAATTAATTGTTATTCCTGTAAATGAGATTAATTGATAAATTGGAAATTATTTGAATTTAAGAAATTTAATTAATATATTGTGAACTGTTGCATTTGAAGGAATATGATTATTTTCGCTGGTTAAATAAATTATTGTAAATTCTGTGAATCTTGCTGATTTAGATATTTTAGTTGTATTTCAGTTATTATTATTGACCCATAGTGAGTGTCAAAGTCGGTCATCTCGTCTCTACCACTTCGAGATTAGGCTTGATACTTACTGGGTACACGTTGTTTACGTACTCCTACTACACTTGCTGCATTTTTTGTGCAGGACCTGAAGCAAGTACTAGTGGGGGACCTATCATCTTACACCCACATTATTCAGAGGAATAGTGGTGAGCTGCCTTTCTGAGCCGTTCTGCAGCTACTAGTGTCTCTCCTTGTATTTTTCATTCTGTCTATTTGTATTTTAGACAGTATTTAAGGTTTTGTATAATCTACTAGATGCTCATACACTTGTGACACAAGGTCTTGGCACACACATTGGTAGAATTTGATGTTTGATTATTTTCTTGGTTTTAAATTTTGTCAATATATACTTAATTTATTAAGTTGGATTACCTAGCTATAGTATTGGGCGCTATCACGACCAATAGGTGATATTGGGTCATGACAACATGGTATCGGAGCACTAGATTCACGTAGGTCTCACAAGTTATGAGCAGGCCTAATAGAGTCTTGTGGATCGGTATAGAGACGTCTGTACTTATCTTTGAGAGGCTATAGGGTGTTAGAAAATTACCTTTCTTCATATTCCATCGTGCAATTGATGTTGTTCTAAATATCCTTCTCTTATTCTCTCTCAAATGGTGAGAACGCGCTCGAATGAGGTTCCAGGCCAGGGAAGAGCTAACTCCCCCAGTTGCTAGAGGACGAGGCAGAGGCCGGGGGAGGGCTCCAGCCCGTGGTAGAGGACAAGGATGTCCTAGGACTGTTCTAGCTATGCCACCAGTGGGTCCAGCAGAGAACCCCATTGTTGAGGAACAGGATGAGGTGCCTGTGGCAGAGCCAGCTCTGGTGGATTTCACATCTGCACCGGGATTTCAGGATGTCATGGGTCGTATGCTGCGGTTCATAGACAATATGACTCAGGCTGGTTTAGTTCCCGGCAGACCCAGCCACATCTCAGGCAAGCGGAGGAGCACAGACCCATACTGCACAGGCTCATGGACAGATTGCTGCTTTATATCAGCCCCAGGGTGCACTACCCATGGGTGGATCCCAGCGAGAGGCAGCAGCTACACCTGAGCCCAGGCCAACTGTAGCCGCCGATCCTCAGAAACTATTGGACCGATGGACTAGACTACATCCTCTTGTCTTTGGGGGTGAGCGACATAAGGATCCACATGACTTCATTGATCATTGCAGGGACAGACTGCACAATATGAGGATATTAGAGTCTCATGGGGTAGACTTTGCTACTTTTTAGCTAGAGGGCAGAGCCCGTAGATGGTGGCAGTCTTATGTTCTTGGAAGACCAACAGATTCTCCTCCAATGACTTGGGACAGGTTCACCCGTATCTTCCTGGACAGGTATATTCCACCCTCCTAGAGGAAAGAGTTGCGGTTTCAGTTTGAGCAGCTCCGGCAGGGTCAGATATCAGTAACTGATTATGAGGTGAGGTTTTCTGAATTATCTCGCCATGCACTTATGGTACTCTCTACTGAGGCGGAGAGAGTGCGGAGGTTTGTAGCCGGTTTATATACTGGCATTCAGGCCACTATGGATCGAGAGGTTGAGATGGGTACTTCTTTTGAGCTAGTTGTGGAGATAGCCCGGAGGATTGAGGGTGTGCGTCAGTGGATCCGAGAGCATATTATAAGAGATAAGCGGTTCAGGTACTCTGGAGAGTTCAGAGGTGCTCCACCTGGGGGAAGAGGTCAGTTCGTGAAGGGGCAGTCCAGTAGACCCCCATTTCTAGTACCACCACCTCCTCGGGGTACTCCAGTGCGACCTTATCTCAGTGTTGTACCAGAGAGTTCTTACCGACCACCAGCTATTCAGGGTCCTCCCAGTGGGTAATTAGGTCCCCAGGGCCAGACTCTTAGTCAGTAGCCCATCGCACCGAAGAGTTGTTATGAGTGAGGTGATCCTAGTCACATGCGGAGGTTTTGCCCCAAGGTTCGAGGTAGACCAGTACAACAGGGTCAATAGCCTATGCTTACCAGACCAGTTTCTCCACTAGTAGTATGACCACCAAGAGGTGGAGGATAGGTGGGTAGGGGCCGTCCTAGAGGTGGAGGTCAGCCAGGCGGAGGCCAGCCAGTTGGCGCTCCAGCTCGGTTCTATGCTTTTCCGGCTAGACCAGATGTAGAGGCATATAATGGTGTGATTACAAGTATTATTTCTGTTTGTGGAAAAGATGCCTCAGTATTATTTGATCCAGGATCCACGTATTCATATGTGTCATCTCTATTTGCTCCATTCCTGGGTGTCTCTCATGAGTCCTTGAGTACTCATGTTTATGTGTCCACTCCTGTGGGTGATTCAGTTATTGTGAACCGGATCTACCGGTCCTGTATTATTACATTCTGTGGTTATGAAACTAGAGCAGATCTCCTATTGCTTGAGATGACCGATTTTGAAATTATTCTGGGCATGGACTAGTTATCTCCATATTATGCTATTCTAGATTGCCATGCCAAGACAGTTACCTTGGCTATTCCAGCATTGCCTAAGCTGGAGTGGAAGGGTTCGTCTGTTAGTTCATTTAATCGAGTTATTTCTTTTATAATGGCTCAACACATGGTTGAGAAGGGTTGTTTGGCTTATCTAGCATATGTTCGGGATACTACTGTAGAGACTCCGGTTATTGATTCAGTGCCTGTAGTTCGGGAGTTCTCCAATGTATTTCCTTCAGATCTTCCAGGTATGCTACCTGATCATGATATTGATTTATGTATTGACTTAGCTCCAGATACCCAGCCTATATCTATCCCACCGTATCGCATGGATCCAAAAGATTTGAAAGAACAACTTGAAGAGTTACTAGCCAAATGGTTCGTCAGACCGAGTGTATCGCCTTGGGGTGCACCAGTATTATTTGTGAAGAAGAAAGATAGCACAATGCGAATGTGTATTGACTATTGCCAATTGAACAAAGTTACTATTAAGAACAAGTACCTGTTGCCGCGTATTGATGATCTATTTGACCAGTTGCAGGTTGCTAGGGTGTTCTCTAAGATCGACTTGAGGTCGGGGTATCATCAGTTTAAGATTCGAGATTCGGATGTTCCGAAAACTGCTTTCCGTACTAGATATGGTCATTATGAGTTTCTGGTAATGTCTTTCGGTTTAACTAATGATCCGATATCGTTTATGGATCTGATGAACAGGGTATTCAGGCCATATATTGATTCATTTGTCATTATCTTCATTGATGACATTTTGATCTACTCGTGCAGTAAGGAGGAACATGAGCAACATATGAGAGTAGTGCTTCAGACATTGCGGGAACAAAAGCTATATGCTAAGTTCTCTAAATGTGAGTTTTGGCCAGAGTTTGTAGCATTTTTGGGACATATTGTATCGGGCGAAGGTATTAAAGTTGATCCCAAAATGATTGAGGCAGTTCAGAATTGGCAATGACCCACTTCGGTGACTAAGATAAGGAGTTTTCTGGGTTTAGCAGGTTATTATCGTCGGTTCGTGGAAGGCTTTTCATCTATTGTAGCACCTTTGACCAAATTAACCCAGAAGGATGTCCAATTCCAATGGTCCGATGATTGTGAGTCAAGCTTTCATAAGCTCAAGACAGCATTGATTACAACACCAGTGTTAGTGTTACCTTCGGATTCGGGAATGTATACAATGTATTGCGACGCTTCACGCGTTGGTTTGGGTTGTGTATTAATGCAGGAAGGGCGATTTATTGCATATGCTTCACGTCAGTTGAAGCCCCACGAGCAGAATTATCCGGTACATGATTTGGAGTTAGCTGCGATTGTTCACGCCCTTAAGATTTGGAGGCATTATCTTTATGGGGTATCTTGTGAAGTTTATACTGATCATCGTAGTTTGCAGCATTTGTTCAAGCAGAGGGACCTAAATTTGAGGCAGCGTAGATGGCTGGAATTACTAAAAGATTATGATATTACTATCCTATATCATCCAGGTAAAGCAAATATAGTTGCAGATTCCTTGAGTAGAAAGACGGAGAGTATGGGTAGTTTGGCTTTCATTTCAGCAGAAGAGAGGCCATTAGCTTTGGATATCCAGTACTTGGCCAACAGACTTGTGCGGCTAGATATTTCAGAGCCCAGCCGAGTTCTTGCATCTGTCGTAGCTTAGTCTTCACTATTTGAGAAGATCAAGGCTCGCCAGTATGATTACCCACACTTAATGGTTCTTCGAGAAAGGATACTACGAGGTGGTGCCAAGGAAGTTACTATTGGTGCGGATGGTGTTCTATGACTCCAGGATCGTCTGTGTGTTCCTAATGTGGATGAACTGAGGAAAAAGATCCTGGAGGAGGCACACAGTTCTCGGTATTCTCTTCATCCAAGTGCTACGAAGATGTATCGTAACTTGAGGCAGCATTATTGGTGGCGACGAATGAAAAAGGATATAGTTGAGTATGTAGCTAGGTGTCTAAATTGCCAGCAAGTTAAATATAAGCACCAGAGGCCAGGTGGCCTACTTCAGCAGATGACCATACCAAAGTGGAAATAGGAACGAATTACTATGGACTTTGTAGTTGGGTTACCGCGGACCTTGAGGAAGTTTGATGCAGTTTGGGTGATTGTTGACAGGTTGACCAAGTTAGCACATTGTATTCCTATTGTGACTACGTATACTTCATAGAGGTTGGCCCAGATTTATATTCAAGAGATAGTTTGGTTTCATGGTGTGCCAATTTCTATCATATCAGATAGAGGCCCTCAGTTTACTTCACATTTTTGGAGAGCAGTACAGAGTGAATTAGGGACCCGTGTAGAGCTCAACATAGCCTTTCATCTGCAGACCGACGGGCAGTTAGAGCGGACAGTTCAGATTTTTGAGGATATGCTCAGGGCATGTGTGATTGACTTTGGAGGTCAGTGGGATCGTTTCCTGCCTTTGGCCGAGTTTGCTTATAATAACAGTTACCAATCCATCATCGAAATGGCTCTATTTGAGGCTTTATATGGCCGTCGATGCCGTTCACCTATCGGATGGTTTGGGCCCGGTGAGGCTAAGTTATATGGTACTGATTTGGTAAAGGATGCCTTGGAAAAGGTAAAGTTGATTCAGGAGCGACTTCATACAGCACAGTCCAGACAGAAGAGTTACGCGGATCAGAAAGCGCGTGATTTATCATTTATGGTAGGTGAAAAAGTTCTCTTGAAGGTTTCGCCGATAAAGGGAATTATGATATACGGGAAGAAGGGCAAGTTGAGCCCAAGGTTTATACGCCCATTTGAGGTGTTGAGACGAGTTGGGGAGGTTGCTTATGATCTTGCATTGCCTCCCAGTCTATCAGGCGTTCATCCGTTTTCCATGTATCTATGCTTCGGAAGTATCATGCTGACCTATCACATGTGTTGGACTTCATCACAGTTCAGCTAGATAAGAGTTTGGGTTATGAAGAAGAGCCATTTGCCATTGTTGATAATCAAGTTAGCCAGTTGAGGTCCAAGAGAATTTCTGCAGTAAAGGTCCAGTGGAGGGGCTAACCAATCGAGGAAGTGACTTGGGAGGGCGAGGAGGACATGCGAAGCAAATATCCACACTTATTTAGCACTCCACATATTTTTCTAAACCCGTTCGAGGATGAACGTTTGTTTAAGAGGTGGAGAATGTAATGACCCAACTGGTCATTTTAACTTTTAGAAACCCGTTCTCTAAAATAAAACTCCCTGAACATGCTTTTATTAATTTATGACTCGCGGGGATGGTTGGTTCGAGATTTGGAAGTGTGTGGGTTGAAATCAGAACACTTGGTTCCTTAAGTTAGCTTTAAATGGACAAGTTTGACTTCGGTCAACATTTTGAGAAAACGACCCCGGAATCGGGATTTGACGGTTCCAATAGGTTCGTATGATGATTTTGTACTTGGGCGTATGTCCGAATCGGGTTTTGGATAACCTGGGACACTTAATAGTAAAAATCAACTATTTGAAGGTTTAAAAATCTTTAAATTTGGTTTAAGCATATTTTGGCGCATTGGATGTAAATTGAAGAACTTGAAATTTGGTTTAGGGTATGATTTTTAGATTTGATGTTGTTTTACGCGTTCCGAGAGTTCGAGCGAGTCTGTTTTATGATTTCAAACCCGTTGGTATGTTCGGGCGGGCCCCGGGGACCCCGAGTGTTAACCGGACGAGGCTCGGATCAATTTTGGAATTTTGAAGAAGAGTTAAAGCCTTCTGCTTTTGGTACGTTCGCACCTGCGCTTGGACAGCCGCAGGTGCGACTCTCGCAGATGCGAGGTTTATGCGCAGAAGCGAAAAAGGGAAGGGGAGGTCTGCTATCGCAGGTGCGGAATCTCGGGCGCACCTGCGAACGCGCAGGTGCGAGCATTTTTCGCAGATGCGAGGCTTGGCAGGTGAGGGAAAACTCGCACTTGCGAGGCTTTTCCACAGGTGCGGTACCTCTTCCGCAAGTGCGAAAATCACTGTTGGGCAGAATGGTTAAAAGTCAGGGCTCAGACATTTTGAGCCCATTTTTCCTCCATTTCCGGGTGATTTCAGAGCTTTTGAGAAGGGGGTTTCAACTAGCAATTGAAAAGTAAGTTAATTCCACACCCCTTGAATTAAATACATAGATTATAGGTAGATTATAACTAATAAATTTTAGAAATCAAAGATTTAGATGAAAAACCTAGATTTTTATAAAAGTGAGATTTTAACCACGAAAATAGTTATGGAATTGGGTAGAAATTATATATTTAAGTTCTTGAGATTATGGGTAACGTTTTCATCCGAAAATTTCCAGAATCCAAGCACGTGGGCCCGGGGTGAATTTTAGGAATTTTACCATTTTGGATAAGATAATTTATTCAATAGATAAATTTCGAATCATTTAGCATATATTAATTATTGTGTATAATATTTGGATAGTTTCGGATCTTTCGGCATCGAATCAAGAATTCAACGCGACATGGTAATCGGAAAGTAGACTTTGAGACAAGGTAAGTCTCTTGTCTAATCTTGTGAGGGGGATATTATCCCGTAGGGATTAAATTAAATAATTATTGCTAATTGCGGTGGCTACGTACGCACGAGGTGACGAGAGTCCGTGCGTAGCTACTATTATGCTAAAGTCCGGGTAGTTTAGGACTCAAAGCATGAATTACTTGTGTAAATTCTATTTCTTATTTAATTGATATTAATTGATATGTATGAATATATTGTGAATTGTTAGATAAAGATATTAAAGGATGAAAGTCTCATATACTTGATTTTCTGTTTAAATTAATTAACTGTTAAAAGAAATTGTCCTTCCTCCCGAATTTATCTTATAATAAATATACTCTCCTTCTGGAGGTACATAAGAAAATATCCTCCTTTCTTGTGGAGCGGGCCGAACGCCTCGGCAGGATAGATGCATTTATGGATCGCGCCGCACGTCCCTCGACAGTGTACACGACACTCTGGATCAGGTCGTACGTCCTCGGTAGAAATCGTGCTTAATAATAATAATTACACGATACTTTAATAGTTATTTCAAGCTTGCGAAGCTAATTGATAAATTGGAGAATCCTTGAAATTTAATGAATTATTATTCCTGCTTGTTAAGGAATTAATTGTTATTCCTGTAAATGAGATTAATTGATAAATTGGAAATTATTTGAATTTAAGAAATTTAATTAATATATTGTGAACTGTTGCATTTGAAGGAATATGATTATTTCCGCTGGTTAAATAAATTATTGTAAATTCTGTGAATCTTGCTGATTTAGATATTTTAGTTGTATTTCAGTTATTATTATTGACCCATAGTGAGTGTCAAAGTCGGTCATCTCGTCTCTACCACTTCGAGATTAGGCTTGATACTTACTGGGTACACGTTGTTTACGTACTCCTACTACACTTGCTGCATTTTTTGTGCAGGACCTGAAGCAAGTACTAGTGGGGGACCTATCATCTTACACCCACGTTATTCAGGGGAATAGTGGTGAGCTGCCTTTCTGAGCCGTTCTGCAGCTACTAGTGTCTCTCCTTGTATTTTTCATTCTGTCTATTTGTATTTCAGACAGTATTTAAGGTTTTGTATAATCTACTAGATGCTCATACACTTGTGACACAAGGTCTTGGCACACACATTGGTAGAATTTGATGTTTGATTATTTTCTTGGTTTTAAATTTTGTCAATATATACTTAATTTATTAAGTTGGATTACCTAGCTATAGTATTGGGCGCTATCACGACCAATAGGTGATATTGGGTCGTGATAGTTGGAACCAATGAAATTTGGATATTTATTTCCATTGGGATTTTTTTGAAGATGGACAATAACACGAGATTTCTTTTATAACAAAAACATTGTATTATTATTCTAATATTTAAAGAAAAAATTAACCTATATAGCACCTCACCCAACCACTTAAACTAAAAATAATCAATAATTTTGTAGTATGTATACTCCATGGATGGAATATGTATAACTATGTGCAATTATTACATAAATAATATATACCAGCCAAAAAAATAAATAATTAATAAAATCAACAATTTCTGTAAAACCCCAACATAGTATGATTGGGCTCGTTTTCAAATATCATTTATTGCAGGAGCCGTGTGTCACGTACCAAAACCCACTATAGATCGTGATGGCGCCTAACGTCGTCGTAAGGCAAGACAACAGTAATGTACTAAATTAATTACTCATTTATATTACTTTTGAAATCATAATTTCCATTAATTAAGTAGTATGAAATAGAATTTACAGGGTGAAACAATGTTAATTACGTGAACTACCATACTAAACATCCAGTAGGAACCCCCAAAACTCGATGTCACAAGTGCATGAGCATCAACTAGGAAATATGATAAAATACAACCTCTGTCTGGAATACAAATTAGACAAGAGAATTTAAATAACTTTGATGAAGACTCAGTATGTTGCGGATTCGTTACATAGAATGCAGCTCACCGTAAGTCCCCGCAATAGCCGCGCCTCTGCGCCCAGAAGACCACTAGACTTATATGTACCTGCACAAAATGCGCAGCAAGTGTAGTATGAGTACGTAAATCAACGCGTACCTAGTAAGTATCAAGTCTAATCTCGAGGAAGTAGTGACGAGAGGCCGAAATCGATACTTACTAAATGTAAAATAAAGTAATATAATAAAAGCATAAGTAGATGTGAAGTGCACAACAATAGTGGGGAAAATTTGTAAGGTTTAAAATCTTCCAATTATTTCTTTTAAAGCATAAGTTTCTCTATTCTTGTATTCTACATTAATATCTTAGAAAAATGCCAAGTGTCAATACCAATTAAGTAAGAAATACTATAAAATGCCGGGCTTCACTGGAAGGTTTATCTTGTGAATATTCGAACTAGTAGCATTAACGCACAATTCTGCCAAGGTCGTTCAGCCCGATCCGGAATAACGTGTACACTGCCGAGGGACGTTCGGCACGATCCATAGATGCATCTATACTGCCGAGGATTTTGACCCACTCCACAAGAAAGGATGACATTTTATGAACCTCCGGAATGAGAAGCTATCACAAGGCTAACACATAAGGATGTACAATTTCTATTAACGGTCGAGTAATTTGCCCAAAAATTCAAGTATGTAAAATTTTGGTCTTTTACTATTTCCGCTAACAATTTCCAATATGATTCAAGTGCTTCAATTAATAAAGGATGCAAACATTACAAGCAGTTCATGATTTGGGTCCTAAACTACCCGGACATAGCATAATTAGTAGCTACGCACGGACTCTCGTCACCTCGTGCGTACGTAGTCCCTATAATTAGCAATAAATATTAATTTAAATCACCTATGGGATAAATTCCATCTTACAAGCTTAGACAAGAGACTTACCTCGTTCCGAAGTTCCATAGCCAGCTCCAACGCCACTCTAACACCACAAACTGATGCTTGTCGATCCAAAACTATGCAAACAATGTGCAAATCAATCAATATGTGTTCTAATACCCATAACTCATCAATTCAAACAATTTCCAACTCTACTCGAAAAGTCGATAAAATTCACCCTCGGGCTTACGTGCCCGGATTCCGAAAATATTCGAAGATAAACTTTACCCCCAAGATTATGAACTCAAATATATGATTTATTTCGAGTTTCATGTCCAATATCGTGGTAAAAATCCAAAATTATCAATTTCTAGGTTTCCTTCAAAATCTCACAATTTCTACCAATTTTCATGCTTGAATCCATATAAAAACTATGTATTTAACTCACAATGTGAAGAAATCACTTACCCCATTATAGTTGATGAAGATGGCACTCCAAAAGTGCTCCAAAACCGGCTCCCATGGACGAAATGAGATAAAATGGGCCAAACCCCCATTTTAAAGAACACTCACCACCCAGCCTAATTTTCGCTTATGCGGTGAGAAGGCCGCTTCTGCGACAGCCCCTTCTGCGGCTCCAAGTCTCGCACCTGCGAGAAACCAAGCCAAGGTCGTTGGCCGCTTCTGCAGCCCTCCTGCGCATCTGCGCCCACGCTTCTGCGTTGCCAACTCTGCAGGTACGGTCTCGCTTCTGCGGCGAGATAGCCGCATCTGCGGTCTCAGCATTGCCCCACGAAATCTGCATATGCGTCCCCCTTGGCCGCTACTTTGGCTCTGCACCTGAGGCCAAAACCCCGCATGTGCGGTTACACCAGAAGACAGATGCTTCAACCCTTTTTCCAAGTCCAAACTCGATCCGTTGACCACCCGGGATCCACCGGAGGCCCTCGGGACCTTAACCAAATATACCAACATGTCCCAAAATACCACACGAACTTAGTCATACCTTCAAATCACATCAAATAACATTAAAATCATGAATTGCACCCCAATTCAAGGTTTATGAACTTTAGAACTTCAAACTTCTACATTCTACACCGAAACCTATCAAATCAAATCCGATTGACCTCAAATTTTGCACACAAGTCATAATTGACATTACAGACCTAATCCCACTTCCGGAACCGGAATCCGACCCCGATATCAAAAAGTCCATTCCCGGACAAACTTTCCAAAAATCATCAAATTTCCCACTTTCACCAAATGATGCTGAAACGAACTACAGACTTCCAAATCAACATCCGGGCATGCTCCTAAGACCAAGATCACCATACAGAACTATTCCCATGCTCGGAATCTCAAACGGACACCGATAACATCTAAATCTATTGCGAACCAAACTTAGGAAATTCTTAAACCTTCAAAATGACAACCTTCATTAATAAGCGTCGAGTTATTCCCGAGCTACCCGACACTCGACCCGGACATACGCCTAAGTCCAAAATCATCATACAAACCTATTGGAACTTTCAAATCCTGATTCCGAGGTCATTTATTAAAAATTCAAAACTTAGTCAATTTTTTCAACTTAAATCCTCCGAATTTAGAATTTTCTTTCTAGATTTACTCCGAACCTCCCTAAATTCGATTCCAACCACTCGTACAAGTCATAATACCTGATGAGAAACTACTCAAGGCCTTAAACCGCCGAACGACACGCTAGGGCTCAAAACGACCGGTCAGGTCGTTACATTCTCCCCCACTTAAACATGCGTTCGTCCTCGAACGTGCTAAGAGTTTCTCAAGAGCTGTCCAAAATTACTGTTTAACACCTTGTGCACCTACCCGTGCCATCAGAATTCCAGTTTGGCACCTCAGCTCGAGCCGGACTGAAGGTCCTCCCTTTTATTCAATTTATAAACCTTAGAACCAAATTCCAATCTCCGAATTTCTTTACAATACCTAATTCTAACATACCAACACTGTATCAATCACTACACACTGTACTAAAACATGATTGTGCACCTGTGTTGAAATCACACCATGCACCACATAAGTCGGTTGCCCATAGTAACATCCAAACAATAGCGATAATTTTACGGAGTTGATGCCCATAATGCACCTCATAACACATATAAGTCCTGTTCGGTCCTCACGATACAGCCACGACGAAAGAGACATGTAAAACTCATAACCTCCTACCGAATCAATGATTCATGGAGTCTCTTCTCCTGACAAGGACCATTACCTCATTCTGAACCGAATAACTATATTTTCTTTTTAATATACCTTATATAAAACCGATCACACTAACTTCAAGTCTAATAATCTCGTCTCACCCAGTACAAACTGCTCTGGCAACAAGCCACTTCAGACGCTACCAAAAGTCTCATATGATGCCCACAATGCGCCAACAATCTACGAACTCGAATATAACTCATAAGGAAGAACGATCTCTGACAGGGAATTACCCAGCCCGTTCAACGAATAAAACAGCCGAATAGGTACTATGCACTTACCTTATGGATGAGAACAAAGCACACAAGATGAGCGTAAGGAACCATGCTCAACATCTCACTGTTGTGGCGTGCAACTCGTCGCATCATGACACTATTGCGGTGTGCAACCCGATCCAAACATTATACACATGTGGCGACGCGCCACCCGATCAACACATAACAATCAAGAAGAAAAACACACATCAAGCCATAACGCTTATACTTACAAAATACCCGAATATTGATCACAAGCATGCCAAGTGCAAAAATACAACTCTGGGAGACGGATAGCGCAATACGCCACAAACCCAAGCACAACTAAGGCGCGATAATGACCTGCATCGCGAGAGCTATCCTTCTTATATAACACCACAAGCTACACGGGACCTCAACACATGGGCGAATAATCAAGCCATCTCAATCCGTAACAACTCCCACAGTTCGCAACCAAATGAATAGAGTGCCTTCCAGGCACAAACTCTCACATCAACGATAGTACCAGAATCTCCGTACCCGATTTTGATTCCCCAATAACCAAATAACTAACACGTCACACTTATACGATCTTCCCGTGGGATATACTCCCACAACCTTTCGCATCAGGCAGCCAAATCTGAATATCAATGGACATCAACCATGCTATTTTTTTTACAGTACTAGCCAAACATCCACATTTCAACACCCCAACACTACTACCACAACATAGACCATTCTCCGACTGCCTGACAATAGTGCCACCATACACTGAACATCTAAAATCCTCCCCCGCTCCTCTGATCTTATGACATTCTTATCAAAACCAAATCACAACCTTGATCCTCAACTTCCAATTTCCATACCGCTCACCGCACTTATCATGCCGCTACGCGATAATACATGTATTCACTATAACCCTTGAATTACTAGTAGAATAAACACTTCACGGGTTACAAACCTTTCACTTAGCTCATTTCAGAAGGACCAATGCAACACACAACCGAATTCCCAAATCATAGAAAAATACAACTTCAAACAGTGATCTAAAGCGTCATAACTCTTCCAGAATCCATTTACAAAACAAAGCCATTTGAATCAACTACCTCCCAAATCAATCAGGTCATGATGGCTATCAAGCCCGCACGTACAACCACAAACCACATATATAACCTCACACATCGAAGGAACTGATCATTGCCACAACCATACTGATTCAACCATTACTAACCGACCCAACTTCTTTCAATGTACTCTTGACCTGTCTTAGAAATATAATAGCTCCATTCACAACATAATGAATTCAATCCGCACTCATCCTGAGTGACCCGAATCGCGAGACTACATTGTCTCAATACCCATGAATCATCTCATACCTCCTTACGCGCACACTAGCATCTTCAACTGGTATACTCATTCTACATGACCACCTACAAATCCAAAGCTATTTCTTCCTTCCTCCAATACTGCATCGTATACCCGGCGATAACATAGAACACTCCAAGTCCCGTTCACCATCCATTGCAGAAACTCGATCCTTAACGTCCAATTTCACTCCTCTATTTGAGGATATGAAAACGTCGATGCAATATTAATACCCAACAAAGAGTCAGGGTTGATTTTCCATAGGGAGCTATACGTGGGATTTAGGAGTATATATTATATTGTATGAGCTTGAATTATCTCAAATTGCACTTCCACAAACTTGGGTTGTTTCTAGGTTTAATTTAAATTAAGATTACAAACTAAGAATTTAAACTAGGAAATTGTTTTTGGTTATTTTTCAAATGATATAAAAGGCCTAGGGCTATGACTTTCACCTAGTTGTTCGCTTAATGGGTTGTAAGCCTTAAAGCTTGTTTTATTGGTCGGAGTGTATTATAGCCATCAACACTTGAGTATCCAGTCAATACCTCTCGGTTAGAGAGTGACTTTGCCCAATTTGGCTTTCTCAAGTCCAAAAGGGTGTTGAAAGAAACGGTTGATAACAAGCTCAAGTCGGGTTTTACTATCTCTAGATTCAACCCTTTAATTGGGACTATCAATATCTTGATTCACCCCAATTCTTTGTTAGCCAAGGTTTCCTAGACTAAATCTATTTTTGTCAAGTAGAGACCAAGTCAAATACGCATGAACTAATATTTGCAACCATTAATTCTACAATTAAAAGCAAGAACAAGGCTAAATAATAAACACTCAACCATAAACAAGCCATAATTCAAACACCCATTAAGTTTACACTAGAGGGTTGGGTCATAGCCCTAGTGAAAATCTAGATACTTTTGCTTAAGACAGAAGAAATAGAAGAAGAAATGATAATTAAACCCATATTGATAATTAGAATAAAGAAATCTATGTTCAAAAAGTTCAAAATGGCAAAAACTACTAAAGAGAGTAAAGAAAAACATCTACTGTATCTGCTGATGTCAAAACTTGACCAAAAAATGTGAAACTCTTGTATTTATACAGAGCTGGAATTTTCGGGCAAAAATTCCCTTTTGGAGGTTCTATGGCCGCACAATTCCATGTGTGGCCCGCACTTTTGCTTCAACCTGACAAGACTGGAATCTTACATCCGCACAATTCTGAACTGCGGCCATATCACTCTCTTTCTTCGATCCGCACATTTCTGAGTGCGGCCGCATATGGCTTTTTTATGGACCGCACAAATGCAACTGCAGCCGCGTGGCTGATCTTCTGCGGTCCGCACTTCCGTTGACAGGTTCTCTGAAAGTTTGCTCTTGCCTAGCTTCTTCGGCCACACATTTCATGTGCGGACCGCACTTCTCACAGATCTCTTATAAGTCCTTCTGCACAATCTGTGGCCACACTTCTCATAGATCTCTAATAAGTTCTTTTGCACAATCTGCACAATGGCATGGAGCTCTTTCTCCGTAATGATGTAGTTGACTTGGGCATTATTTATGGTCTTACTAGCATAGTATACCAGATGAAAAATCTTGTTGATGCGTTGCCCCAAAACAACCCCAGCGCTACATCACTTGCATCGCATATGAGCTCAAAAGGAACACTCCAATTTGGAGCGGTAATAATGGGAGTAGTAGCCCACTTGAACTTTAGCAATTCAAAGGCTTCCATGCAATCATCATTGAAGTGAAACTTAGCATATTTCTCCAAAAGCTTGCACAACGGGTTTACCACTCTAGAGAAATTCTTGATGAAACGCCGGTAAAATCCCGCGTGACCTAAGAAACTCCTCATGACTTTCACTCAAGTTGGAGGTAGAAGTTTAGAAATCACCTCAATCTTTGCCTTGTCGACTTCAATGCCATTATTTGAGATCTTGTGGCCAAGGACAATGCCTTCCTCGACCATGAAATGACATTTCTCCCAATTGAGCACCAAGTTTGTTTCTTCACATCTTGCCAACATTTTATCCAAGTTTGCTAGACAATCATCAAAAGAATTCCTAACCACCAAGAAGTCATCCATGAAGACTTCAAGATAATCCTCCACCATGTCCGTGAAGATCGCTGTCACGACCCAAACCGATGGGCTGTGACGGGTGCCCGAGTTCTACCTACCGAACACCCCTAAGCATAAGTGTAAGATATAAATGTGAAATAAGTGTAGGTCATGCATACCATCTTCCCCTAAACTGCTGAATCGTGTGAATAACGTACTTAAGAAGACATACTCAAAAGATATATATACATATACATGCGGAATACAGTAGGGCGAGCCGACAAGGCCACATACTATCCAACTATACATGACTGTCTACAGACCTCGAATAGAGTGTAAAAACTGTATAAAGAATGGAACTGGGCCCCGCCATACCCATATGTATACAAATGTATCGTACCAAAATTCAATAGCAGCTCCGGATCAAATGGAGCACACCAACTCTCGTTGAGCAAGGATCCTATGATGGGGGACCGTCAGCCTGTCTACCTGCACATGCGGCATGAAACGCAGGACCTCAAGCAATAGGGGCGTCAGTACAAATAATGTACCGAGTATGTAAGGCATAAAAATCAGTATATAAAAGACATGAAAGAAACATGGAGTAAAGGACTCAACCTGTAAGTCTAAATAGCTTTGTGAATCATGAAAAAAATTATAATATTATGTATATGCGTATAATTGTCATATCATGCATAGGTATATGCGTACGTAACATCATCAAGCCTCTAAGGGAATCCCATTATATCATCTCAGCCACCGTGGGAGAAAAGTCAAAAGGTGCTAGCTTGGCACCCTCTCATTTGCCCATCTTCCGATGCTTATATCTTTTTATCCGGATGTTGTATGAATAAATGGTTAATAGTGTTGGAAAATATATTCCAAGACCTTTAATTTGGTATATAATATGTCCCAAAAAGACCTCATATAGCACACAAAATTTATTTCTCAAAAAGCTCTATTACAGGGCAAATCCTTAGTCGATTTTTCCGCAACTTTAATCCGATTTTTCCCAAACATTATATTTTCTATCCAAATATCATATATAGCCATATTATGACTTTAAACCCATTTAAATCATGATTAACAAGTCTTATATTCTTTACGTCACCTTGGGACGCACAGGGTGTAGCAATCTTCCCCCCCCCTAGAAACATTCATCCTCGAATGTTAAACTCGCAGAAATCTATAGAAATTTTGGTAGAGTCTCCTCTGTAACGGTACTACTACCAACCTGTCACACATAAAACCCAACAATACAAATCCACACAGGGCCACAATCATCAATAACACCAATGGCCTCACATGACCAATAACAATAACTAACATAAGAATCAAGTATCATATACGTACCTAAAGGCTGTGATGTCTCAGTATGATCCTCCTCCAGAAGCGGAAACAAGTGAGTATACCTAGTCTTCATTTCTTCTTCAGCTTCCCAAGTCATCTCCTCCACATTATTATTTCTACAAAGTACTTTAACCGAAGCTACATCCTTAGTTCTCAATCTCCGAACTTGTCTATCTAGTATAGCAATGGGAGCTTCCTCATATGATAATTGTTATGTAACCTGAACATCGTCAACTGGAGTGACTTTAGAGGGATCTCTAATACACTTACGTAGAATAGACACATGAAAGACTGGATGTATAGACTCTAAGTTGGAAGGCATGTCTAACTCATATACTATCTGGCCTACTCTGCGTATGATCTTATAAGGTCCAATGTACCGAGGGCTAAGCTTTCCTTTCTTACCAAATCTCATAACGCCTTTCATCAGTGATACCATTAGGAATACCCAGTCGTCTACCTGAAACTCCAAGTCTCGTCGTTGATTATCTGCATAGGACTTCTGACGACTCTGAGCTGCTAATAGCCTTTCCCTTATAAGCTTAATCTTCTCAAATGCATGTTGTACCAACTCTGGTCCTACTAACTTAGTTTCCCCAATATCGAACCATCCGATAGGAGACCTACACTTTCGTCCGTAAAGAGCTTCGTATGGAGCCATCTAAATGATGGAATGATAACTATTATTATATGCGAACTCAATAAGTGGAAGATGATCATCCAGCTACCCTTGAAGTCCATCTTACAAGCCCGTAGCATATCCTCCAGTGTCTGAATAGTACGCTCAGCCTGACCGTCTACCTGGGGATGAAATATTGTACTAAGACTTACTTGAGTCCCAAATCCTTTTTGGAAGGACCTCCAGAAATTAGCTGTAAACTGAGCACCTCTATATGAGATAATAGATATAGGGACACCATGAAGTCGTACTATCTCTTTAATGTAAATCCTTGCATAATATTCTACTGAATACGTAGTCCTGACAGGCAGAAAATAGGTTGATTTTGTAAGTCCATCAACAATAACCCATATAGAATCGAACTTACGTTGGGTACGAGGTAAGACTATGTTGAAATACATATTAATCACTTCCCATTTTCAAGTCGGAATCTCTATAGCCTGCAATAATCCACCGAGTTTCTGATGTTCAATTTTAACTTGCTGACAATTAGGGCACTAAGCAACAAACTTTGCTATATCCTTCTTCATTTTGTCCCACCAGTATATTTCCCTAATATCATGATACATTTTTGTTGCTCCTGGATGAACAGAATAACGAGAATAGTGAGTTTCTCCCATAACCTGCTGGCGCAGCCCTGCCACATTAGGAACACATAATCGACCTCGATATCTGAGGACTCCATCTCCTGTAATCTCAAATGGTGTATTCTTTTTTTAAGGGGTTGTATCTCTGTAATGAGCTAGCACAGGATCTTCATACTGGTGTTCCTTCACTTTAGTTACTAGAGAGGATATTGTCGTGTCCTGAATAGTAACTCCGGTACCACCTGAATCTAGTAATTGAACTCCAAAATTAGCTAGCTGATGAATCTCATGAGCTATCTTAGCCTTCTCTCACTGTAAATATGATTGGCTACCCATAGACCTACTGCTGAGGGCATCGGCTACTATATTCGCCTTCCCTAAATGGTATAAAATATTAATATCATAGTCTTTCAGTAGCTCCAACCATCTCCTTTGGCGTAAATTCAATTCCTTTTGTTTGAAGATATATTGAAGGCTCTTATGATCTGTATAGATATCAACATGAATGCCATACAAATAGTTTCTCCACATCTTTAGTGCATGAATCACCACGGCTAACTCTAAATTATGGGTCCGGTAATTCTTCTCATGCTTTCTTAGTTGTCTAGAAGCATAAGCTACAACCTTACCATGATGCATCAGTACACAACCCATTCCAATGCCCGAAGCGTCACAATAGATAGCATAACCATCGGTACCCTCTGGGAGTGTCAGAACCAGTGCTAAAGTCAATATGTCCTTCAATGCCTGGAAACTCCGCTCACAAGCATCAGTCCACTGAAACTTAGTTTCCTTCTGAATCAACTTTGTCAATGGTGCTGAAAGAGAAGAAAATTCCTCTACAAATCTCATATAATAACCTGCCAAACCCAGGAAGCTATGAATCTCAGTCCGTGTCATGGGTCTAGGCCAAGTCTTCACTGCATCAATCTTCTGTGTATCAACCCGGATACCCTCACATGAAATAATATGACCAAGGAAGGCTACAGATTTCAACTAGAATTCACATTTAGAGAATTTTGCATACAACTTCCTTTCTTCTAGAACTCTGAGTACAGTACGTAAATGATCTGCATGCTCAGACTCTAAATGGGAGTAAACCAAAATATCACCTATAAATACAATCACAAACTAATCTAGAAGGGTCTAAACAGACGGTTCATCAAGTCCATGAATATTGATGGGGCATTGGTCAACTCGAAAGACATAACTCGAAACTCAAAGTGCCCGTATCTTGTCCTGAATGTTGTCTTCGAAATATCTTTCTCTTTAACCCTTACCTGATGGTACCCAGACCTCAAGTCTATCTTCGAAAAACACCTGGCACTCTGCAACTGATCAAATAAATCATCAATTCTCGGGAGCGGGTACTTATTCTTAATTGTCTCCTTATTCTATTGCCTGTAATAAATACACATCCGCAAGGAACCATCTTTCTTTCTCACAAATAACACAGGTGCTCCCTATGTTGATGTACTGGGTTTGTTAAAGCCTTTTTCAAGCAAATCCCTTAGTTGTTCTTTCAACTCTCTCAGTTCTGCAGGTGCCATTCTATACGGAGGAATAGATATCGGCTGGGTATCTGGTAATATGTCAATAGCAAACTCAATCTTCTGCTCTGGCGGAAGTCCTGGAAGCTCATCGGGAAAAACATCGGGAAACGCATTAACCACCGGGATAGACTGAAGGGTCGGTGACTCTGCTTTCACATCCTGTACCCGAACTAAGTGATAGATATAGCCCTTTCCGATCATCTTCCTTGCCTAGAGATAGGAAATAAACCTACCTCTTGGCGACGCAGTATTACCTTTCCACTCCAGCATTGGCTCCCCTGGAAACTAGAACCAACTTTGACCTACAATCAATGTTAGCATAACAAGAAGCCAAACAATCCATACCCATTATAATATCAAATTCCACCATATCTAACTCAATCGGGTCTGCTACTGTAGAACTACTACTATACAGTCTTTATATACCTGTCTAGCTATCACTGGATCCCCAACAGGTGTAGACACCTCAAAAGGTTTAATCAACTTAGGTTCTATCACAAACTTACTAGCAACCAACGGAGTGACGCACGATACGGTAGAACCTGGATCAATAATCAATGCATATACAGCATATGAGGAGGTTGCTAATATACCTATAACAACATTAGGTGATGACTCATGATCCTGTCGACCCGCTAATGCATAAATACAGTTTTGAGGACCGCTCGAGCTAGATGCTCCACTTCTACTTCTACCCCGACCAGATGGTGCTTGTGAACCTTGCCCAGGGGGTCGTACTGATGATGACGAACTGGCTACATATCTCACTGGCTGAACTATACCTACACCACCTCTCGTCGGACAATCTCTCATAACGTGGCCTGGATAACCACAAGTATAACAAACACCAAACCCTACAAGGCACTGCTGAGCACATCATGACAAGGGTGTCCTCATCTGACTTGACTCACCCCTATACTGAGAATTAGAGGCCCTGGAACTTTGACTGGGCCCTGGATAGGTGGAACGATCAAATCTCCTACCGGCAAATTGAGGGGGTGCACTAGCCGATGGCTGGGCTAGATACCTCGGGTGCTGCTATTGCTGACCACCTCAAAACTCACTATAAGGATCTGAAGATCTCGCTCTCTTACTCTGGCCCCTATCATGCTCACGATCGACCCTCTGCTTCTGCTTATGCTCTTCTACACCCTGAGCGTATGCCTGGATACGAGATATATATGCTTGGCTGAAGTGAGAGAGACATGCAGTCATTAAGTAGGTGTGACTCCAACCCCATCACGAACCGGTGAACCCGATCCTCCATCTTAGCTACAGTAGTGGTAGCATACCTAGCCAAAGAATCAAACTGAAGGTTGTACTCCCAAACAGTCATATTACCCTGCCGAAGGGTCAAGAACCTATCAACTCTGGCCCGTCTAAGGTCTGGTGGCAAATAATGATGAAGAAAAGCCTCTATAAACTCTTGCCATACTACTGGAAGGGCATCCTCACCTCTGGATAACTCCCAAGACTCGTTCCAATTAACTGCCACATCCCAAAGTCTATAGGAAGCTAGCTCAATCAACTCAGTCGCAGTGGCCTTCATTACCCTCAAATTCCTCTGTATCTTATCGATAAATACCTGAGGGTCCTCGTTTGGATCTACTCCAGTGAATATCAGTGGGTCAAAATTAATGAAATCACGAACCCTCGCACTGATGACCCTATCTGCATAACCAATACCTACCTCCTGGCGCCGAGCTTGTGCGGCCACTAATCGAGTTAATAGTTGAATATCATCTCTCATCTCCTGACCTAGTGCATCTGGCTGCGGAACTAGGGGTACTGGGGCTGGCACTGGAGCTGGTGCCCCTCGGATCTCCTCCGGAGAGGGTAGAGTATGTGAAGTCTGAGACGGAGTCTCACTATATGACTCTCCCTGAGCCTTGGTAACTCGGGGCGCTCGACTTGTAGTCTCATCATCCACGGACTTGCCCTTCTGGGCGGTTGTAGCCTTCTTGGGCATCGCTGAAAACATAACATATCATTAGGAAAATGTATTCTTATATTGCACAATCTAAGATAAAAAGGGAGGGTAACATCCTATATGTCGTGCAGCCTCCTATTTATAAGTGTGGTGCACAACACACTCATAAACAAGACTCTACTAGACACAGTCTGTAGACAACCCTAGCAAGGAACTGCTCTGATACCACTTTTGTCATGACCCAAACCGATGGACTGTGACGAGTGCTCGAGTTCTACCTACCGAACACCCCTAAGCATACGTCTAAGATATAAACATGAAATAAGTATAGGTCATGCATAACATCTACCCTTAAACTACTGAATCGTGTGAATAACATAGTGAGAAGACATACTCAAAAGACATATATACATATACATGCGCAATACAGTAGGGCGAGCCGACAAGACCACATACTATCCAACTATGCATGATTGTCTATAGACCTCTAATAGAGTGTAAAACTGTATAAATGATGGGACTGGGCCCCGTCATACCCATATGTATACAAAAGTATCGTACCAAAACTCAATAGTAGCTCTGGATCAAATGGAGCACACCAACTCTCGTTGAGCAAGGATCCTAAGATGGGGGACCGTCAGCCTGTCTACCAGCACCTGCGGCATAAAATGCAGGCCCCCAGGCAATAGGGGCGTCAGTACGACTAATGTACTATGTAAGGCATAAAAATCAGTATATACAGGACATGAAAGAAACATGGAGTAAAGGGCCCAACCTGTAAGTCTGAATAGCTCTGTGAATTATGAAAAAATTATAATGTCATGTATATGCATATAATTGTTATATCATGCATAGGTATATGTGTACATAATATCATCAAGCCTCTGAGATCATTCCATCATATTATCTCAGCCACTGTGGGCAAAATTATCAACGTATACCAGCTGATCTGGTGGTGGTGCATATATAACGCCATAACATTTTCCCATACCCTATATATATATTATACATATAATGCCATCTGGTCATGGGTCAGTATACATGTATAAATGGATGCAATGCATAATAAAGTAAGTCAAGAAGATCTCTCAGAATGTCATGAGACCCATGAACAGACGATATGAAAGTAGGACATATGGGGAATCCAGAACATAGGCAATCCTAGTACTTCTAAGAATAAAATCATTTATGAAAGTTGTGTGCTTGCTCATTTCGTTTGTATCATATGGATCATGCCAAAAGAAAAGAAGGGATAGCCTTAACACATCTCAAGTTGTCAATTCAACTCAACAACAAGCTTATGACAACTAGCCTGCCAACCCTATAACAAAGAAATACGTGTACAACTTAGATGGCGGTGGTATATCACGTATCTCAAATGATAACTCGATTCTAAAAAAAATGGGCAACATTTCCCCTGATTTCACTGTTCCCTCAAGCCTACTATAGGTGAGATACAAACACCATACAATCAGCAACTAAAAAACAATCCAACTACAATTCGGGACCTTCAATACAATAAAAAACCCAAATATACCATAACACACCCAATCAATAAGTTATCAATTAACCTGAAATTGCAACAACGAGCGACCAGCCTACTACCCTACCACATGTGGCATTTATCCATGCCCTGAATTCTTCCAAACTCCATAAATTAGCAGCACAATAGGCCAACAAGAGTGGACTACAAAACAGTCCACTAAAAATAAAATAAATCGAACTCATGGCTTTCGATCACCGTCCCGTGAGTTCTAAATATTAGGAAGTGAATTTATCAACCTTAATTAATATTTAAAAGAATAAATACATAAATTAGGCATTTTATTAACTATTAAATACATTCCAAAACTCAAACTATAAAGAAAAAGAGAGGCGATATAGCGGTACTTACGTCGTAGGGATTGTTTTAATGTTATCGCTTCTTGATTTCATGCCCGGAATGATAATATTATTTGAAGCCCTTGTAGAGAGCTTAAGGGTAAGGGCAGGGGTGTTATTTGTTCGTTCTCTTTGTAAAAATGGAGAAAGAGACGAGATAAGGGATGTAAATATCCCGTTTTTAAAAGTCAAAAAGGTGCTACTTGGCACCCTCGCATTGGCCCTTCTTCAAATATATATATCATTTTATCCAGAAGTTGTATGATCAGACGGTTAAGATATTTGGAAACTAAATTCCAAGACCTTCAATTTGGTATATAATATGTCCTAAAAAGACCCCATATAGTACACGAAATGTATTGCTCAAAAAGTTCTATTACGGGGCAAATCCTCAGTCGGTCTTTCCGCAACTTTAATCCGATTTTTCCCAAACTTTATATTTTCTATCCAAACATCATATATAGCCATATTATGACTTTAAAATCATTTAAATAATGATTAATAAGTCTCATATTTATTACGTCACCTTGGAACGCACATGGTGTAACAATCGCCATCATATACCTTTGAAAAGTCATCGGTGCTTTGCACAACCCAAATGGCATCCATTTGAAGGAAAAAGTACCATAAGGACATGTAAAAGTAGTCTTTTCTTGATCCTCCTAAGAAATAAGAATTTTTTTGTAACCGAAATACCCATCAAGAAAACAATACAAAGCACGGTCGGCCAATCTATCAAGCAATTGATCTAGGAAGGAAAGTAGAAAATGGTCCTTCCTTGTGACTTTGTTGAGCTTACGATAGTCCATACACATTCTCCACTCTGTCAATAGGAATCAACTTATTCTTATCATTGGTGACCATCGACATGCCCCTCTTTCTTTGGGACACATTGAACCGGAAAAGTCTACGAACTATCAGAAATGCGATAAATATCCCGGCATCCAACCACTTGATGATCTCCTTTTTTACAACTTCTTGCATGGCTTCGCTGAGTCTCCTTTGATGTTTAGTATATGGTTTGGCACCTTCCTCCAAGTTAATCTTGTGCATGCAAAATGCGGGGCTTATCCCCCGAATATCCGCCAATGTATATCCAATAGCCTTCTTCCTCTTTTGTAGCACCGCCAATGTAGCATCTACCTACACGTTAGTCAAACAAGAGGAAAGAATAATTCATAAAGTAGAAGAAGGTCCAAGAAATTCATATCGAAGATGTGGAGGCAATGGATTAAACTCTAAGATAGGAGGCTCCTCGATCGAGGGCTTTGTTGGGGTAGTTGTCCTATTTTCAAGATCCAAGGATAATTTGCGGGGCTCGTAAGTGTACGACCCCATTTCTTGCAACGAGTTCACACATTCCATGAAGCCATCCGTTTCTTCATCATCAAAGTTGAGCAAGACAGCCTCCAATGACAACACTTGTTTCATCTACAATCACATCGGTCACCAGGTCTACGAAAGAATACGCCTCTTTGCTATTGGGTTGCCGCATGGACTTACACATATGGAAAACCACTATTTCATCACCAACCCGGAAGGTAAGTTCTCCGGCTTCAACATCAACTAGAGCCTTCCCCGTAGCAAGGAAAGGTTTATCAAGAATAATAGGTACCTCACAGTCAAGAATGGCAAAATCCGCCGGAAGAATGAATTTATCAACACGAACCAATACATCTTCAATCACTCTCAATGCTCTCTTTATGGTACGATCGGCTATTTGTAATCTCATAGATGTGGGTCTTGGTTTTCCAATTCCCAAAGTCTGAAAAACTGAATAGGGCATCAAATTGATACTTGCCCCAAGATCACAAAGAGCTTTTGCAAACTCGGCACTCCCAATGGTATAAGGAATCATGAAAGCGCCGGGATCCTCCAACTTAGGAGCCATTGAATGCAAAATTGCACTCACTTGATGAGTCATTTTTATAGTTTCAAAATTCATCGATCTCTTCTTTGTCACTAAGTCCTTCATAAACTTTGCATAACCGGGCATTTGCTCCAAGGCTTCAACCAATGGCAGATTGATAAATAGGCTCTTCATCATGTCAATGAACTTTTGGAATTGATTCTCGCCATTTTCTTTGGTGAGCCTTTGAGGATATAGACGAGGAGGCCTAGGCATTGGCGCCTTGGCCTTTTGCACTACCGGTTCCGGTATATCAACGATGTGATCCCTAGACGTATTCACTTCCTCTTGAGCTTCCTCCTCAATATCATCAATATCATTCCGCACTTTCTCATTTGCTTTCACCACATTATCCGGGATCTCATCTTTTTGAACCACTAGCTCATCATCTACAAGCTTCCATTGATTCGAGGTAGGTGTATCCCCACCTTTTCCACTCTTTGTAGTAACGGCCATGGCATGTCCCGTGTTGTTTCCACCCTTTGGGTTCACCACCGTGTCACTTGGTAGTGCCTCCTTAGGACGAGTGTTTAGGGCTTGAGAGATTTGCTCTATTTGGACTTCCACGTTTCAGATAGATGTATTGTGAGAGGCAAGTTGGGCATCAGAGTCAGCATTTTTCTCCATCATTTGCTTAAACATGTTCTCAATTCGTCCCATCTCATTGTTGGAAGAATTTGGACCATGGGAAGGATAAGGAGGCGGGTTGCTTGGTTGTTGATACATCGGGGGCCTTTGAAAACCCGACCCCCGATTTCCTTGATTATTGTTCCATCCCCCTTGGTTGTTGCCTCCCTAGTATCCTTGATTATTGCCACTCCAATTGCCTTCGTTATTACCACCACTCCAATTTCCTTGTGTATTGTTACTATTTCAATTCCCTTGATTGTTGCCACCATTTCAATTGCCTTGGTTGTTAGAATTCTAATTCCCTTGATTACCTTGAGGTCGCCATTGTTGTTGATTCAAACCTTGAGAGTTGTTTCTTTGCCCTTGAAAGTTGTTCACATATTGCACTTCCTCCTCTTGTTCATTGTAAGATTCATCTTTATCAAACCCACTATCTTCTCTACTCGGTTTTGCATTAGTGGACTTCTAGTTCTTCTCTTGTTTACCATCATATTGACTCCCTTCATAGCATTGACTTGCCTCAGGTTTTTCACTTGTTAAAGATGAGCTTTTGCTAATTGATTCATTGTGGTGGTCAACTTGGCAATGGCTTGCCCATGGTCATGCAACTCTTTATGTAGGTGAATCACGTTCGGATCACCTTGAGGAACATTTGCTCTACTTTGCCATGCCGAAGAAGTATCATCCATTTCATCGAAAACCTCACAATATTCCGCATACGGCATTGTCATGAAATTTCCATTAGCAAGTTGATTAACCACGCACTGATTGGTCGTATTGATCCCCCGATAGAAAGTTTGTTGAATCATAGCCTCTGTCATGTCATTATTTGGGCACTCTTTGACCATAGTTTGGTACCTCTCCTATATTTCATGCAACGACTCATTGGGCTCTTGTTTGAATGCTAGAATCTCGTCTCTAAGAGTAGCCATATGCTCGGGGACAAACGAACTTGGAAATAAATTTCTCCGCCAATTCATTCCATATATGGATGGAGTGATTTGGCAATCTTTCTAACTAATCCAAGGCTTTCCCCCGTAGAAAGAAAGGAAATAGCCTCAGCCTTAAAGCATCCTCGGAGATGTTTGTCTATTTACTCCCCCAATAAGTGTCCACAAACCGCTTAAAGTGTTTGTATGCATTTTGACTCGAAGCCCCGGTGAAGAATCCTTGTTGCTCTAACAATGTGGGCATTATATTCGTGATTTGAAAGTTGCCCGCCCTAATGCGTGGCGGGACAATGGCACTTGAATACCCTTCATTCGGCAACACTTGGTGTGGAGCCGCTTTTGGTGGAGGTGGAGGTGGAACTGGGACGTTGTCTTGAGGTGCCCGACCTCTTCTATTTGCTTGAGGTTCAAGAGGAACCTCTTCAACTTGGTCATCTTCAACGTCCACATCCCCCAAAGGCATGTTTCCGAGTTGATCGTTGTTGTTTGCCATTATGGTACCTAAAATTGATACACACAAATCAGTAACAGGGAAGGAAAAAAAGACAATTCACACACAAAATCAAATATATAGCTAAATCCATTTTTTATACCCCCCCCCCCTCCGGCAACGACACCAAAAATTGAGCTCGTACAATTTCACTCTTCTATTTGAGGATATGAAAATGTTCGATGCAATATTAATACCCAACAAGGAGTCAGGGCCGATTTTCCACAGGGAGCCATACGTGGGATTTAGGAGTATATATTATATTGTATGAGCTTGAATTATCTCAAATTGTACTTCCACAAACTTGGGTTATTTCTAGGTCTAATTTAAACTAAGATTACAAACTAAGAATTTAAACTAGGAAATTATTTTTGGTTGTTTTTCAAATGATATAAAAGGCCTAGGGCTATGACCTTCACCTAGGTGTTCGCTTAATGGGTTGTAAGCCTTAAATCTTGTTTTATTGGTCAAGGTGTATTATAGCCATCAACACTTGAGTACCCACTTAATACCTCTCAGCCAGAGAGTGACTTTGCCCAATTTGGCTTTCTCAAGTCCAAATGGGTGTTGAAAGAAACGGTTGATAACAAGCTCAAGTCGGGTTTTACTATCTCTAGATTCAACCCTTTAATTGGGACTATCAATATCTTGATTCACCCCAATTCCTTGTTAGCCAAGATTTCCTAAACTAAGTCTATCTTTCTCAAGTAGAGATCAAGTCAAATATGCATGAACTAATGTTTGCAACCATTAATTCTATAATTAAAAGCAAGAACAAGGCTAAATAATAAACACTCAATCATAAACAAGCCATAATTCAAACACCCACTAAGTTTACACTCTAGGGTTGGGTCACAGCCCTAGTGAAAATATAGATACTCTTGCTTAAGACAGAAGAAATAGAAGAAGAAATGATAATTAAACCCATATTGATAATTAGAATAAAGAAATCTATGTTCAAAAAGCTCAAAATGGCAAAAACTACTAAAAAGAGTAAAGAAAAACGACTATTATATCTTCTGATGTCAAACCTTGACCTAAAAAAGTGAAACTCTTCTATTTAAACATAGCTGGAATTTTCGGACAAAAATGCCCTTTTGGAGGTTCTGCTGCCGCACAATTCCATTTGCGGCCCGTACTTTTGCTTCAACCCGACAGGATTGGAATCTTGCGGCCGCACAATTCTGAACCGCGGCCGCATCTCTCACTTTCTGCGGTCCGCACATTTCCGAGTGCGGCCGCACATGGCTCATTTGCGGATCGCACAAATGTAACTGCGGCCGCGTGGCTGATGTTCTGCGGACGCCGAATAATTGTGCGGTCTGCACTTCCATTGACAGGTTCTCTAAACTTTTGCTCTTGCCTAGTTCTGGGAACACAATTAAACATTTTTGGACAAAAACGAAAGCAAAAAGGTGCCAATAAGTAATCATAATCCCCACTCATCACCTACTCTGACCCAGTCTCGAATATAACCAAACTCCATTGCTCTGCTAGCATATGAATACCCTCTCAAAGAAGTAACCGGCTGGATTCTCTTCCTTGCACCTTACATCCACAAGAAGCATGATCTCTGAGTCTTCCTAAAAGCTGCACCTGAATCGATAAGATGAATATTAGCGCACATTCATCAAGTTCCTTGCTCGAATTACTTCTGATGTTTTCTTTTCTTAGCCATAAATAGCTAACTAATGCATCGATATCAAGGAAACGCACAAGCAGACAACCACGCGATCTAATCGTAGATGGTGGGGCTCCCCCACTTAGCTTTAAGCTACCATCACATAATGTAGAGCCCACCATGATCCCTCTTTCTCAATTACCATGATCTCGCACCATTAACCCGCCAAATTCTCAAAATCCTTTTGTTAACCTTCCCTGAACATTCTGAACCATCAGCCACAATCACATATTCGACCTCTTACTGGATAGCAAGTAAAATTCTTCGTAGAAGGTTCATCATCATCACACAACCGTTATCCTGCTCACAGGATATAACCCACCTGTGAACTTCCATGCCGACATCTTCCAACGACGCTGCACTGGGTGCAACTATTACGCATTAAGTAAACCTCCCGAGCCTATGCATGCCCATCAGCTGTACAAGTCCGTTCATTCCCTATTGACATCAACGTAGACCAAATCACCTTTCATCACGATTCCCAAGCCATTTAGCACCTTCTCAAGGCAGGTGATTATTCTACCACAGAATCCATATACTACTGTGCCTCTCCCACTTCGGTCAAACCATCTCCTTTAAACAACTTCTCGACTTCCGCTTCTCATACTTGACTTGCTAGTAATCCAACCACTGTAAGATACCTCCCACATGTCCTTCCTCATTCTTCGTTACCCAGTGTTGTATCAAATAAAAATCCATCTCTATAAACCTGAGCTAATAAATTTCTACCAGCTTTAAGCCTCCTGGAAGACTATCTTCCTCGAGCCGCCACATTAGAAATACCAATTCGACCCTGAACCGTTGCACACTATTATTTCTGACCACCGCCCCTCAGGCACCATTCACAACACCCTGGCCCGAAGGTAAAAAACAAAGAAGATCATAACACCGGCGAACCGTAATGCGTTCGAACAAGGACGACGACACCCCATCATAATGAAAATTCCATCACACTCGGAAATACCAAGTCTTGTTACCCCATCAACCCAAACTTGAACATTCATAGTCCAATTGTCTTTCCTTTGTTGGGATTAAATAGTGAACCTCTAAATCATGCACTGAGAGATCCTCCTTTCGAGTCACTCACTAGTTCGACACGTAGACAGGCACCCTACCATTTCACCAACACTGTGCAAAGCTTCAAAACCATACCGATACTGAACTGAAATGACAGAACCTCCTTCCGCAAGAAGATAATAATAACTTACTTGAACGTGCAGGGAAAAACATCCTGCACCACGTCTGTAGTACCATTATAACTCCTCGATGTCCAATTGACATGAGCAGTCAACATCATATAAGAATGAGTAGGAAGGAAATAAGGAGTCAAGCCTAAATGGAATCAAACCGCACGATAAAGGAATAAAGAAGGGAAGTCCTCCTAACAGACTTGTAGCCTCTCGAAGATAAGTACAGACGTCTCTGTACCGATCCGCAAGACTCTACTAGACTTGCTCATGATTCGTGAGACCTCAGTGAACCTAGTGCTCTGATACCATATTGTCACGACCCAAAATTCACTATAGATCGTGATGGCACCTAACGTCGCCGTCAGGCAAGCCAACAATAATTTACTAAATTAGTTACTCATTTCTATTACTTTTGAAATCATAATTTCCATTAATTAAATAGTATGAAATAGAATTTACAGGGAGAAACAATGTTAATTACGTGAACTATCATACTAAACATCCAGTAGGAACTCCCAAAACCCGGTGTCACAAGTGCATGAGTATCAACTAGGGAATATCATAAAATACAACCTTTGTCTGGAATACAAATTAGACAGGAGAATTTAAATAACTTTGATGAAGACTTCATTTGCTGCGGATTCGTAACATGGAATGCAGCTCACCGTAAGTCCCGACAATAGTCGCGCCTCTACACCCAGAAGACCGCTAGACTTATATGTACCTGCACAAAATGTGCAGCAAGTGCAGTATGAGTACGTAAATTAATACGTACCCAGTAAGTATCAAGTCTAATCTCGAAGAAGTAGTGACGAGAGGCCGACATCGACAATTACTAAATGTCCAATCAAGCAATATAATAAAAGCGTAAGTAGATATAAAGTGCACATCAATAGTGGGGTAAATTTGTAAGGATTAAATCTTCCAATTATTTCTTTTAAAGCATAAGTTTCTCGATTCTTATATTCTACATCAATATCTTAGAAAAATGCCAAGTGTCAATACCAATTAAGTAAGAAATACTATAAAATGAAGGGCTTCAGTGGAAGGTTTATCTTGTGAACATTGGAAGTAGTAGCGTTAATGCACAATTCTGCCGAGGTCGTTCGGCCCGATCTGGAATAACGTGTACACTTCCGAGGGACGTGCGGCACGATCCATAGATGCATCTATACTGCCGAGGCGTTCAGCCCGCTCCACAAGAAAGGATAACATTTTATGAACCTCCGGAATGAGAAGCTATCAAAAGGCTAACACATAAGGATGTACAATTTCTATTAACGGTCGAGTAATTTGCACAAAATTTCAAATATGTGAAATTCCGGTCTTTTACTATTTCCGCTAACAATTTCCAATATGATTCAAGTACTTCAATTAATAAAGGATGCAAACATTACAAGCAATTCATGATTTGGATCTTAAACTACCCGGACATAGCATAATTAGTAGCTACGCACGGACTCTCGTCACCTCGTACGTACGTAGCACTCACAATTAGCAGCAAATATTAATTTAAATCACCTATGGGGTAAATTCCCTATTTAAAGATTAGACACGAGACTTACCTTCCGAAATTCCATAGCCGGCTTCAACGCCACAAACAGATGCTTGTCGATCCAAAACTATGCAAACAATGTGTAAATCAATCAATATGTGTTCTAATACCCATAACTCATCAATTCAAACAATTTCCAACTCTGTTCGAAAAGTCGATAAAATTCACCCTCGGGCCCACGTGCCCGGATTCCGAAATATTTCGAATATAAACTTTACCCACAAGATTATGAACTCAAATATATAATTTATTCCCAATTTCATGTCCAATTTCGTGGTAAAAATCCAAAATTACCAATTTCTAGGTTTCCTTCAAAATCTCACAATTTCTACCAATTTTCATGCTTAAATCCATATAAAAACCATGTATTTAACTCACAATGTGATGAAACCACTTACCCCATTATAGTTGATGAAGAAGCACTCCAAAAGTGCTCCAAAATCGGCTCCCATGGACGAAATGAGATGAAAATGGGCCAAACCCCCATTTTAAAGAACCCTCACTGCCCAGCGCAATTTTTGCTTCTGCGGTGAGAAGGTCTCTTCTGCGACAGCCGCTTCTGCGGCTCCAAGTCTCGCACCTGCAAGAAACCAAGCCAAGGTCGTAGGCTGCTTCTGCGACCCACCTGCGCATCTGCGCCAATGCTTCTGCGCTGCCAACTCCGTAGGTGCTGTCTCGCTTTTGCGGCGAGATGGCCACATCTGCGGTCTCAGCACTTCCCCATGAAATCCGCACATGTGTCCCCCTTGGCCGATGCTGCGGCTCCTCACCTACAGCCAAAACCTCGCAGGTGCGGTTACACCAAAAGACAGCCGCTTCAGCCCTTTTTCCAAGTCCAAACTCGATCCGTTGACCACCCGGGATCCACCCGAAGCCCTCGGGACCTTAATCAAGTATGCCAACACATCCCAAAATACCACATGAACTTAGTCGAACCTTCAAATCATGTCAAATAACATCAAAATCATGAATTGCACCCCAATTCATGCTTTATGAACTTTAGAACTTCAAACTTCTATATTCGACGTCAAAACCTATCAAATCAAATTCGATTGACCTCAAATTTTGCACACAAGTCATAATTGACATTACGGACCGATTCCCACTTCCAGAATCAGAATCCGACTCCGATATCAAAAAATTCCACTCCCTGTCAAACTTCCCAAAAATCATCAACTTTCCCACTTTCACCATTTGACTCTGAAATGACCTACGGACTTCCAAATCAACATCGGGACATGCTCTTAAGACCAATATAACTATACATAACTATTTCTAGGCTCGGAATCCCAAACGGGCATTGATAACATCTAAATCCATTGCAAACCAAACTTAAAAAATTCTTAAACCTTAAAAATACCAACCTTCCATAATAAGCGCCAAAATATTCACGGGCTACCTTCCACTCGACCCGGACCTACGCCCAAGTCCAAAATCATCATACAAACCTATTGGAACCTTCAAATCCTGATTTCTAGGTCATTTATTAAAAATCCAAACCTTAGTCAATTTTCCCAACTTAAATTCTTCGAATTTAGAATTTTCTTTCCAAATCAACTCCGAACCTTCCGAAATTCGATTCCGATCACACGTACAAGTCATAATACCTGAAGCGAATCTACTCAAGACCTCAAACCACCAAACGACGCTCTAGAGCTCAAAATGACCGGTCGGGTCGTTACACCGGGAAGGAGGAATTGCGGATCAGAACCCACAATAGCAAATAGATCAGAGTATGTAATCGTATTTGATACAAGTAGCGAGATCCACATTTTGTTTTCTTAATGAATCTCAAAAAACAATTTCTTAAATATGATGATTTTGCCTTTGGGAAACGTTATGATTAGCATAATATAAACATTGTTTGATTGGAGAGATTAGAAGAAAATAACTCCCGAATAATCATTATTTTAATTGATTGTGCAAGAAAAATAATCACCGCATACACTAATACAATGTTTAATTTGCTAATCTATATGTTGTTTCAGTAGAAGAGCAAGGATTTTATTAAATAAACTCAAAACATAAATAAGTAAACGCTCAAAAAATCTTAAATATTCTTTTCACGTAGAAAATAACATCGTGGTTTTATCAACTGCTTTTGTGTGATCACTTCCCAAACAAATATAGATTTTTCAAAACAGAAAAATCAAAATTACAGCTAAAACTATTAATAATTTATATAATTACATTGGATATCCACAATAAATAAAAAAATATAAAAAAAATTAGAAAACAAAAAACTAAATGCAAGGAAGAGAAGATTTTAGGCTTCAAAGAGATAAATGCAGATAAAATTTTTGAAAAAAGAAATAAGGTTAGACAAAAAGTGTAGCCCGAGTCCATTACAATAAGGGGGCTCATTGGGCGATGAAAAGGGCTAATTTCATCAAATATAGAATTCATGTTTTACAAGATTGACTGAGTAGATAAAGGAAATTAAAAAAAATTGAATACTGAAATAAATAAAAAAGAAAACTCTTCTTCAATTTTAGACCATAACTTAGAAATATTAAGATGAAGACGAAGAGTAAGAGACTCAATTTAAATTATATTAAAAAGAACTGTATATACTAGCAACTTTCTGAACGTTAGTTTATTTTTAAGGTCAATGACTCTTGTGTACATCTCACACAAAACTTACATTGCTGATTGAATCATAACTGAAGCTTAAACATTCTACTTAACATTTACAACATCTTACACATTCTTCATGAATCTGTTCAAGGCTTCTACACTTATTTGATATTCTTGGTTATAGATTACTCCAGTATTACCTTGAAAACTTATAGTTGAAATATATTGTGCTTTTGAAAATTCAAGAGGAGTAAATGCGTGAGGATTGCAAAACAAGCTTGTAATGACCCGGCCGATCGTTTCGATAGTTATAGCCCCGTTTCTCCCATTTCTGCTTCTTTTGTGCTTTACAGATGTATTATGTCTTACCGGGTTGGTTGGTTCCGGTCCGAAGTGGTTTTGGAGTGAATTAATATACTTAGTCTATTAGATGGAAGCTTAAGTTGGAAAAGTCGACCATACATCGACTTATGGGAAAACGACCTCGGATTTGAATTTGTATGGTTCTGTTAGCTCCGTTAGGTAATTTTAGACTTAGGAGCGCGTCTGGAATGTGATTTGGAGGTCTGTAGTAGAATTAGGCTTGAATTGGCGAAAGATGGAATTTTGGCGATTTTGGCCGGCAGTGGAAATTTTGATATCGGGGTCGGATTGGATTTCAAGAAGTTGGACTAGGTTCGTGGTGTCAGTTTTTACTTGTGTGTAAAATTTGAGGTCAATCGGACGTGGTTTGGTAGGTTTCGGTGTAGTTTATGGAATTTGGAAGTTTAGAAGTTCTTTAGGCTTGAATCCGGGTGTAATTTGTGTTTTGATGTTGTCTTGAGTGATTCGAATGTTTGACTAAGTTCGCATGGGGTTATATGACTTGTTGGTATGATTGGTTGAGGTCTCGGAGGCCTCGGGGTGATTTCGAGTGGTTAGCGGCTTGATGAGAGTTGAAGGATTGCAGCTGAAGTTGTTGCTACTAGTGTAACCTCACCGGCAGAGTGGGAACCGCAAGTGCGAGCCCGCAGAAGCGAAGGAGGAGTCGTAGATGCGGCTAAGGAGGATATGGGCAGAGGACGCAAGTGCGATGGCATTCCCACACCTGCGATGGTCACAGAAGCGGATTTCGGGGCGCATGTGCGAGTTTGGACCGCAGGTGCGATGTATTTCCCGCACCCGCGAAGACCGCATATGCGGTCACTGGATCGCAGGAGCGGAGGTTGAGTTTAGGAATTTTTCCGCAGAAGCGGGGCGTTGCCCGCAGATGCGGAAATGGAGCCGCAGGTGCGATAAGTTTGGGCAGAACCTATAAATAGAACACTTCGAGACTTTTCACCATTTTTCATCATTTTGAGCTCGGATTTTGGGGATTTTGAGAGAGATTTCAGAGTAATCACTGAGGTAAGTTCCTTGTGCCTATTTATCTTCAATAATGGTATTTTCCCACTGATTTTACACTTAGTGGGTGAATGTTTGAGGTGAGATTTGGGGGATTAGGGCTTGGGAATTGGAGAGTGAATTTTGGGGTTTTGGAGGGGCAATTAAGGTCGGGTTTTGATAAATTTGGTATGGTTAGACTGGTGAGTGAATGGGCTTTCGGGTTTTGTGACTTTCGTCGGGTTTCGAAACATGGGCCCAGGGGGCCGGGTTGAGCCGATTTTGGATTTTGGATTATATTTTAGTAATTTTCTTGTGGAATTGATCCTTTTAGCCAATATTGATTATCTCGTAATGTTTGTGGCTAGATTCGGGACATTTGAAGGCCGATTCGAGAGGCAAGGGTATTTCGGAGTAGACTTTCTGTGCGGTTGAGGTAAGTAACAGTCCTAAATCTGGTTTTGAGGGTATGAAACCCCGAGAATTTGTATGATGCGAATATTTGGAGGTGATACACATGCTAGGTGACGGGCGTGTGAGCGTACACCGCGAGGGATTGTGACTCTGTGAGGCTGTAAAGTCGAATAGCAATTGTTATTATTTGTTTTTCCTTGTCTTTGAGCAATTGACTGCCTTTCATATTAGAAACCATGCTTAGGCCATATGATATCACTGTTGGGACCCGCAACGGTCGAATACTTGTTGAATTGACTGCTAATTGTTGTATTGTACTCAGTCACAGTCTTACCAGTGTGTTATATCTCTGTTCCCTCTCATTTGTTATTAAAACTTATTGTATTCTCTGTTTGGGCTAATTATTATGAAATTCTGTGAGCCCGCGGGGCTGGAGAGGTTAGTGACTGAGATAGGGCCTGAGTGCCGAGCTGTGAGCTGTAAGGTATATTGGATCGGGTTGCGCGCCGCAATAATATGGGATCGGGTTGCATGCCGCAACAAGCTTTCGGGATATATATGTTTGCACGTCGTAATAAGCCTTCGGACTATATATATATATATATATATTGGATCGGGTTGCACGCCGCAACAATATTGGATCGGGTTGCATGCCGCAACAATATTGGATCAGCCTGCGCGCCATAACAATATAGCGTTTGGGCTGAAGGAGCCCCTCCGGAGTCTGTACACCCCCAGTGAGCGCAGGTACCTATTGAGAGTGTGTATTGAGGGCTGAGAGCCGAGAGTATGAGCTTATGAGATGAGTTGAGTGACTGCTGCCTTGAGAGGCTGTACATGCTTTTATTTATTATTGCACTTGGTTGCAGTCCGATGTTGTTGTGAAATTCTGGAAGATTCATATCTGTTTTACTTGGGCTCGAACTGATTTAACTTATACCACTGTATTTGAAAGCATGTTCACTCTTTACTGAAAACTTTTGATATGAACTGTATTTTTATAGCTCGTCACTGCTTCTCAGTTCCTTATTTAATTCTGTTACTTGCTGAGTTAGTTGTATTCATGCTACACCCTGCACTTCATGTGCAGATCCAGGTGTGTACAGTTCTTGCGGTCGCTGAGTTCGTGCGTGGGCTGATTATCGGAGACTTACGAGGTAGCTGCCGGCGTCCGCAGTCCTTGTTTCTCCTTTCTTATTATCTTCTCTCTTGTATTGGCATTAGGCACAGAAGACTCTGTTTCGATATTGGTTATTAGATGCTCATGACTTAGTGATACCACGATGTCGGGCTATTTTTCCGCACTTATGTTTTATTTGGGTTTTACCCCCATTTTTATGAAAATTCCCGTTATTTAATATGTCTTAAATCATTTCTGTTAAATTCTTAAAGTGTTTTGGAAAGGTTGGCTTTCCTATTATCACGATAGGCGCCATCACGACGAGTTAGGTTTTGGGTCATGACAAATTGGTATCAGAGCCTAGGTTACATAGGTCTTACGAGTCATGAGTAGGTTTAGTAGTCTTGAGGATCGGTACGGAGACGTCTGTACTTATCTTTGAGAGGCTGCAGAACCCTTAGGAAACTCCACATTCTTGAATTCTTGTCGTACGAATCTGTTGATTCTAGTAACTAAAAATCTATTATTTCATTCTCCCACAGATGGTGAGGACTCCTACTACTGGCAGGATGGATAGCCACCAGCACCACCAGCCAGGGCCGTGATGGGCCGAGGTCGCGGTAATATACACGGTAGGGGAAGAGGTGCAGCCCGTGGAGCAGCTGGGGCAGTACCTGCAGATCCACCAGTTGCCCCAGATCAGGACCAGATTTCAGTTGTTGATACACCAGCCCAGGCACCACCTGTGCCTATTGTGATTCTAGTCCTTCAGGAGGCCTTAGCTCAGACTCTGACCACGTGTACCAGTCTTGCTCAGGCAGTCTCTGTTCTGGCTGCAGCAGCCACTTCTCAGGCTGGGGGAGGCACTCACACTCCCGGTGCCCGCACACCAGAGCAGGTGGTGCAGGGATTCCAGACACCAGGGGAACCACCAGCCCAGCCGGTTGCAGCTATTCAGGACTATGTGGTTCCTTCTATGCCTAAGGTAAGCACCGTAGATTGGAGAGGTTTGGGAGACTCCAACCTCCATCTTTCAGTAGTGTAGAGGAAGATGATGCATAGGGTTTCTTGGAAAGGTTTCAGAGGATACTCCATACAACAAGTATTCTGGAGACCACTGGGGTCTCGTTCACTACCTTTCAGTTATCTGGGGCTACATTCAGTTGGTAGGAGGCTTATGAGAGGCCTAGGCCGGTCGCCGCAGTGCCCCTTACCTGGCAGCAGTTCTCTGTTATCTTTCTGGAGAAGTTCGTGCGTCGGTCCTGTAGAGAGGAGCTGCGCAGACAGTTTGAGCAGCTTCGTCACGGTGATATGTTTGTGACGCAGTATGCAATTCTCGGAGTTGATCCGTCATGCTATCTAGTTGGTTCCCAGAGACAGGGAGAGGATCAAGAGGTTTATAGATGGCCTCACTTATCAGCTGCGATTGCTTATGACCAGAGAGAGAGTGACTGGTGCTACTTTTGATGAGGTTGTCGACATTGTTCGTCAGATTGAGATGGTTCGAAGTTAGGAGAGGGTTCAGAGGGAGGCCAAGAGGCCTCGTGGACAGGGAGGATTTAGCGGTGCTCCTTCTGGGGGTCTGTTCCAGCACGGTAGAGGCCGTCCTTTCAGACATGCCCAGACGGCTCATCCAGGTCACCGTGGTGCATCATCTGGCCATGGTTCTCACAGTTATCAGCAGGGCCGTTCATCTCTCGGTGCCCTCCCAACACAGAGTTCGTCTAGTGCTTCATCGGGTCAGGGTTTGTCTATGCCAGGTCCTTCTGCTAGTTATCTCGATGCTCGGGGCTCCCTTCAGTCCCTTGCACCAGCACCGGGGAGTTGTTATAAGTGAGGGGAGTTTGTTCACATGAGGAGAGAGTGTCCCCGTATAGTTGGAGGTCCAGCTCCGTAGAGGAGCCAGTCTATGTCATCAGTACCAGCCCCTCCACCACCCGCTCAGCCAGCCTGGGGTGGAGCCCAGTCAGCTAGGGATCGCCTGAGAGGGGGAGGCAGATCAGGGGGTGGCCATGCCCATTTCTATGCCCTCCCTGCCAGACCAGATACCATTGCTTCAGATGCTGTGATTACAGGTATTGTCTCAGTTTTCCACAGAGATGCCTCTGTATTATTTGACCCTGGTTCCACTTATTCATATGTTTCCTCGTATTTCGCTCATTTTCTAGATATGCCCCTGTGAGGCTTTAGTTTTATCTATTTATATATCTACTCCTGTAGGTGATACTATTATTGTGGATCGCGTATATCGATCATGTGTGGTGACTATTGGGGGTCTGGAGACCAGAGTGGATCTTTTGCTGCTCAGTATGGTCAATTTTGATATGATATTGGGTAAGGATTGGTTGTCTCCATGTCATGTTGTTCTAGATTATCACGCTAAAATTATGACATTAGCGATGCCGGGGTTGCCAAGGGTTGACTGGAGTGGTTCTATAAACTACGTTCCCAGTAGAGTGATTTCAAACTTTAAGGCTCAACGGATGGTTGAGAAGGGTTGTTTATCCTATTTGGCTTTTGTGAGGGATGTTAGAGCAGAGACCCCTGCCATTGATTCTGTTCCGGTGGTACGTGATTTTCCGGATGTGTTTCCTGCAGACCTGTCGGGCATGCCTCCTAACAGGGATATTAACTTCGGTATTGATTTGGTCCGGGGCACTTAGCCCATTTCTATTCCACCATATCGTATGGCACCGGCGGAGTTGAAGGAGTTGAAGTGACAGCTTTAGGAACTCCTTGATAAGGGTTTTATTCGACCTAGCGTGTGACCTTGGGGTGTGCCGGTTCTATTTGTAAAGAAGAAAGATGGTTCTATGAGGATGTGCATTGACTACAGGTAGTTGAACAAGGTCACAGTCAAGAACAAGTATCATTTGCCATGTATTGATGATCTATTTGACCAACTTCAGGGGGCGAGGGTGTTCTCCAAGATTGATTTGAGGTCAAGGTATCACCAGCTAAAGATTCGGGATTCAGATATTCTTAAGACAACTTTCAGGACCCGATATGGCCATTATGAGTTCCTTGTGATGTCTTTTGGGCTGACTAACACCCCAGCAACGTTCATGCATTTGATGAACAATGTGTTTTAGCCTTATTTCGACTCGTTTGTTATTTTATTCATTAATGATATCCTGGTATACTCTCGTAGCCAGGAGGAGCATACCCAACATCTGAGGATTGTGTTACAGAGATTGAGGGAAGAGAAGCTTTATGGAAGTTCTCCAAGTGTGAGTTTTGGCTTTGTTCAGTGGTGTTCTTGGGGCACGTGGTGTCCAGCAAGGGTATTCAGGTGGATCCGAAGAAGATAGAGGCGGTGCAGAGTTGGCCCAGACCATCCTCAGCCACGAAGATTAAGAGCTTTCTGGGTTTTGCTGGCTATTGCAGTCATTTTGTGGAGGGTTTTTCATCTATTGCATCGCCCTTGACCAAATTGACCCAAAAGGGTGCTCCATTCAGGTGGTCACATGAGTGCGAGGAGAGATTTCAGAAGCTCAAGACTGCTTTGACCACGTCCCCAGTTCTAGTTCTGCCATCAGCTTCTGGTTCCTACATAGTGTATTGTGATGCCTCGCGGATCGGTATTAGGTGTGTTCTGATGCAGTATGGTATAGCGAATGCTTAAGCTTCATGCTAGTTGAAGACCCATGAGAAGAACTATCATGTCCATGATCTTGAGTTAGCAGCTATTGTTCACGCCCTGAAGATTTGGCGGCACTATCTGTATGGGGTTCATTATGAGATCTACACTGATCACCGGAGTTTGTAGCACCTATTAATGCAGAAAGATCTTAACTTGCGTTAGCGGAGGTGGTTGGAGCTTCTCAAGGACTATGATATCACCATTGTGTACTATCCCGGGAAGGCCAATATAGTGGCTGATGCTTTGAGTCGCCGGGCGGAGAGTTTGGGGATTTTAGCGTGTCTTCCAGCAGCAGAGAGACCCTTGGCATTGGATGTTCAGGCCTTAGCTAGCCAGCTTGTCAAATTGGATATTTCGGAGCCGAGTCGGGTATTGGCTTGTGTGGTTTCTAGGTCTTCTCTTTATGATAGTATTAGGGAGCATCAGTATGATGACCCCCATCTGCTCGTCCTCCAGGACAGGGTTCGGCGAGGTGATGCTAGAGATGTAACTATTGGTGATGATAGCGTGTTGAGGATGCAGGGCCGGATGTGCGTGCCCAATGTGGATGGGTTTCGGGAATTGATTCTTGAGGAGGGCCACAGCTCGCGGTATTCCATTCATCCGGGTGTCGTGAAGATGTACTAGGATTTGAGACAATACTATTGGTGGAGGAGGATGAAGAAGGATATAGTTGGGTTTGTGGCTCGGTGTCTCAACTGTTAGCAGGTTAAGTATGTGGCTCGGTGTCTCAACTGTTAGCAGGTTAAGTATGAGCATCAGAGACCGGGTGGCTTCCTTCAGAGGTTAGAGATCCCAGAGTGGAAGTGGGAGCGAATCACCATAGATTTCGTAGTTGGTCTCCCACGGACTTCGAGGAAGTTCGATGCTATTTGGGTGATTGTGGATTGGCTGACCAAGTCCGCGCACTTCGTTCCAGTTGGTACTACTTACTCTTCCGAGCGGTTGGCTGAGATTAACATCTAAGAGATTGTTCGACTTCATGGTGTCCTAGTTTCCATCATTTCAGATAGAGGCACACAGTTTACATCGCAGTTTTGGAGGGTCGTGCAGTGAGAGTTGGGTACACAGGTTGAGTTGAGCACATACTTTAACCCTCAGACGGACAGACAGTCCGAGCGCACTATCCATATATTGGAGGACATGTTACACGCTTGTATCATTGATTTTGGGGGTTCATGGGACCAGTTTCTGCCACTCGCGGAGTTTGCATATAATAATAGTTATCAGTCGAGCATTCAGATGGCTCCGTACAAGGCTTTATATGGGAGGCGGTGTAGATCTCCGATGGGATGGTTTGAGCTGGGTGAGGCTAGGATCTTGGGTACATACTTGGTCCAAGACGCATTGGACAAGGTGAAATTGATTCAGGAGTGGCTTCGCATGGCACAGTCTAGGCAGAAGAGTTATGCTGACAGGAAGGTCTGTGATGTGTCTTTCATGGTCAGGGAGAAAGTTCTACTGAAGGTATCAACCATGAAGGGTGTTATGAGCTTTGGGAAGAGGGGCAAGTTGAGCCCTCGGTTCATTAGGCCTTTTAAGGTACTTCAGAAGATCGGGGAGGTGGCTTACAAGCTTGCCTTGCCACCTAGCTTATCGAGTGTGCATCCAGTATTTCATGTTTCTATGCTCCGAAAGTACATCGGCAATCTGTTCCATGTTTTGGATTACAGCACGGTACAGTTGGATGGTGATATGACTTATGACGTGGAGCTGGTGGCCATTTTGGAGCGGCACGTTCAGAAGTTGAGGTCAAAGGATATAACTTCAGTGAAGGTACAGTGGAGAGGTCAGCCTGTGGAGGAGGCCACTTGGGAGACTGAGCGGGAAATGCGGAGCAGATATCCACACCTATTTGAGACTCCAGGTATGTTTCTAGACCCGTTCGAGCACAAATATTTGTTTAAGAGGGGGAGAATGTAACGACCCGTCCTGTCGTTTCGAGAGTTATAGCGCCATTTCACCCATTTCTGCTTCTTTTGTGCTTTACAACTGTATTATGTCTTACCGGGTTGATTGGTTTGGGTCCGGAGTGGGTTTGGAGTGAATTGAGACACTAAGTCTCTTAATTGGAAGCTTAAGTTGGAAAAGTCGACTGGACATCGACTTGTGGGAAAAAGACCTCGGATTTGAATTTTTATGGTTCCTTTAACCCCGTTAGGTGATTTTGGACTTAGGAGTGCGTCCGAAATGTGATTTGGAGGTCCGTAGTAGAATTAGACTTGAATTCGCGAAAGATTGAAATTTGGCGATTTTGGCCGGCAGTGGAAATTTTGATATCGGGGTCGGATTGGATTTCTGGAAGTTGGAAAAGTTTAGTGGTGTCATTTTTGACTTGTGTGTAAAATTTGAGGTCAATCGGACGTGGTTTGCTAGGTTTCGGCGTAGTTTGTAGAATTTGGAAGTTTAGAAGTTCTTTAGGCTTGAATCCGGGTGTAATTGGTGTTTTGATGTTGTCTTGAGTAATTTGAAGGTTCGACTAAGTTCGCATGGGGTTATATGACTTGTTGGTATGATTGGTTGAGGTCCTGGAGGCCTCGGGGTGATTTCGGGTAGTTAACGGCTTGATGGGAGTTGAAGCATTACAGCTGAAGCTGCTGCTACTAGTGTAACTGCACCTGCGGAGTAGGAACCGCAGGTGCGAGCCCGCAGAAGCGAAGGAGGAGCCGCAGATGCGGCTAAGGAGGATCTGGGCAGAGGATGCAGGTGTGATGGCATTCCCGCACCTGCGATTGTCGCAAAAGCGGATTTAGGGGCTCATGCGCGAGTTTGGACCGCAGGTGCGATGTATTTCCCGCACCCGCGAAGACCGCAGATGCGGTCACTGGATCGCAGGCTGAGTTTAGGGATTTTCCGTAGAACCTGGGCGTTGCCCGCAGATGTGGCTCCGCAGATGCGGAAATGGAGCCGTAGGTGCGATAAGTCCTGGCAGAACCTATATATAGAACACTTCGAGTTTGTTTATCATTTTGAGCTCGGATTTTGGTGATTTCGAGAGAGATTTCGGAGTAATCACTGAGGTAAGTTCCTTGTGACTATTTATCTATATTAATGGTATTTCCCCACTAATTTTACACCTAATTGGTGAGTGTTTGAGGTGAGATTTGGAGGATTAGTGCTTGGGAATTGGAGAGTAAATTTTGGGGTTTTGGAGGAGCAATTGAGGTTGAGTTATGATAAATTTGGTATGGTTAGACTCGTGAGTGAATGGCTTTCGGGTTTTGTGACTTTTGTCGGGTTTCGAAACGTGGGCCCTAGGGGGCGAGTTGAGCCGATTTCGGATTTTGGACTATATTTTAGTAGTTTCTTGTGGAATTGATCCTTTTAGCCAATATCTATTATCTTGTAATATTTGTGGCTAGATTCGGGGCATTTGGAGGCCGATTCAAGAGGCAAGGGCATTTCAGAGTAGGATTTATGCGCGGTTGAGGTAAGTAACAGTCTTAAATCTGGTTTTGAGGGTATGAAACCCCGAGAATTTGTATGATGTGAATATTTGGAGGTGACGCACATGCTAGGTGACGGGCGTGTGAGCGTGCACCGGGAGGGATTGTAACTTGGTCTGTCCCGTGAGGCTGTAAAGTCGAATAGCCATTGTTATTACTTATTTTTCCTTGTCTTTGAGCAATTGACTGCCTTTCATGTTAGAAACCATGCTTAGGCCATATGATATCACTGTTGGGACCCGCAACGGTCGAATACTTGTTGAATTGACTGCTAATAGTTGTCTTATACTCAGTCACAGTCTTACTTGTGTGTTATATCTCCGTTCCCTCTCATTTCTTGTTGAAACTTGTTGTATTCTCTGTTTGGGCTAATTATTATAAAATTCTGTGAGCCCGAGGGGCTGGAGAGGTTAGTGACTGAGATAGGGCCTGAGTACCGAGCTGCGAGCTGTAAGGTATATTAGATCGGGTTGCACACCGCAATAATATTGGATCAGGTTGCACGCCTCAATAATATTGGATCGGGTTGCGCTCCGCAGCAATATAGCGCTTGGGCCGAAGGAGCCCCTCCGGAGTCTGTACACCCCCAGTGAGTGCCGGTACCTATTGAGAGTGTATATTGAGAGCTAAGAGCCGAGAGTATGAGCTTATGAGATGAGTTGAGTCACTGGTGCCTTGAGAGGCTGTACTTGCTTTTATTTATTGCTGCACTTGGTTGCTGCCCAATGTTGTTGTGAAATGCTGGAAGATTAATATATGTTTTACTTGGGCTCGAACTGATTTGACTTATACCATTGGATTTGAAAGCATGTTCACTCTTTACTGAAAACTTTTGATATGAACTGTATTTTTATAGCTCGTCACTGCTTTTCAGTTCCTTATTTAATTCTGTTACTTGCTGAGTTGGTTGTACTCATGCTACACCCTGCACTTCATATGCAGATCTAGGTGTGTACGGTTCTGGCGGTCGCTGAGTTCGTGCGCGGGCTGATTATCGGAGACTTACGAGGTAGTTGCCGGTGTCCGCAGTCCTTGTTTCTTCTTTCTTATTATCTTTTCTCTCTTGTATTGGCATTGGGCACAGACTGTAGTAAACTCTGTTTCGAGATTGGTTATTAGATGCTCATGACTTAGTGACACCCCGATGTCGGGCTATTTTTCCGCACTTATGTTTTATTTGGGTTTTACCCCCGTTTTTATGAAAAACTCCGGTTATTTTAAATGTCTTAAATTATTTCTGTTAAATTCTGAAAGTGTTTTGAAAAGATCGGCTTGCCTAGTATCATGATAGGCGCCATCACGACGGGTTAGGTTTTGGATCGTGACAAAGCTACATAACAATATTTTTGAAAGTTCAAAATAAATTTTTAGTTTTACGACAATGAAAATGACGGCATAAAATTTTACAGTCCTAACTCCCGGGCTAATCGTACTAGTACTATCTTATATAACGGAGAATAAGCAAGCAAAACGTCAACATGCCTGCTTATAAATCAAAGGGTAATATGGTCATTTCACTTAAAGTAGAGTAATATGATTGGTCTAAAAGGAATTTGAATTCTTTAACTAAATTAACCCCCCGCTTACATCATCATACATCATCTAAACAGTACTTTTGTCATCCGTTGCTCTATTATAGTGAGATAATCTGATTGGCTAAAACATGATAGCTCATTCATAATAATTTTTATGTCGAGACTATTTTACCATTATGTTTGGACAGTTATGTCTGCTTTTATTGATGCCTTTTGTTTCATCTCTGAATGTGTGGGCTCTCTTGAATTTGTTAGTTTACACGTATCATTTACAGCCTTTTTGAATGGGAAAACTATACTAAGGACCCGTTTGATAATAGATTTATCAAAATAAATTTGGGTTTTATTTGGCAAACACATGTTTGGCCATAAATTTTACCTATATTTTGGCCAAATCTCAAATCTCAAAACCAGCTTTGGGCCAAAATGTCCCTATTATATTTTTTAATAATTATCCCAAAATTTTGTATTTTATAAAAGAGCCCACCATTTATTATTTTGTAACGATGTTGCTTCGTCTTCTCGGTCATCTGATTGTCTATCATGTAGTTCATTATAAAACTGATAATTTTGTATCAAATTTATTTATGTTAAGGACTATGGTTTGCGATAATATAATGAATGTTATTGATAATGGTACTGTTGAGTATTTGTGATAGTTTTTAGAACTTGTGGGTATAAGTCATGTTTCATATTTTTCCAAACCAAACTTCACCCAAAACATATGTCCAAACACATTTTCATCTTCAAACTAAACTTCACCCAAATCAGATTTTTCAAAATAAATTTGGTAATCTATGGCCAAACGCTAGCTAAATGCCCACACAATCCAAAATAATTATCCGTAATTACCCTTATGAAAGTTTGTTATAAAAACTACCTATTCGGCTAAAATATTTTACCCGGATTACCTATCCTTTTTTTCCCTTTTACTTCATTCCCTTTCTCCTTTAAAGTGAAAAGCCCTAGAGCTTTCTCATTTGATAGAGTACAAAATCCAGATGACCGCGTCATTTTTCATGTAATCTCATCACTTTTCTGTCAAAATCCCATGCTTGCTCAGATTTGCATTTCGTATTTTTTTTCTTAAATTAAAATTTTACAGATTTTCTTAAAGTCTTCAAATCCACCATTCAAGGACCTTGAAACTCATATAATGCGTTTGTTTAGTTTGTAGTTGTTCTGATATGATATCGCCTGGAGTTTGTTTGAAATGTTGATTAGGGGTTGTGACTAAATCTTGGGACTAAATCTTGGGACAAGTTGATGGAGATTATGTATCCACCACCGCGTCGCACGTATGATTCGCGAGCGGGGTATATCCTTCTACCACTCTTATGGGATCGGGTCGTTCGCCTCAGCAGGATTTATGTACCACACTCTCATGGGTGCGGGTCGTTCGCTTCGGCAGGTTAATAGATGCATCTATGATTCGCGCCGTTCGACCCTCGACAGTGCACAATTTACTTTTATGTTGGATCGGGCCGTACGCCTCGACATTTCCTATATATATGTTATCCTCATGGAATCATGCGTAACTTTTGGCAAGAAGCCAGTGTATCTGAGGGTTTTTCCTTGATTTGGATTATGACAACCTCTTTGATGAAATCTACTATATCTATACATATGCTCCGATTACGGAGGGAACTTGCTAGTTGAGAGCTTGAGTAAATTGTAAAGAGGAACATTATACTACATATTTTATACTTGTTTGTTTCATATATTTACTCTGTCTCATATTCATCCACTTCTTTACTGTACCTGATATTATTGGACCACTAGTAAGTTTCGGAGTCGACCCCTCATCACTACTTCTTCGGGGTTAGGCGGGATACTTACTGGGTACACTTTGATTTGCGTACTCATGCTACACTTGCTGCACATTTTTATGCAGGTACACATATGTTTAGCGGCCTTGTGGGCGCAGAGGCGTGATTATGGCGGGGACTTAGGTGAGCTGCATTCTATACGACGCACCGCAGCCAGCAGAGTCTCCTTCAGAGTATTGTATTTTCTTTCCTGTCCAAGTTGTATTCCGGACAGTTATTGTATTTTATTTTAAATTTCTAGAAAAGGCTCATGCACTTGTGACACCGGGTTCTGGGATTATTATGGGAAGTTCACTGTTAGAAATGGAAAACATGGTTATTTATTCTGTAAATTTATCTTTTACTAGATAAATTGAAGTAAATTTACGATTTCAAAAAATATTAAAATGAGGATTTAATTAAGTATTTATTGTGGGCTTGCCTAACAGCGGAGTTTGGTGCCATCACGACCTTTATAGATTTTGGGTCGTGATAATATGGTATCAGAGCACTAGGTTCACTTAGGTCTCATGAGTCATGAGCGATTCTAGTAGAGTCTTGCGGATCGGTACGGAGACGTCTGTACTTATCTTCGAGAGGCTACAGGGCTGTTAGGAGCACTTCCCTTCTTGATTCTTATTGTGCGAGTTGATTCCTTTGAGGCTTATGCCTTCATTTCCTTCCCATTCAATCTTATGTGATGTGAAACGCTTACTATCGATCGGGAATTAAGGAATTGTAACGGTACTACAGATGTGGTGCAGGATGTTCCTCCTTACGTAGTTGATTGGGCTATTGTCGTCGCCTTGTGGAAAGATATTCTGTCATTTCAGGTCAGTAGTTGTACTTCTGGGAGCTTTGGGACTATGCATAGGTTACTATGATGCTCATGAGTTCTAATCGCACGGTATTGATGTGATGGTAGGATACTTGCCTATGTGTCGGGGCAGTGAATGACTTGGAAGGAGATTTACTCAGTGCATGGTTTCGAGATTCAGAATCTCATTTCCTGCGGAGGAAAAGCAATTGGCCTATGAATGTCTAGATTTTGGTTGATGGAGTAACGTGGCTTGGTATTTTCGAGCGTAGTAGAGTTTGCAAACTATGAAATGGTGCTTGAGATGCGGTTGTCAGAGTTAACGGAGTGTAGCGGTTTCGGAATCGAATTGATACTTCTAGTATTGATGGCTCAAGGAAGATGATCTTCAGAAAGGTTAAAGTCGGTAGCGATCGATGGGTTCAAGTGCTACATAGGTAGATTTTGATTTAAGGCAACAACTGGGCAGCGAAGGATAATGAAGAATGTGTGGGAAGTGTCTTATCGCGGTTAGGTTTCTGAAGGACAAGTGTGAGAAGCAAAAATCATGTAGTTGCTTAAAGGAGAGGGTTTGACCAAAGTGGGAGAGTGGCAGAGTAGCATATGGGTTATTGATTTCGTAGTAATTGTACCTAGTGCAGCGGCATTGGATGATGTCGGCATGGAGTTTCCACAGGCGGGTTATCTCTTGTGAGCAGGTTAGCGATTGTGTGGTGCTGACGAAGCTCCTACGGAGAATTTCTACTGACTATCCAGGAAGAGGTCGAATATGGCATGTGGCTAGTGATTCAGAGTATTCGTGAAGTGTTTAACATAAAGGTTTCGAGGAATTTGGCGGGTTGGTTGTGCAAGATTAGGTCAACGATGGAGAAAGAATCTTGGTGGGTTCCAAAGTTAAGTAATAGGTGACTTTAAGCTAAGTGGGAGAGTCCCATCGCCTATGGTTGGATTGCATGGTCATCCATTTGTGAGATTTCTGGTGATCGGTATATTGGTGGGTTATTACAACTAAGGAAGAGAATATCAGTGGTAATCCGAGCAAAGGACTTGAGGAATGTGTGCTATATTTGGGCCTTAACGATTCATATTCAGTTTTGGGAAGACTCAGAGTTTCTGCTTCTGGTAGGGGTAATGTACAAGGGAAAGGATTTTAGTCGGGTGCTTTTCGGATAGGGTGTTCACGTGCTAGCAGAGGCACCAGAGTTTGGCTTATATTCAGGGCCAAGTCAGAGTGGGTGACTCTCAACAGTGGTCCTAGTGGGTTCAAGAGTTTGAGTGCAGTGCCTAAGGACTTGGAACTAAGGACTTGGAATGTTCTATGTTATCATTGGGTATGCGGCGCAGTATTGGAGGAAGGGAAGAAGTAGCTTTAGATCCATCAAGGAATTTCCAGAATGGGTGTACCAGTTGAAGATGTGAATATGCGCACAAAGAGGGTATGAGATGGTTTGTAGGTTTGGGACAGCATGGTCTCATGAAATAAGGTCACTCAGGATAAGTGCAGATTTAGGATCGTGATGTAATGAATGGAGCTATTATTATTTCTAAGGCAAGTTAAGGATAAATTAGGAAAAGACGGGTCATCTAACGATGGTTGAATTGGCATGATGGTGGCAATGATTAGTTCCTTTAGCGCATTGAGTTATGCATGTGATTTGTGGCGGTATGTGCGAGGCCTGACGGCCGCCGTAATTGATTTTATTCGAAGGAATTCAAGTATTGTGGCATGTTATATGTAGATGGATCCCACAAGAGTTATGGTGGTTTATACCACTACTTGAGATTGGTAATTTCTGCGGATATGAGAATTCAGTCACATGTTGCAATGGATCTCTTGAAACGAGTTAAGTGAAAGGTTTTTATGTGATGAAATATTTACCCTGTTAGTAGTTCGGAAGTTAAGATGAAATTCTTGTACTCTTGCGCATTTCCATGACTAAGTGCAGTGATCGACATGAGATTCGAAAGTTGAAGATCAAGGTTGCAGTTTGGTGTCGACAATAATGTCAAGAGCTCGGATGAGCGGGAAAGGATTCAGATGGTTAGTGTAAGCTGGTATTGTCTTTAGCGTCACCTAAGATCGGTGTCCTGTGTAAGAGTCTTTGTGTAGTGAATTCGGATTTTTGATTTGCTTTACAGCATTTATGCGCCCAGTGGTATAGATGTGCAAACTTGTTATCTGGTGCGGAAGGTTGTGGGAGTACCTCCCACGGGGAGATTGTATAAGTGTGACATGTAGTCACTTGATTGATCGAATATTGGAGCCAAGTATGGGGATTGTGGTACTATTGTTCATCTGAGAATTTATGCTTGGAGGGCACTCGGTTCATTTGGTTGTGGACTGTGGAAGTTTGTTCCGGTTACGATGGTTGTTCTCGTGTGTTATGGGAAAAAAGGATTATTATGGATCCTTGAAAGGTTATTAGCCTAGTACGGTGCAATCATGATCGACTTGAGGTCTGTGGATGGATCTAGATGTGAATGTGGGCTCTATGTCAATTTGGATGTGTTCATTTCAGCATAGCACTCCTTATGGAGGAGTATTCGGACGTTGGATGGTTTTTCGTCGTCGACTATTTCATGGAATACTATATTGTGCCATGTGAGTTGTGAAACGTCTTGATAAATTTCCTATGTGTTAAGGTTCCGCGTAGCGATGGTGTTATGTGAGCGGTATGGCTCTCGAGATTCAGATCATATATCGCACCTTAGTTGTGCTTGAGTTTTGTAGCGTATGGCGCTATTTGTCCTCCCAGGGATGGTATTATGCAATTAGCGTGCTTGTGGCCGTTATTCGGGTATTTTTTAGTAATGAGCATTCTAGCTCGGTAAGTATTTCCTTATAGATTTTATGTGTGGATCGGGTGGCACGCCATCACGGGTATGTTGTTTGGACCGGATTGCGCACCGCAACAGTGTGATGTTGATTGCAGTCCCTTATATTCTATTTTGCGTGTTTTGTGTCCCATTTTCTGAGGAAGGTTCATGACACCTTTTTGGTTGTCTAATTAGTTACGTGGGTTGAGTAATCCAGAGTTCATTTTCCTTATGTATCACGTTTGAGTTGGTAGCTTGTCGGCACATTGTGGCATCACATGAGACTTTTGATCGTGTCTGAGGTGGTTTATTGCCTGAGTAGCTTGTACTGGGTGAGACGAGATTTTGGATCTGGGATCAGTGCGATCGGATTATATGAAGCATACCAAAGAGCAAATACCATTATTTGGTTCATAATGAGGTGATGATTCTAGTCAAGAGGAGAGGTTCAATAGTTTGATGACTCGGTAGTTGGTTATGAATTTCTACACATCTCTTCCATCGTGGCGATATTGCTAGAGTTGAAACAGGACTTATATATGTCATGAGGTGTATTGTGAGCATCGAATTCGTGAGATTTCGGCTATTATGTTCAGAGAATGTTATTATGGTCATGTGAATATTGCGGTGCATGGTGTGAATTCAGCAAAGGTATGCAGTCATTTTCTGGTACATCGTGTGGTGATTGATACTGTGTTCGTATGTGGGAAGCCGGCCTGGCAGAGAATTTCGGATGTTGGAACTGGGCTCTAAGGCTTATTTGCCTAAATAAAAGAGAATATCTTCAGATTTGATTGAGCTAATGTGCTCAACTGTGTTGTGGTAGCACGAGTAGGTGCACGAGGTGTTAAACAGTGATTTCAGACAACTCCAGCGCAGTTCTTAGCACGTTCGAGGACGAACGAATGGTTAAGTGGGAGAGAATGTAACGACTCGATCGGTCGTTTTGAGCTCTAGCACGTCGTTCAGCAGTTTGAGGCCATGAACAACTTCACTTCAGGTATTATGACTTGTACGCATGGTCGGAATTGAAATTTCGGAAGTTCAGAGTTGATTTGAAAAGAAAATTCTCATTTCGGAAGTTTTAAGTTGGAAGAATTGACTAAGGTTGGATTTTTGAGTAAACTATCTCGGAATCGGGATTTGAAGGTTCTAACAGGTTCGTATGATGAATTCGGACTTGGGCGTATGTCCGGATTGGATTTTGGATGACCCGGGAGCGTTTCGACGCCTATTTTGGAAGTTGGCATTTTGGAAGAATTTCATAAATTTGGGTTGAAGTGTATTTCAATGTTATCAATGTCCGTTTCCGAGTCTGATAATAGTTCCGTATGGTGATTCTGGTATTGTGAGCGCGTCCAGAAGTGAATTCGGAGGTCCGTAGGTCATTTTGGAGTCAGAAGGCTAAAGCTAGAAATTTGAAGGTTTTTGAGAAGTTTGACCGGAAGTGGACCTTTTGATATCGGGGTCGGAATGCAAATCCGAAAGTTGGAGTAGGTCCGTAATGTCAATTATGACTGGTGTGCAAAATTTGAGGACAATCGGACGTGATTTGATAGGTTTCGGCATCGATTGTAGAAGTTGAAGTTTCAAAGTTCATTAAGTTTGAATTGGGGTGCGATTCATGATTTCGATGTTGCTTGATGTGATTTGAAGGCTCAACTAAGTTCATAATATGTTTTGGGACGTGTTGGTATAATTGGTTGAGGTCCCGAGGGCCTCGTGTGTGTCTCGTAGTGAGTTCGGACAGATATTGGACTTTGAGGATAATGCTAGTTTCTGGGCATTTTGGTTTCCTCTTTCGCGATCGCGAAGGGTTAAGTGGACTAGTGGGATTTTTACTCTACGCGATCACGTATAATAGTTCACGTTCGCGGAGGGTCGAGCTGGAGGTTTCTCGCGTTCGCGTCGTGGCCATCGTGAACGCGCTGGGTTAATGGGGCTGGCCGGTTTGGTGGAGGTTGTTCTATGTGATTGCATAGCGGGGTTCGCGATCGCGAAAGAGGAAGGGGCTAAGCAGTGCGATCGTATTCTGGGCATCGCATTCGCGAAAAGAGAAGTGTTAGGCAGTTGTTGATTGGCCTTCGCGATCGCTAGTGGATTTCCGCGATCGCGAAGGGGAAAGACCTGGGTAGTGTTCTTTTAAAATCGAGGTTTTGGCTCATTTGCACTTCATTTCCTCCATGGGAGACGGTCTTGGAGCGACTTTGGAGCTCCATCTTCATCATCTATATCAAGGTAAGTGATTCCCACCTATTGCAAGTTAAATACATGGTTTATATAAGGATTTAGACGTGAAAATTTGTAGAAATTTAGAATTTTGAAGAAAAACCTAGAAATTGGTATTTTTGAAATTTGACCACGAATTTGGATAAGGAATTGAGAATAAATTATATATTTGAGTTCGTAATGCTATGGTTAATATTTATCTCCAAATATTTTTGGAATTCGGGCACGTGGGCCCGAGGGTGATTTTATCGATTTTTCGAGCGGAGTTAGAAATTGTAGTAAATTGAATTGTTATGAGTATTAGAGTATATTTTCATTAGTTTGCACATTGTTTGGCTAGTTTTGGAGCGTTGGGAATCGGTTTGAGGTGTTAGAGTGGCGTTGGCGTCGGTTATGAAATTTCGGAGCGAGGTAAGTCTCCTTTCTAACCTTATAAGAGGAAATTAACCCCATAGGCAAACTAAATTATAGTGTGCTTCTATGTGTGGGGATACGTACGCACGAGGTGACGAGAGTCCGTGTGTAGCTACTAGCTATGCCTATGTCCGGGTAGTTTTAGGCTCACATCATGCCTTGTTGATATTGTTATTAATTTATGTTTATTGTGTGCCTCGAGAGGGAGCGAGATTGAGTTTGCTTATTAAATATTTTGAAAGAAATTGAAATTTAAGAACTCAAGATTTAAAAGGTTTTATTTGAACTTCGTAATTTGGAAAAGGATTGAGTAATGCTATAATTGCTTGAGAAATCTATGTGTAACCGCGTTGCATGTATGTTTCGCGTGAGGGGTAATTTCCTTAAAAGGCTACAAGCTGAATTTCCCATATTTTGAAAAGAATCAAGAAAGAGATATCATCTTAATGTTACATTTATATTTTACCGCGTCGCAAGTATGATCCGTGAGCGGGGAGATTTCCTTAAATTTATATTTGACCGTGTCGAACGTATGATTCGCGAGCAGGGTATTTTCTTCTACCACTCTTATGGGATCAGGCCGTTCGCCTCGACAGGATTTATGTATCACACTCTCATGGTAGCGGGCCGTTCGCCTCGGCAGGTTAATAAATGCATATATGGTTCACGCCGTTCGACCCTCGGCAGTGCACAATTTACTTTTATGTTAGATCGGGTCATACGCCTCGGCATTTTTTGTATATATATATATATATATATATATATATATATATATATATATATATATATATATATATAATCCTCATGGAATCATGCGTAACGTTTGGCAAGAAGCCAGTGTATCTGAGGGTTTTTCCCTGATTTGGATTATGACAACCTGTTTGATGAAATACACTATATCTATACATATGCTCCGGTTACGGAGGGAACTTGCTAGTTGAGAGTTTGAGTAAATTGTAAAGAGGAAATTTCTACTAAGTATTTTATACTTGTTTGTTTCATATATTTACTTATCTCATATTCATCCACTTCTTTACTGTACCTGATATTATTGGACTACTAGTAAGTGTCGAAGTCGACCCGTCGTCACTACTTCTTCGGGGTTAGGCGGAATACTTACTGGGTACGCGTTGATTTACGTACTCATGCTACACTTGCTGCACATTTTTGTGCAGGTACACATATGTTTAGTGGCCTTGTGGGCGCAGAGGCGCGATTATGGCGGGGACTTAGGTGAGCTACATTCTATACGCTGCACCGCAGCCAGCAGAGTCTCCTTCAGAGTATTGTATTTTCTTTCCTGTCCAAGTTGTATTCCGAACAGTTATTTTATTTTATTTTAAATTTCTAGAAAAGGCTCATGCACTTGTGACACCGGGTTCTGGGATGATTATGGGATGTTCACTGTTGGAAATGGAAAATATGGTTATTTATTCTGTAAATTCATCTTTTACTAGATAAATTGAAGTAAATTTACGATTTCAAAAATATTAAAATAAGGATTTAATTAAGTATTTATTGTTGGCTTGCCTGACAGTAAAGTCCGGCTCCATCACGACCTTTATGAATTTGGGGTCGTGACAGTTTCACTTGATTTGGTTACTTTTTTTTTTTTTGATTTGGTTACTTCAATTACTAAGAAGACAGCTTTATGTAATAATGTGATCAAACAAAAAAGGTTAAAAAGAGTTAATAAATCTAAGGTAGAACAAGAATGTAAAAGACAATTTGTTTGATATAGAAAAACATGTTAGATCTAAATACACATAAAATAATGATCATTTAACAAAAAAGACAAGTAAAACTAAAATCTTTTAAAACATGTTTTTGTTCTCTAAATATCTCCTATTTTTATTCTTTAAGCCTTAGGGTTTATGGTCACAATTTACGAAGATTAAAACTATTAAAAAGGTAAAATAAAAGCTCATTTTTAGAATATTTTCCTTATTATTTAAAACTTTATCCTTTTGAGTTAAGGTGATCAAAACTTAAAAAATAGAATAAAAAGGGGGTAACAGAAAAACACTTCTTTAGAAAGTCTCTCCCTTTTATAATATCTCATTTTGTTTGAAATTTAGAGGATGAAAAAAATCAAAGTAGAGACATATAGTTCAAACAACCCATTGAGAAATAAAAATTACCATCCTTAGACGCTCTTTGTTAGTTTGTTTGCATATTTATTTACAAGAAGATCAATAAATCTATTTGGTTTACATGTTGAAACCATCGCTTTTACTGTTCATTTTGTTTCTGTGATATTTTAAAAAAGAAATTCTCTCCAACTATCTAATTTTTCTTAATTTTTGAACATCAAAACAGTTCTTTTGCAAAGATTACTAATATTTGAAACAACTTTTAAATTTTAGAAAAAAAAGAAGATATATATATATATATATATATATATATATATATATGTTTTATGCGTTTATTTGAATGGACTGCATGTAATGAGATTTTCTATTAAAAATATTAATGCACTTTTTCCGCAAACTTTATATGTCCAGAGAAAGTAATTTGAAAATAGAAAAATAAGTGTTCAATAATTCATTAGTATATGAGGACAACCACATTGATAAACTCTTGCAGTCTTTATAATTTATACACAATAAAAGTTTTTACATGATATCGTCTTTTAAAACCTTGGTTAAAATATTAAAATGTAACATTTATATTTAAAATGATACTATTGTATATATCATGGTGATTGTTAAGTTGTTAGTACGTTGGCTGCTAAGATATAATTTTTGTCATATTCAAAGAAAATAAGAAGAAGGGAGAGTTGGCATAAGCAACATTAAAAATCACGACATATTGGGTACACTATAGTTGTATCCCAAGACAAAATTATGGCTAAAGACACACTAAAAGAAAACTTTTCTATTACCAAAAATAATACAACTTTCGTAGCTTGTAACAAATTAGAGGGATAAAGCTATTCGAGAAAAAATAAGTTGTCAAAATACCTTATTAATGAGAATGCATAAGGATGCACCTTTTATAATTCAAGACTTACAAAATTTTAATATCAAATGAATAACAATTTATAATGTCAAAATTAGATTAGCAATTTAAAATAAAGACACATAAAGCAAAACACAAAGAATTTCACAATATTAATGCATTGGCACCCATGGTAAAAGTTCACAATATGCAACCCAACGCTTGGGTCCGGACGCAACACGAGCCAACTTTTACTAGTGGTTAGGATATTATAGATATTTTCTTTAACATGAGTGCGAATACTTTCTTCTCTCTTCTTCATATATTTCACGTTACTTTTGGATTAATGTTAAGTAGTAGTCGTACTAATATTAAAAAATATTAATTAAATTATGATCTAGTTTGTTTAACATATTAGATCGTATTGCTTTAATAAATTTCAATTGTCATCTCATCTGTTAATACGGTATACCCAATAACAAAATATCTATTAAATTTATAAAAAAATTTATATAGTTATCGAATAACTTTTTCGTTATGTATTTTTCTTTATTATATTATCCAGTTTTTAATATTATTACACTGTTAATATAATTTTTTATTAGGGTATTATTTTGTTTAGTATTTTTAATCCCTACTCTCTTTTTAAATTGCAATTGTTACTTGTCCTGTCAATTTGCATTTATTTTAGGTGGCAATAGCACGGGCCCTGAGTGGTTAGGATATTAGAGATATTTTCTTTGACATGAGTGATGTGAATACTTTCTTCTCTCTTCTCCATAGATTTCATGGATACTTTTGGATAAATGTTAATATTATAGCAAGGTACCCCCCCACAAAAAAAAACTAAATGCATAAAAATTAGTAAAACAGTACAAAGTGAAAAATTGATAAGATGACTGTATAAAAAAGAGTCCAACTCCAATGACTAAACAAACTACACGAAACCAAATGATATTCATTCCAATACATTTAGCTTATCCCAACTTTAAGCATTCTCCTGTGTTTGCCCCGGAAGCAGCAAAGTTCCTCCTCTGTTTGCCATTGAAGTAGTTGAGATAGATAAATTAGGAACTTCTTTTATTACAAATATAATGACATGTAGTACATATATATCATATTCTCCTTTCAACCGAAATAAAGTAATTGAAAATAAAAATATAAGCATTCTAGAGAATTGCAATACGTGTTTTCTTTTTGTTTTTGCTTTTCAAGTTTTCATATTGTAATGGGATCAACTAGCACCTCAGAGATGATATCTCTCAAGTCATTTTTGGAAACAGTATAAGAATCTTCATCTTTGTATGAGAACTCCGACATCCTAGCAAGGTTGAGCACTGGCATGAGCAAAACCCTAGGTACAACTGTACGTTTTAGGCATTCTCGATTCAAATCCTTCCAACTATTATCCATTATTTTCCTAATCTCCACGTATGCTTCTTCCTTTGTGACGCCATATTCATTCATGTAACATTCGACACTTGATATATCTCCTCCTTCTTGCTCTCTCTGCATATCCATAAGAGCGACAAGCATTAGACAAAAAATGGTATGAACCCGTAATTTTAGTCTAAACTTATTTGTTCAAAACCCATTAGAATTGCTGAAAATATTGAAGTGTGACCCCATAATTCAAACAAGGTGATGGGTTCAGCGGTTGAAACCTAAGTCAATTGAAATTTCTGGATCTGCCTCTTGAGGCCTTGATCAACTATATATTAAGCTCGCACAATAACTTATATTGAACTCATAAGTACGACAAGGAATAAGCGTAGTATTAGTTAATATTCAGTGTTGAACTAAAAGCTACAAAACTTATTTCGTAATTATAATATACCTCATGTGATACAATATCATTTGATAATCTAGCAATGATAGAAGAAGCAACCAAAATTAGAGGTTCACTTGCAAGCCAGTCGTGTGCCTCCTTCGTTGCTTCATTTCCAATGCCTAACCAAGAGAGAGTCGCAAGACATGGGGTAGTGCTAGATCGAATTCCATTTTTCACATACTGTTCCATTGTTGGGACGTTATTTCCATGATACCATTTAGCCTCTTGAAAATATGCATTTATCAACTTTTTCATCTGAAAGAATATAATTAAGAGCACATACTCGTGAATTCTCATAAAAAATTTAATTCGGTAGATTATCTAAATAACTATTTGCTACAAATTAATTTACCTCAGCTATGGAATATTTAACTTGAAATGAGTTGTTTTCCTTTGCCAACTCTTTCTCAATTTCAACGTAAACATCTAGAAGAGCTAGGTAATAAAGCTTCATATATGACGGTAATTGTTCTGAAACGTCGTCAATGTTCCACCTACATTTAAATATAGGTAAGATTTTTCATGAAATTTCTTATTTAGCGTACACATTACTACGGGAAAATAAAAGTTAAGTAGTTAATGTTAAGAAAAGAAAAAAGAAATACCTTTCTATTGCATTTGTTAGGAGAGTTAGTTCGTCTATTGTTCCATAGGTATCATAGATATCATCAGCAATAGAAATGAAGCATAACACTTTAGTTAGTATGTTCCTGCCGAACTTACACTGAGGTTCAAATTACATACTCAAAGACCAGAAGTACAACTCAACTACTCTGTCTCTTGTAAAAGGTAATGCTTTCGCGAAGTCCAATTCTTTCCACCACCTAAAAAATGTAAAGTTGGATTTGAAAATTGATGTATTTTTTTTAGAAGTAATTCAGTGCTGTGAACTGTGATGCTAATTAGTGATTATCTATCTTGCAAATTACCTTGTGATATCACATAGCTCACTTTTATGCATCTTCTGCAATATGTTGTAGTCCAATTTTGCAAAATTTAGCAACACATCATCATGTGCTTTATCTTCTTGGTAAAACGATAGGTATTTCCTCGTTGCTACTGTCACCATAGTATAGTTGATTGGATACTTTAGTGCATTGCTGATTTTCATCGCGAAAGAATTGCTCAATGTAAGCAACAATAGCTTTAAATGAGTGGTGGTGAAATTAACTGCTTCGTCCAGTATTTCTTCATTGTGTACTCTGAATTGTGTTGCCTCATACAGGCTCAACAATCCTTGCACGTCGCTAACCAATGCTTTGTTGTAATTTCCTTGGTCATCAGTGAACTTCCTAAAAACATCTGCTTCATCATATTTTATACGGTCAGTGCGTAAAAGTTAATTAAACTCTTAACAGCAAACAAATTAGCTTGAGTAACAATTGCATAATGTCAAGTGGGAGGAATTAAGATTACTTACGAGATGAGACATAATAACCGTGTTGCCTAAGTACTCGAAACCGCAGAGCAACAAGATGGAGGTCAGTCTCATCAGCTTCAGCATTCAATTGGTCATAACAACTGTAGATACAGGCCAATGACTCCTCAATCTCATGTTCAAAATGGTACGCTATTCCAAGACATTGGATTGCGTTGATCAGGTCAAGAGTTTGCAAAGATTTTGAAGGAGACATCTCTAGCATTTTTCGCACTTCTTCTTTTAGGTGTTCATGCTGTTTCTTTTCCCATTCATTGGCTCCCTGTGCGAGTAAATAAAGAGTTTAACTTTTTTCTTTATATCTTTGTGCTCTATATTATTTATTGTTGAGACACAATTATGTAAATAAAAGTGTTTATTTATTGTTGAGACACAATTATGTAAATAAAAGTGTTCTCTTTAATAACAGTTCAAACTTTTAGACGAGATGGTTACAAACATCAATATGGTATCAGAACAATCAGAGATCGTGAGTTCATCTCACTAACACTCAATATCGGATAAAAAAAATCATGTGCTTGACCAGAGGCGGATCCAGGATTTAAATTTTATGGGTTCAATTTTAAAAAATTTAAACATTGAACCCATTATATTTTTAAAGTTATGGGTTCAAATTTACTATTTTTGCAATTTTAATGAATTTTTACTTACAAATTTCTACTCCGCGTCGAAAGTTATGGGTTCAGTTGAACCCGTAGGTAATATATTGCATCCGCCTCTGTGCTTGACCCATGGAAAAGAATAAATCCGCAAGTGGGGGGACATGTTGGGACACAGTTAAATAAATTAAAATATGTTATTTCTAACAATTTAAAATTTTAAATGAGATGGACACACACTTCGACATTTACAAACAGATCGATCAATAGAATTGCTTCAACTGAAAATAAATGAACAAAGGCATCGCTAGTAGTGTGTTAAAACCAAGAAGAATATGCAGAACAAAAAAAGAAAAAAAGAAACGAAACGAGGCTCTTAAAATACAAATTTACCGAGAGATGAGCATAGGCAAGAAAATGGTCTCCCCAAACAGTAGGATGGTGATTGCCACAGCGCCGTGTAACCTCTGCCACAACAGTTTGAGGACACACTTGATTAGCTACTTCTCCAGCATTACCATCCATTTTTTCTCCGTGTTTTAAAACAGTAGGATATGAGAATATGAACTTATAACTATTTCTTGGCTCTTGCGAATATGCGTTTGGAGGAAAGAAAGACGCAGTAATATATGCTTTAGGGTTAACACTTAACAATAGTAGCAACTAATTAGACAGGTGAATTAAGAAATTATGTTCCAGTTACTAGTACACTAAGACACGAGTCTATTTATAAAGCTCCAAAAAATGGTAGGGAATAGTGATGACGATTTAGGAGCCAACTGATTAATCCACTTGGGAATAAACCCATGTGAAAGATATGTAAAAGAATTAATTTTGCTCACAATCGCCGGCTCCGTCATTTTGCTGAAGATTTCAATCGATTGCTCTGCTGATAAATAGGTATCTCTTTCTCGGTTGTAAATCATCCTCACAACTTCTTCTTTTTCTTACAGTAATAAAGCCTATTCTCCGTGTGATCGTGGAGTATGTAAAATTGGCGAACCACGTAATTGTCTTGTCTTGTTTTCTGAAATTTATTATTTTATCTCTTTTAAATATTTTTTTCCTTCCATTGACACGATTCCTAGGAGATCCTTCTTTTAGAATATTATGTATCTATCTATCTATTTATATTTATACTATTAAAACCACAAATTTTCTTAGCGAAATATCGTTCGTCTTTTTTATCCTTCACAAGTACATTTTAAGTTGCATAAAATTGTAAATATAACTAAAGTTTATTTTTTACAAAATGATAAAAAGGAAAAAGAAGAAGAGAACAAGTGGGAAACTTTTTCTTCAATTAATATCCCTAACGAACAGTGATTGATGTTGGCTTAAAAGGAAAAAAGAATAGAAAACTATTTAATACCAGCATTAAAGTGAAATAAGAATTGCGTAGGTTCAAAAGGAAAAAAAGGAAGAAGAGAGAATAATAAGGAAACTACTATTTAATATCCTTATTAAAGGGCATTAAAAAAAGGTCGTCAATCTGCATTATTTTGCTTTGTTATTGTTGAAATTAAAGTTGTAAATAGTTGTGGCTGTATTAATGTAGTACGCTTCTAGAAGGTAGTTAGTTAAGAAGGTAGTTGTTAATTTTCTCTTTCACAAAGTCGGTTGTGTTAGTTAGGATAAATAGGTGATGTACAACTCATTTTCAATCTAAGGCAGCTAACAGAAAAATTGCTTCTAATTTCTCTGTCTCTCTCTATCGTCTCTTCTCCTCTTTCTCGCTCAAACTCACCAATGGCGAAAGTTAGGGCTAGGTTTCAACATGGTATCAGAGCCATGGTTCTTCGCGACTGAGTAACGAGCATTTAATCTGATCAATTTCCTACGCTTTTCCCTTAGTTCACTTGCTCTTTGATCTCTTCTTCTCTTCGTCTTCAATTTTCCCCAAATTTGATATTTTTTTTCTGTCAATGCTCTGCTCAAATGACGCTTGATTCATCTCAAATTACAGTTCGATCTTCACATGCAATCAATCAGCAGATCGATTATAACGATCCGCTGTATATCCATCCCTCAGACACACCAGGGACGTCACTTGTTCCTCAAATGCTAATTGGAACTGAAAATTACTCATAATGGAGACGGTCTATGGAGGTGTTGCTCCTTGTGAAAAATAAACTCGGATTTGTTAATGGAACCTGTACTAGAGAGCAGTACGAGAAGAATGTCTTCCAATTGCAGCAGTGGGATTATTGTAATGCCATAGTGCAGTCATGGATTCAAAGTTCTGTGGCTAAGGAACTCAGGAAAGGAATTGTGTACTCTTCACATGCACAGAACATTTGGAAGGCACATAAAGATCGTTTTGACAAAGTTAATGCTACTAAAGTGTACCATATGAATAGGGAAATCAGTTGCCTAACGCAGGGCATTTCTAATGTATCAGTTTATTTCTCTAACCTCAATGACCTCTAGGATAGGTTTGAGTTGATAATACCTGAGCCATGTGACAATGAGCAATGTTTTAAAAGGTGTGGGCGTAAGGCGAGGCGTTTTACATATGCCTCAGCGAGGCGTAAGCCCTGAGGCACTGGGCGTAAGCCCCATATGTATTTAATTTTTAATATTTTATAAAATAATATAATTACAGTAAATATTTATAAACATGTAAAATTGCATAAAAATTGAAAAAAACTATAAATATGTGATATATATATATATATATATATATTTATAAAATAATATAATTACAGTAAATATTTATAAACATGTAAAATTGCATAAAAATTGAAGAAAACTATAAATATGTGATATATATATATATATATATATATATGTACTCCATCTATATATATATATATATAGAGAGAGAGAGAGAGAGAGAGATGTGCTCCATACCCACAAAAATTAGTCAAAACAATCTATTATACGCTACTCAGAGGCACAAGTAACTTGAATCGAAAAGAATAAAGTTTTCTACATGGATGAACAAAAAGGATGACTAACCTACAATTTGAACTTTGAACTTTTGGGATGAAGTTCTCTTTGTATTTGTACAAAAACAAATTGAATATTTGTTACTTTTGGGAGATATTAGCAGACTAGCGGACAAGATAAAAAATTTGGGAAAGACTATGATTTAGGGATTCAATCAATAAAAAAGATCTTGACTTTTAAATTTAATACATTTCAATTCCTTTTTAAAACTTTTGAGTAATTATCAAGCTTAATTTTAAGAATTTGGGTATTATATGAAGGACTTATTCAACCTATTTTAATTTGAAAAAGTCTCTGGGGCTTACGTCTCAAACGCCCGGGTGTATACCCCGAATACTGGGCATATGCCTCTTAAGACTTTCGCCCCACACCATCGCCTCAGGGCATTTTAGGTGCACCTCGCCCCAGGGCTCGCCTCGAAAACGCCTTTTAAAACACTGACTGTGAGAAGTCCAAGACATTTGTTGAGTTTTTTCGCCAACAAAAACTTATGAAGTTTTTAATGGGATTAAATGACACTTATGCTCCTCAAAGTATCCAAATACTAATGATGCAGCCAACACCTTCGCTTGATCAAGAATATTCAATGATAGTTTAGGAAGAAAGTCAAAGGCTAAGTAGTGGATATGGTATACAAAGTGGAATTTCGAGAAGTGGACGTATGAATAGTGAGAGTAGCTCCTTTGTGTAAGCAAACAACTCAAATGTGAAGTTTAGAAAGAACACAAATCTGTTTTGCGATTATTGTAAGATGAAAGGACACACCAGAGATAATTCCTATAAGTTGGTAGGGTATCCACCAGGTTTTAAGTTCAACAATAAAAAAAGAGGTGCTACTGACAATCACACATCTATGGCACACAATGTGAGTATAATGGAGAAGACTAAACACACAGGAACTGATGGAATTGGTATGATAAATGGCATGATCAATGCAGCAGCTCCAATTTTCACACCTGAGCAGTATCTACAAATACTCAGAATGTTGAACAAGGAAAAGGGACCAGCAAAAGAAAAAACACGATTACGTGTGGCCAATATGGCAGGTAATTCAATTACTGACCAAATTCAGTTGAACATTGATAGTGGTGCTTCAAATCACATAATTTCATCCTTAAATCTATTATCCTGTCCTAAGCCTGTTCCCTATTTGAAATCTACTTCAGTCCATTTACCAAATGGAGAAAGTACTCAGATCACACATACATGATCATGTGCCCTATCCAACACTCAAACTCTACATGATGTGCTTTATGTGCCTAAGTTTCAGTATAATCTGTTATTTGTGTCCATATATATATATATATATATATATATATATATATATATATATATATATATATATATATATATATATATATATATATATATATCATCCAATTTCACTCCTCTCTTTGAGGTTATGAAAACGGTCGATGCAATAGTAATACCCAACAAGAGTCGGGGTCAAATTTCGCAAGGAGCTATATGAATAGGTGTTAGTAGTATATAACTTAGAGTGCGAGTTTGTATATCTAAATTTATACTTCGGCAATATTTGATTTTGTTTGAAAATCTAAATTACACCATGATTGCTATTCAAAGAATGAAACTAGAAAATTGTTTTTTTTTTTCAAATGATATAAAAGGCCTAGTGCTATGACTTTTACCTAGGTGTTAGCCTAATGGGTTGTAAACTTTAAAGTTTGTTTTATTGGTCGGGGCGTATTATAGCTATCAACACTCAAGTACCCACTCAATACCTCTCGGTCAGAGAGTGATTTTGTCCAATTTCGCTTTCTCAAGTTCAAATAGGTATTGAACAAAATAGTTGATAAGAAGCTCAAGTCGGGTTTTACTATCTCTAGGTTCAACCTTTTAATTGGGCTTATCAATCTCTCAATTGACCCAATTTTGTGCTAGCCAAGTTTTTCTAGACTAAGTATCTCTTTCTCAAGCAGAGACCAAGTCAAATAGGCATAAATTAATATTTGCAACCATTAACTCCTTAAATAAAAATAAGAACACGGCTAGATAATAAGCACCCAACCATAAACAAGCAATAAATCAAACACCCATTAAGTTTATACACTAGGGTTGAGTCACAGGCCTAGTGAAAATTTATCTACTCATGCTTAAACTAGAAGAAATAGTAGAAGAAATGATAACTAAATCCATATTGATAATTAAAATGATGAAATCAATATTCAGAAATCTCAAAATAGCAAAAACAACTTAAAAGAGTAAAAGAAATCATCTACTGTAGCAGCTGATGTCAAAAGTTAACATAAAAATGTGAAACTCTTCTATTTATACAAAGCTAGAATTTTCGGACAAAAATTCCCCTTCGGAGGTTCTGCGGCCGCACAATTCCATGTGCGGTCCGTACTTTTCTTTAGCTTGACGGGAGTGGAAATCTGTGTCCGCACTGCTTTCTTTCTGCGGTCCGCACAATTCTGAGTGCGGCCGTACCTTGCTCTTCTGCAGTCCACACAAATGTGAGTGCGGCCGCGTGGCTCTTCTTCTGCGGTCGCACAATAATTGTGCGGTCCGCACTTTGAGATGCAGGTTCTCTAAAATTTTGCTCTAACCCTGCTTCTGCGGTCGCATAATTTATGTGCAGACCACACTTTTCACATTTCTCTGATAGGAATATTTTCACGACCTACGGCCGCAGATGATATTCTGTGGTCCGCACTTCTGAGCTTTTGTGCCTGTTTTTGTCCTTGAGTTGGATTTCATATTGGGAGCTCATCTTCCAATATTCCTGCAATTAAGAATATTTCATCAGTTTTCGGGAACACAATTAAGCGCTTTTGGAGTAAAATGAAAGCTAAAGAGCGCTAATAAGTGGTCAAAATCCCCACTTATGAACTCCCCAAAACTTAAGCTTTTGCTTGTCCTCAAGCAAATAAAGTAATTCCCACCTCCACAAGTTAAGAGCCATTCCATCTAATCAAAGGTCAATCAATCATACATCACTTGGGACCAACAATTACCCACACCACTTATGAATTATCAACAACGCAACAAGTTAAACTTTTAAGCACAACTAGTTCTAGTGTGACACTTAAGCATCAAGAGTTGACTTTATTCATCAAGGAAGCTCTCTCTTTCATGTAGGTCATTGTGGATCCCAAAATCCTCCTCCTCTACTCTCCGTTTGCCTATCTCACTTAAGAATTTAGCATGCAATCCAAAGATTTGCGAAAGATTCACTCACCTCTCTCAAAAGAATGTCGTAAGTACGGCTTTAAGTACCATAGGCTTTTCCCTCATGTAAATCACCACTCACGTAAGCTTACTCGGCTTGAAATTACATAGGGCATTTTTCGGAATGCAATGAAGGCTTTTGGACTAAGGTTGGATATGCTGTGATAGAATGAGTTCATGTTTCCTTAAGCACTCCATTTTCTTTTATTGGCTCATGTTTTGCCAACTCTTTGAGGCATTTTCTTTTCCTTAGGGGAACTAGAAAGACTTAACATCACTCTTTCTTGGTTATGATATTCATTTTCTCCTTCTTTGCTTTTTTCATGCTTTGCATCGTTACTTTTCTCTGAATCCCTTCAACTTTTCAACTTATTCACTTTCTTTTTGCATTTTTCTTTTTCTTGCTCTTTCTTTTTCTTGCCTTTCCTTCTCTTCATTTCTTTTCTATTTTGTGCCTTGATACCTTTTTCAAACTCCTCTTCTCTCTCCTAAACTTACATTTTTAGCCAATTTTTTCACAAGAGTGTTAAGGAAAGCTCGGGTGCCAAGAGAGGGTCATGAAAAAACGGGTAAAGACTTGTAACATGGTTATCAAATGAAAAAGGTTTTAGGCTCAAATGGGTTGACTAGGGATAAAAACATTGGCGGTCAATAAAAAATTTCAAGCAGGTCAAGGAGAGCGTACAATCACTTTTCAAGCTAAGCAAAACTTAAAAGTTTGCCTAGAAACACATTCGGGACAAGTTCTAGACCATTCGCACGGGTACTTGGACTTGAAACAACAACATCTCACCTCTCATGCTGCTGGAATGTTAAAGAGGATAGAGTCGAGCGCCCACAATGACCATATTCATGATTGAAAATCACTATGGTTCGACTAAATCACTCGATGATTGCCTAAGTCAACACAAGAGTCAAAAGGTCACTAACTAGAGATATTTCTTTCCAAAAAACCTTGTTTTTAACCATAGGCATGTTGTTAAGTGTGTTGGTACCAAGTGAAGCATGTTTGACTCTTTGAGCGTGACTCAATTAGGTCTTTTTATTCATTATTACTACTATTCTTACCTAAACACCAAAAATAGATTCAATCCCTAAAGAAGGTTGTCACGCCATCCATCGTTGGGAAGAGTCACCCGGTTCATACAAAACACCTTTAGAAAGAACGTGGCATTAAGAAAACCAAAGGCTTATTATCCACTAAATCATAAAATGAAGCTATTAAAGCAAAAATAAGCTAATAATTCAAAAATCAAATCCCAAAAGAAGCTACTAAGTCAAAATAAAGACAAACAAAAAGATAAAGAAGCTATAAAACAAAAACTATTCAAAGCTAAATGAATATACATAATGAGGGAATAAAGAGAATATATACATAATGATAAAGAAGAAGAAAATAGTAATAAGTTAATTACAGGCCAAATGTGTCATAGCTATCAAAATACAGAATCAAAATCATCAAAATGTCAAAGAAACTCAACCCCCTGAATAAAAATAAGCATTGTCCCCAATGCTTAACAAAATAGGAGTATAAGAAGGGTGAGAGTGAAGAAAACTCCCTATGGCTCTGTGGCCATCTCCATGTCCCCAGCAGTGGCACCAACCTGAGTTTCCAATTGGATCTCATCATCCCTAAATCCGGGAGTAGCTGGGTTGGTGAACATCTGATGGACTGCCTCAGCAGTGTCAGCAGCAAGGTCTGGCTCCTCAGACTGGCCAATTGCTGTAGTGGGCTCTGTAGGAACTGGGCATGGGTGGTGCGGGTCTATCAACATGTCGAATGGAATGTCTCCGGCTGCTACAATCTTGGTGACTGTCACCAGAGCTTATCCACTGATTTCTTCTAAGCCTGTGACTTCCGCATCTTCTTTACTTCTCTGCCCAATTCTTCAATCATGGACCCATGTTGTATCAGAGTAGCCATGATAGTGTTCTGGTTGTCCTGGATATTCTTCAACATTTCTTCGACTGTGGGAGGAATCTGGGGTGCCGAAGAAGATGACTGTGCTGCAACCTGACCGGATATGTCAGTCAGCTTTGCAGTAGTTATCTGCATCCAGTTGTTGAGGCTCTCCAGTGTATGGGAGACTCGCAGCGCAGAGAGTGGAGCAGATGGCATCGGTACTGGTTTCAAAGCCGAGGTGGGAGGTACTGAGGGTGAAGGTGGAGGCATGACAGCTGCACTAGTAGAAGTCTCTGTACCCACCACCGATGGCTTATCAGACTGTCCTACGATGGTAGTCGGCTGACCCCTTCTCTTGGGGTTGTATGCATCCATCAAAGAATACCAAGAGAAGGGCTTCTTTTCCCGAACCTTCGTGTCATAGTCTCTGGACTCTACCTGTGCATCCGTAAGGTACTCAGTGGTGGTGTTGGGATACGGGTAGGAAGTATCAGCCTGCCTGGCGACCACTGACATGTTGGCCGACATCACGACGCCTACATTGATCGGGTACCAGGCCATAATAGAGGCGACTAGAACTGCTTGTGGAATAGGTAAGTTTGTCTCGTTCTGGCACGAGTCTAGTCTATTGCATACGAAGGTTTGCCATCCCTTCGCCTCGAAATTTATGGTGTTCTACTGAATAGGAACCCCGGCAGTGATCCATGGTGGTGGTGGCCTCGAGGCTGCAAGAAGTACGGCTAGCCAAGGGCGAGCTGCATCACCCATTTCCAGCATCTCCAAGTAATGCACTAGCTCCACATCCTCAAACCCCAAGTAGGAGTTCAGTGTGAGCTGGTCGAACCGCACCTTCAGATTTCTCACTTTTGTAACTTTGGTCCCTTTCTTGATATGTGCCACATTGGCATAGAAATCCCGAACCAAATACTCTTTGGCATCCAAAACTGACTGGGTGAACCACATCCACCCTTTTCTCTCTCAGAACTGCCTCAACACTTCTGGATTATACTTGTCAAGATCTTTGAGTTAGAATTATCGCTCTAGAGTGAGCGATCTCACCGACCACCACTCACGAAAGCTGGTGAAGGTATCTAGGCTCACAAAACAGTCCTCCCAGACCTCTTTCTTCTTCGACCTCTCAAGGCCGGCAACTGTAGTATCACCCCCTCGACCATCGTCTGGAATATCAATAATAGCACCTGCTGGTGTCTCAAGGACAGGTGTAGCAGAGGGTTATGAAGCCTCACTTTCACTCTCTGAACCCTCAAAAGTGCTATGTGAGGAGGAAGGTTCGTCTCTAAGTTGGTACCTTCCCTGTGGCTGTTGTGGTTATGATTGAACAGCAGGCTGCTCTTGCACTGAGTCGCCCTTATATGCTTCTCGAGATGAGGCATATGAACTAGATTCGGAGGGCTAAGGTTGTCGTCCTCAGCCTATTGTAGCTTTCTTGTCGATTACCCTTTGGAGGGTGAGGGGCAAATTTCTTTTCCCTCTGCCTCTAGAAGGCTCACCCCTCCCCTTTGAAGTGTTACCATGACCTCGAGATCTGACCATTTTCTGTAACAAGCAACAACAGAAATTAGTTGTAATTCAGTTGAACACAGATATTATATCACATTACAGAACATAAGTGCAGGGTGGGGAAGTGCGGTCCGCATAATTGCAAGTGCGGTGGAAGACTGGGTTGTGAGGACCGCATAATTTGGAAGTGCGGTCCGCACAATTTCAAGTGTGGCTGCAAAATTTTATTTACCAAAGACCCTAGATTACAACTTCTGCAGACCGCACAATTTCTTGTGCGGCCGCAGATTTCAGAAATCAAAATGATCAGACTTCTACGATTTTCAAGTTTTTTGCACAGATTCAATATGGTATTAATAATTAAGCATGCAAATGAATTTACATAGTCCCCATAAAGCAATTAGTAGTTGACCCATTACAGATTAACCCCCACATGATAGTAAAATTGAAATCTTTTGACAAATGGCCTAAAGTTATCTAACAATTTATAAATTTAACTAAAAAGTGAAAATTTCTATGAGAAATTAAATATACTAGATATGAAGGAGTGCAACTAAGTGATCACAAATGTGTATGGAGTGTGGCAGATGATTGAACAGATGATTTTCAAGTTTTAGAATTTAGAGTACTTAGAGAGGGAAAAACTTGTATAGTAGCCCAAGCTTACTATTTATACTCAGACGCAGACTTGGGGAATGAAAGGAGAAGTGCGGATGCAAAATTCCTTCTGTGGTCCGAACTCTATTACCTGAAGGCTCAATAGCCTTATTGATCTGTGGTCCGCACAATTTGTGGTACGACCGCAGATTTTGGCTGCAAACCGCATAATTCAATGTGCGGCCGCAAATGACCAATTCTCTGACAGACCAAACTTCAGAGAGTTTGTAATTTCCTATCTCAATTTGTGCGGCTGCAGTTGCCTTCTGCTGTAGCATTTAGAATTGTGCAGTCCGCACTTTCTCCATGCTTAGCCAATTTTTCTGAGCACAGTTCCTGTAAAGCACACTCATTTCTGCAACACACTTCAAATCCAATTAGCACAAAATAACACCTATCTACAAAATAAGAAAAGAAAAAAAAATGAAATCATGGGTTGCCTCCCAAGAAGCGCCCGATTTAATGTCGCGACACGACGCAGATTACCATCACTTCAAATGAATAAGTGCTACCACGTGGCCATCATCAGCTTGTCCTAAATAATGCTTCACCCGGTGACCATTGACTCGGAATACCTCATCATTTTTATTCTTCAAGTCTAATGCACCAAAAGGTGTCACACCCACAATTTTAAAGGGACCACTCCATTTGGATTTTAGCTTTTTAGGAAACATCTTCAATCGTGAGTTGAACAACAAAATAAGATCGCCTACCTTAAACTCCTTGTTTCATATGTATTTGTCATGAATGTACTTCATTATCTCTTTGTACAAGGACGAACTTGCATATGCATGGTACCAGAACTCATCCAATTCATTCAAATGTGCAACCCGCAAGTTAGCAGATGCATCCCAATCAAGATTCAACTTCTTTAAAGCCCCCATGGCCTTGTGCTCAAGTTCCGCCGAAAGATGACAAGCTTTTCCAAACACCAACCGGTATGGAGACATCCCGATAGGAGTTTTGAAAGAAGTCTGATAAGCCCACAGTGAATCATCAAGCTTCTTTGACCAATCCATATGGTTAACATTCACTGTTTTGGACAAGATACTCTTTATCTCTCGGTTAGAGACTTCCACTTGACCGCTAGCTTGAGGATGATAGGGAGTCGTAACTTTATGAGTGACACCATACTTTCTAAGAAAGGTGTCAAAAGCCTTGTTACAAAAATGTGACCCCCCATCGCTTATGATAACGCTCGGCATGCCAAATCTTGTGAAAATATTCTTCTTCAAAAATTTCACCACACTTCTCGCTTCATTGTTAGGTAGAGCAACAGCCTCAACCCATTTAGACACATAATCAGCCGCGACTAAGATGTAGGTGTTTCCACAAGAACTCACAAAAGGACCCATAAAGTCAATACCCCACACGTCAAAGATATCAATCTCCAACATGGTAGTGAGAGGCATTTCATTCTTCTTCGAGATTCCACTGGCCCGTTGGCATTCATCACATCTTTTCACCATATTACTTGCATCTTTGTAAAGAGTGGGCCAATAGAAACCACAACTTAGCACTTTAACCGCCGTTCTCGCTCCGCCATGGTGACCACCATAAGGCGAAGAATGGCAAGCCTCAAGAATAACATTTTTCTCTCATCTGGTACACATCTTCTAATTACCCCATCCGTGAAAATCCGGAATAGGTAAGGCTCGTCCCAATAATAGTCTTAACAATCCCGTTTAAGCTTCTTTCTTTGAATTGAAGAGAACTCATTCGGGACGATTCCACACACAAGGAAGTTTGCTAGATCGGCGAACCATGGCACATCGTTCATTGAAATAGACAAGAGTTGCTCATCATGGAAAGAGTCATTGATTTCAAGGCCATCATGTGGCCTCCCCTCCTCCTCCAAATGAGACAAGTGGTCCGCCATTTGATTTTTACTCCCTTTTCGATCTTGGATGTCAATATCAAACTCTTGCAACAATAGCACCCATCTCATCAACTGAGCTTTTGAATCTTTCTTGCTCATAAGATAGCGAAGTGACACATGATCTGTATGAACAATAACCTTTGCACCCATCAAATATGGGCGGAACTTCTCAATAGCAAACACAATGGCAAGGAGCTCTTTATCGGTAATGGTGTAATTTACTTGGGCATCATTCATGGACTTACTAGCATAGTAGACCAGATGAAAAATCTTGTTCATATATTTCCCCAAAATTGCTCCAACCGCTACATCACTAACATAGCACATGAGCTCAAAAGGAATATTCTAATTAGGAACGGTGATGATAGGAGTTGTTGTCAACTTGAACTTTAGCAATTCAAAGGTTCTCATGCAATCATCATTGAAGTGAAATTTAGCATCTTTCTCCAAAAGCTTGCACAAGGGGTTCACCACTTTGGAAAAATCCTTTATGAAGCGCCGGTAGAACCCCGCGTGTCCCAAGGAAATTCTCACTCATTTAACGGATGTTGGAGGTGTAAGTTTAGAAATCACCTCTATTTTTGCCTTGTCGACCTCAATGCCCTTCTTTGAAATTTTGTGGCCAAGGGAAATGCCCTCCTCGACCATGAAATGCCATTTCTCCCAATTCAATACCAAGTTCGTTTCTTCACACCTTGCCAATACTTTATCCAAATTTGCCAAGAAAAGGAATCGCTGACTACCGAAAAGTCATCCATGAATACTTCAAGGTAGTCCTCTACCATATTCGTAAAGATCGCCATCATACACCATTGAAAAGTGACCGGTGCATTGCACAAGCCAAATGGCTTCCGCTTGAAAGAACAATTGCCATAGGGACAAGTAAAAGATGTTTTCTCTTGATCTTCCGGTGCAATAAGGATTTGATCGTAGCCCGAATATCGATCTAGAAAGCAATAGAACGCCCGGCCAGCCAACCTATCATGCATTTGGTCTAGAAAGGGTAGTGGGAAATGGTCTTTCTTTGTGACTTTGTTTAGCTTCCGATAGTCCATACACACTCTCCACCCGGTTACCGTTCTTGTTGGAAGAAACTCGTTCTTATCATTGGTGAACACAGCTATGCCTCCCTTCTTCGGGACATATTGCACTGGAGAAGTCCACGAACTGTCGGAAATAGGGTAGACCACCCCGACATCCAACTATATGATAATCTCCTTTTGACCACGTCTTGCATGGCTTCATTGAGTCTCCTTTGATGTTCAATGGATGGCTTGGCATCGTCCTCCAAGTTAATCTTGTGGATGCAAAATGCGGGGCTTATTCCCCGAATATCCGCCAAAGTCCACCCAATAGCTTTCTTCCTCTTGTGGAGCACCGCCAATGTAGATTCAACCTGCACGTTAGTCAAACAAGAGCAAAGAATAACTGGTAAAGTAGAACAAGGGCCAAGGAATTCATACCTGATATGTGGAGGTAATCGCTTCAACTCTAAGATAGGAGGCTCTTCAATTGAAGGCTTTGTAGGAGTAGTTTTCCTATTCTCAAGATCCAAGGAAAGCTTTCGGGGTGCATAGTTGTACGACCCCATTCCTTGCAAAGAATTAACACATTCCGTGAAGCCATCCATCTCGTCATCATCAAAATTGAGCAAGACGGCCTCCAACATGTCACCCACATTAATCGTGGCACTTGTATCATCAATAATCACATCGGTCACCAAGTCCACGAACAAACACACTTAATTGCTATTCGATTGCCTCATAGATTTGTACACGTGGAACACTACCTTTTCATCACCCACCCGAAAAGTGAGGTTACCGGCTTCCACATCAACAAGATCCTTCCCCGTAGCAAGGAAAGGTCTACCAAGAATAATCGGGACCTCATAGTCCACTTCCCAATCAAGAATAACAAAATCCGCCGGGAGAATGAACTTGTCATCTCTAACCAATACATCCTCAATCACCCCCAACGATCTCTTCATTGTACGATCGGCCATTTGTAATCTCATAGATGTGGGTCTTGGTTGTCCAATTCCCAATGTCTTAAAAAACAAATAGGGCATCAAATTGATACTCGCCCCAAGATCACAAAGAGCTTTTGCAAACTTGGCACTTCCAATGGTACAAGGGATTGTGAAAGCACCGGGATCTTCCAACTTAGGGGCCATCGAATGCACAATTTCACCCACTTGGTATGTGACTTTGAAGTTTCAAAATTCATCAAACGCTTCTTTGTCACCAAGTCCTTCATAAATTTTGCATATCTAGGAATTTGCTCCAAGGCTTCAACTAGTGGAACATTTATCGAGAGACTCTTCATCATATCAATTAACTTTTTGAATTGATTCTCACCGTTTTTCTTGGCAAGCCTTTGAGGATAGGGAGGAGGTGGCTTAGGCAATGGTGCCTTAGATTTTTGCTCTACCGGTTCCGATATGTCAATCACATGATCCCTAGATGGGTTCACATCCTCTTGAGTCTCTTCCACTGTGTCATCAATATTAATCTGAACTTCCTCATTTGCATGGACAACATTGTTTAGAATCTCCTTTTCCTCTACCAGTTGCTCATCATCCACAAGTTGTCTTTGATATGATGTATGTGCATTCCCACCTCTCTCACTTCTTGTAATAATGGCCATGGCATGCCTCGTAATGTTCCCACTCTTCGGGTTCACCACCGTATCACTTGGTAGTGCCCCCTTAAGACAATAATTTAAAGCTTGAGAGATTTGACCCATTTGCACTTCTAAGTTTCGGATTGACGTGTTATGTGAAGCAAGTTGGGCATCAGAATCGGCATTCTTCTCCATCATTTGATTGAACATGTTCTCAATACGACTCATTTCATTGTTGGAGGAACTAAGACCATGAGAAGGATAAGGAGGTGGGTTGCTCGGTTGTTGATTCATCGGGGGCCTTTGTAAACCCGACCCCCGATTTCCTTGGTTGTTGTTCCACCTTCCTTGGTTGTTTCCTCCCCAATTGCCTTGATTGTTATTGTTTTGCCAATTCCTTTGGTTATTGCTTCCACTCCAATTGCCTTGATTGTTTCCACTATTCCAATTACCTTGGTAGTTAGAATTCCAATTGCCTTGATTATTTGAAGGTCTCCATTGTTGTTGACTAGGGCCTTGGAAGTTGTTTCTTTTCCCTTGAAAGTTATTCACATATTGGACCTCTTCCTCTTGATCAATGTAAGAATCACCTTGATCAAATCCACTATCATCTTGTATAAGATTGTCCACTCTTTGTTGCACTTGTGGACTTCTTGTTCTTCTCTTGTTTACCATCATATTGACTCCCTTCATAGCATTGACTTGCCTCGGGTTTTGTACTTGTTGAAGTTGAGCCTTTGCCAATTAGGTCATGGTGGTTGTCAACTCGGCTATGGCTTGCCCATGGTCATGTAACTCTTTATAAAGAAGAATCACATTTGGATCACCTTGCAGAACATTGACTCTAGATTGCTACGCCGATGAAGTATCCGCCATCTCATTTAAAATACCACACACCTCCACATAGGGCGTAGTCATGAAGTTCGCACTGGCAAGTTGGTTCACTACACATTGGTTGGTGGTATTGATCCCCCGATAGAAAGTTTGTTGAATCATGTTCTCCGACATATCATTGTTGGGGTACTCTTTCACCATTGTTCTATACCTTTACCATATCTCGTGCAGTGATTCATTGGGATCTTGCTTGAATGCTAGAATTTCATCCCGATGAATAGCCATATACCCGGGAGAGAAGTACTTTGAAATAAATTTCTCCGCTAGTTCATCCCAATTATGAATGGAATGATTTGGCAAATGTTCCAATCAATCTAAAGTTTTTCCCTATAGAGAGAAGGGAAAAAGCCTTAGCCTCAAAGCATCCTTGGAGACAATTGTTTGTTTGATCCCCCAACACATATCTACGAACCCTTTCAAATATTTATATGCATTTTGACCCGGTGCACCGGTGAAGAACCCTCGTTGCTCGAGCAAAGTGAGCATCACATTGGTTATTTAGAAGTTGCCCGCCCTAATACGGGGAGGGACCATAGGACTTGCATACCCTTCATTCGGCAATACCCGATGTGGAGCCGCTTATGGTGGAGGTGGGGCTGGAGCGGGTATATTGTCTTGAGGCGGTCGACCTTGTCTATTGGCCTGAGGTTCAAGAGGGACCTCATCTGTTTGATCATCTTGAACATCCACATCCCCCACGGCTATGTTTTCGAGATCGTTGTTTGCCATGATTGCACCTATAACACTCACACGTAAGTAACAAGGAAGGAAAAAAAGATATCTCAAACACACACCTAACTATATAGCTAACACCATTTTGTTAGCTCCCCGGCAACGACGACAAAAATTGATCTCGTCCAATTTCACTCCTCTCTTTGAGGTTATGAAAACGGTCGATGCAATAGTAATACCCAACAAGAGTCGGGGTCGAATTGCATAGGGAGCTATATTAATGGGTGTTAGTAGTATATATCTTAGCGTGTGAGTTCGTATATCTAAATTTGCACTTCCGCAATATTTGGTTTTGTTTAAAAATCTAAACTAAACTACGATTGCAATTCAAAGAATGAAACTATGAAAATGTTTTTGTTGTTTTCCAAATGATGTAAAAGGCCTAGGGCTATGACCTTCACCTAGGTGTTTGCCTAATGGGTTGTAAATTTTAAAGCTTGTTTTATTGGTCGGGGTGTATTATAGCTATCTACACTCAAGTACCCACTCAATACCTCTCGGTCAGAGAGTTATTTTGCCCAATTTGACTTTCTCAAGTCCAAATGGGTATTGAACAAAATAGTTGATAAGAAGGTCAAGTCGAGTTTTACTATCTCTAGGTTCAACCCTTTAATTGGGCTTATCAATCTCTCGATTGACCCAATATCTTGCTAGTCAAGTTTTCCTAGACTATGTCTCTCTTTTTCAAGTAGAGACTAAGTCAAATAGGCATGAATTAATATTTGCATCTATTAATTCTTCAAATAAAAACAAGAACAGGGCTAGATAATAAACACTCAACCATAAACAAGCAATAAATAAAACATCCATTAAATTTACACGCTAGGGTTGAGTCACAACCCTAGTGAAAATTTAGCTATTCATGCTTAAACTTGAAGAAACATGAGAAGAAATGATAATTAAACTCATATTGATAATTAAAATGATGAAATCAATATTCAATAAGCTCAAAATAGCAAAAACTACTAAAAAGAGTAAAAGAAACCGTCTACTGTAGCAGCTGATGTCAAAAGTTGACCTAAAAAAGTGAAACTCTTCAATTTATACAAAGCTGGAATTTTCGGACAAAAATGTCCTTTCGGAGTTTCTGCGGCCGCACAATTCCATGTGCGGTCCGCACTTTGCTTCAGCTTGAAAAGGTTGAAAATCTGCGACCTCATAATAATGAAGTGCGGCCGCACTGCCCTCTTTCTGTGGTCCACACAATAATGTTTGCGGCCCCACTTTGTTCTTCTGCGGTCCGCACATTGAATTGTGCGGCCGCGTAGCTATTCTTCTGCGGCCGCACAATAATTGTACGGCCCGTACTTGTGTTGGACTAGAGGTTTAGGTTCTCTAAACTTTTGCTCTGACCCAGATTCTGCGGCAGCACAATTCGTGTGCGGTCCGCATCTTACAACATTCTCTGTTGGAATTTCTTCACGACATGCGGCCGCATATGATATTCTGCGGTCCGCACTTTGAGCTTTTGTGCCTGTTTTTGTCCTTGAGTTCAGATTACTTCTTCTTGAGTTGGATTTTATCTCGGGAGTTCATCTTTTAATATTCCTGTAATTAAGTACATTTCATTAGTTTTCGGGAATAGAATTAAGCGCTTTTGGACTAAAACGAAAGCTAAAAGGCGCTAATAAGTAGTCAAAATCCCCACTTATTAGGGGGATGATATGAGGATATAGCAACATCGACTACCGCTCCGATCGGGATACGAAACCTAGAAGCATAGTTATATCATCGGGACCGGGGACTGCGCGGTTAGCCCCATAGAAATAAGTTGTACAAGTTAGACACAAAAGTTGGCAATTTCCTTTTAGCATAACGAATGCTTATGTACTTTTTGAAAATAGAAGTAATAAAGTAAAGTCCTTTTATTCCTATCTTATTTCTTGTCTGAACGATGAACTGATTCTGTCATTAGAAAGTTAAACAAATACTTCAAATGCTAATGCCGTAATGAACATGAGATGTCCTCTTCAAGAGCACCATAAACATAAGAGGACCCTCTCTTATGAAAACCCTCACGATAAAGGGTTGATTTCTAAAGAACTTGTGCCCGAAATCCAAATGCTTTTGGGAGAAAATACACCCAAAACCTTGCATAATCAGACGCAAACAGTAAACTTGCGTAAAACACCTAAACGAGATAATACGCAAAGATTAAACTTGCATAAATGTTCAAGCAAAAGAATGCAGAAACGGGGGAGAGGAACATCCTCTTCTCGGACAGATACGACCGGTGGAGATGATGTAGCAGTTGCTGGTGGAAGAGTCGGTGAAGAAGGAGATGAGGCTGATAGCATTGAAAGATAAGAAGAGGCTGCGGAAAGAGCAGTGTTGGGTGTTAGTTGATCGTCAACTAAAGATGGTAGGGATCCGCTACTCAACCTCACATTACCAGGGGCACCGGCTGGGATCCGGAAATGGGTGTTGGCATTTTCCACCATCTCAAACTCTGCCCAAAGCGCCAAGGCATCGTCGTTTGGTTGGTGTAAATAACTCAACATATTTAGCAGTCTGTTGATCTGAGGAAGGTCGGTGTCTTTTATATAAAGAAGCCCCCTCCTCGTTAGCTTCCCCATCATCGTCAATCATCACGGTGTCTATGGCCGTACCGAGCGGGGGGCTCGTCACCACAACTTCCGGAGACAACTCGGAAGCGGCATTCTTCGCCCTCTTATTCTTTTCCCCGGCCGCGAAGGAACGTCTTCTTTTTGGTTGCTTGTTCTCCGGCCGGGGACTCCGGGAAGAAGCACTCGCACCAAAAGCAGGACCGGAGATGCCTGTCTGTGTAAAATCCTCCTGCAATAGCCTCGCCGCATCTGTAGGATTAGCCAAAATGTCCTCCTCGAGGATAACAACGGAGCCCTGGGGTAGACCTGGAGTCAACAGGAGAGAAGAGTCAAACAACTTCCTTATGTGAAAAAGTAAAAACGAGATGAGTTCGACTTACCATGATTTTTGGCTTTCCACCCGTATTTCAGGGACAACTCGTTCCCCGTACGGGTTTCGGGCGTAGTAATGTCCATAATTTTCTGGACCCATTGGTCCAAGCCGTCAACCCTAGGTGGAACCCACTGAGTCGCTAAAATAGGTAAAGGAAGAAAAGTCAATAATAATGTGGAATGATCTTTAAAAGAAGAAGAAACAAACGATGGACTTACGAGTGCGGTTCCATAATTCTGGGAAAGCCGGAGCTGTGGCCGGGATGATGTTACTGGTGGAGACTAAAATGAACTTTTACCTCCACCCACGGTCATTGTCATCATCCATGTTGGATAACATTGCATGGTGGCCACGTTTGCTGAAATTTATTATTTCCCGGTAGAGGAATTTGGGGGAATAGAGGTTCATCACTCGAGCTAAGGATAACTCTTCTCCCGTCTCCTGGCACAAGCGTCAAAGACAAGCGAATGTCCTCCTCAAAGAAGGGCTTACCTGTGCCAAGTACACTTGATAGTGGAGGCAAAACTCCACAATGACGGAGTTAAGCTCTCCGCTCAAAGAAAAAGCTCCCAAAGTGAAGGGATACATGTAAAAGTATGTAAAACCCTTCTTGGGTAAAGTTATCCGCTCCGCCAGGTCGGGAGCAATAATATCCAAATCTTGCTAGTGGTAGTCTTCCTTCACAGCAGGGATACTGGAAGGGCGGATAGAAGAAGGGTATACGCTAACAACCCACGTATGAGGGTGAACAGAAGGGTATTTCTCTTCAAAATCTTTGGTGGTAATCAGATTCTTTGGGATGATGGTACTCACCGTAGGGGAGAAGCATCATCAGTTTTACCTTTGTTCTTTGAAGAACTACGGTTTCTTGAAGAAGAGGTCATTTTTTATCAGAAGGAGTGTTTTTCTCTGAAAGAAGGAAGATAAAGAAAGATTAAAGTCAAAGTATGAGTTGAGTAAAGAAAGTCTAAGAAATTTTTGAGTATTATTAAGTGTAAATGAAGAAGGTTAATGCGTATAAGTAAAGGTATAGGCGGCTAAACTCGTGGCAATAATTACCTCGATAACCGGTAAAAGTGATGCAAAATAATGGGATGACAGGTGTTCGCGGCATTAAAAGCGGAGAGACGTGCGTCTAATCAACCGTCAGAAACTTTTCAGAGGGGGTTAGTAAATTTCCCGCCAAAAAGAATATTTCTACCAACTTTCCGGTGACACAAAGTTATGCCACCGGAAAGCAGGAGAATTATCTGTATAGGTTAAAATATGTTATATTAAATGATCGCATGAGGAAACGACACGTGGAGACGAAGAAGAAGATAGCTGAAACCGAATGCAACGATCCCGTCTGTTACCGGAGAGAATAATACTCATAAAGATGAAATAAATGCCTGTCACCTGGTAGCATTTAATGAAGAATATTCTACAACATTAAGTACATTGACCGTTACAATAAATATGGAATTCACTACCCGGCATTACACATTCTTCAGTGGCCCTCATAATTGACATTAAAGAAGGACTTGATCCTACGATCTTGTTCCCTAGGTGCTACTATGAATAGTAATCTCTATATCATTGTAAAGGACACGAAATTTCTTGAAAACATATGTTACACTCTATTCAAAGCTTAATATAATTTTATCTTCTTATTTTTTGATATCATTGCTGTTGTGCCCGGAAGTCTTGCTCCCGGAACTACTATTTCTTCTATTTCGTCTCCATCTCAAGGCTAAGTATTATATTTTTATCTAATTCATTTATTATTACATGATCAAATTAATTCATTTGTCTAGAAACCATATATAAATTCAACTGTACCGTTTTACAGTTAAACAATATCTTGGAATTTCAATTGTATAATTTGAAAATCTAAAATAATGACTAATTTTCAAATTATGGAGGGGGGGGGAGTGGCTATTGGTGAATTTTTTTCCCGTTCTAGGACAACTCAGTTTTGTTGGGCCTATAGCTTGAAAAGGTAGCGAAGGAAAAGGAGATTTTCTAGGAAATAATTGATTGCATGTTATATTGATTCCCTTCCTAAATGTATAATATGTTTGACAAAATACTTATTATTGATTTTATTATTTTATTATATCTTCAACAAGCTCCTCCATGCACGATTCTGATTCATTTTGATAGGCCAAACACGTTAAAATTCTATCTTGATGAAGGGTGCTAGTGAGCTTTTAATCCATAATCGAGGCCTGCTCTAATAAATAATTTTATGTTAACTGTTAAGTTGCGTGACTATACTTCATATAAGTTTAAATCATTAGATAGACTGCAAATTTATTTACTTATGTGCTGCTCGCCATTTGTGGAATTACACTGGATATGTTGTTATTGTATTTGCTGCTCTTGATCGAGCTAATTGGCTCAACAATGAAGATTTATATATGCATTGTAATAACCCAACCGGTCATTTTAACTTTTAGAACCCCGTTCCCTAAAATAAAACTTCTCGTATATGTTTTTAATGATTTATGACTTGCGGGGATGGTTGGTTCGGGATTTGGAAGTGTTTGGGTTGAAATCGGAATATTTGTTTATTTAAGATGGCTATAAAAGGCCAAGTTTTACTTCGGTCAAAATTTTGAGAAAACGACCCCGGAATAGAATATTTATGATTCCAACAGCTTCGTATGGTGATTTTGGACTTAGGAGCATGTTCGGAATTTTATTTCGAAGTCCGTAGTTAAATTAGGCTTGAAATGGCTAAAATAAGAATTTAAGGTTGGAAGTTTGACCGGGGAGTTGTCTTTTTGATATCGAGGTCGGAATCCAGTTCCAAAATTTTTTATAGCTCCGTTATGTCATTTATGACTTGTGTGCAAAATTTGATGTAAATCGGAGTTGATTTGATAGGTTTTGTCGTCGAATGTAGAAGTTAAAAATTTTGAGTTTCATTAAGCTTGGATTGGAGCATAATTCATGGTTTTAGCATCGTTTTATGTGATTTGAGGTTTCAAATAAGTTCGTATGATGTTTTAGGACTTTTTGGTATAATTGGTTGAGGTCCCGAGGGCCTCGGGTGAGTTTCAGATAGTTAACGAATCACAAATTTGACTTAAAAAGCTGCTGCAGTTTCTCCTTCTGCTGGATATTTTTGGGGTGTGATCGAGCCTAAGATCTAGCCCAGGTATCGAGCCTAGGGTCAACGGCCTATGATCTAAGCCACGATCGAGGCCTAGGCTCGAGGGCCATGATCGAAGCCACGATCGAGGCCCAGTTCGAGATCCAATTCCGAAGGCTGCCTGGGTAGTTTTATAAAAAAAAGGCATTCGTCCCATTCGCCATTTTTAACAAATTAGAGCTTGAGCAGAGGCGATTTTGGATAAATTTTCAAGGAAAGACATTGAGGTAAGTGATTCTAACTCGGATTTAATCTATATACACAAATATATCATTGGTTTCACCATTTAATTAATGTTTTGAGATTGAAATTTGGAAAAAGTTTTAAAATCTCATGAAAACGAATTTTTGAGATTTCGGTATCGATTCAGAGTCGGATTTGAGTGAAACTGGTATGGTTGGACTCGTAATTGAATGGGTTATCGGATTTCGTAACTTTCACTGGATTCCGAGACGGGGGCCCCACAGATAAAATTTTAATTAATTTTGGGATTTTATTAAAAAATATAGTATTTTATTATAGAATTAATTCCTATAAATTTTAATGATTGTATCGAATTTTTTTTGGCTAGATTCGAGCCAGACAGAGTTGGATAATCGAAAAAAGGGTCTACTAGTGGATTAAATTGGAGCAAGACGAGGTAAGTCTGTTGTCTAATCTTGTGAGAGGGAAATTACCTCATAGGTGATTAAAATTAAATAATTATTGCTAATTGTGGAGGCTACGTACGCCCGAGGTGATGAGAGTCTGTGCGTAGCTACTATCAATGCTAAAGTCTGGGTAGTTTAGGACTCAAAGCATGAATTTCTGTGTAAATTGTATTCTTTGTTTAATTAATATTATTTGTGATATATATATATATATATATATATATATATATATATATATATATATATATATATATATATATATATTGCGAACTGTTAGATAAAAATATTAAAGGATGGAAATCTCATATACTTGATTTTTCTGTTTAAATTAATTAATTGTTAAGAGAAATTGTTCGTCCTCTTGAATTTATCTTATACCAAATATACTCTCATTCTGGAGGTATATAAGAAAATGTCCTCCTTTCTTGCGGAGCGGGCCGAACGCCTCAGCAGGATAGATGCATCTACGGATCGTGCCGCACGTCCCTCGGCAGTGTACACGAAACTCTGGATCGGGTCGTACGACCTCGGCAGAAATCGTGCTTGATAATAAAAATTTCACGATACTTGGACAGTTTATTGCAGCTTGTAAAGCTATTTAATAAATTAAAAATTTATTGAAATTGAATTGCAGCTTGTATAGCTATTTGATAAATTGGAATTTTTATTGAAATTGAAGGATTTAATTAATAGATTGGAAATTGTTGCATTTGAAGGATTTTTATTATTTCTGCTAAATGAATAAAATTATTGTTAACTCTGTGAATCATGCTGATTTGAATAATTATAATTTATTCCATTTATTATTGTTGACCCTTAGTGAGTGTCAAAGTCGGCCATCTCGTCTCTACCACTTCAAAATTAGGCTTGATACTTACTGGGTACACGTTGTTTACGTACTCATACTACACTTGCTGCACTTTTTGTGCAGGATCTGAGACAGATACTAGTAGAGGATCTATCATAGTACATCCTCGTTATCCAGGGGCGTAGTGGTGAGCTGCCTTTCTGAGCCGTCCTGCAGCTACCAATGCCTCTTCTTGTATTTTTAATTCGGTCTATTTTCATTTCAGACAGTATTTGAATTTTTGTATAACCTACTAGATGCTAATACACTTATGACACCAGGTCTTGGCACACACATTGGTAGAATTTGGTGTTTTATTACTTTTTTTGGATTTAAATTTTATCGATATATGTTTAATTTATTAGTTGGCTTGCCTAGCTATAGTGTTGGGCGCCATCATGACCTATAGGTGAAATTGGGTCGTGACATGCATGGATGCACTATATATTATTATTCCAAAAATGTTGATTTTGACTATGATAACACAACAATGTAGGGGTATTCGTCGGTCGGTATGGTACGGTATTTAGACATTTCAGTTCTGTATTTTCGATATTCGGTTTCATAAAATGCTATACCAATACCATACCTAATTAAATTCGGTATGGTTCGATTTTTCTCCTTTTGGTTTCGGTTTATTCGGTTCCGCAACTTCAGTTTATTCGGTTTGAATACAAATTAGTGCATAGAGTCATAGACGGTAATATTCTTAATTAAAGTACTCAAAAGTACAAAACTAAAAACGTTTGTTGACAAAAGTTTTGTCCAAAACCAGCATATACCAACCTTGAGAGAGAAAATTTAGAAAAATGTCTTGTTACTTGTTTAGAGTTAATTGATGAACTTAGAGAATAAAGGAAAGTAAAAATTTATATTTCTTATACTTATGTTATAATTAATAAAATGTGTATTATATAATATAACATATATTTCGGTACGTTGTCGATATTTTGGTATTTTATTTTAAAATATCAAATACCATACCTAATATTATTTTTTTAAAACACATAAACTAAATATCATATCGAATACCAAAATATCGAATACCAAATACCAAATACCAAATTTTTCGAGATTTGAGATGTTGGCACATGGATTAGGCCTTGAAAATAACTTCTTCAGCAAAAACTTGAAAGAAAAGGAGGCTACATATTTTAGGATAAGTAGATATCCTCCTTGTCCTCTCCCAAAACGATAGGGGGTGTAAAATTTGCTTGCTATTCACAGGTTTAATGGGTCCCTCAGAAAAAAATATTTACACAAATATTTGACCAAATTTATTATTAATTTTTTCAATCAATATATATATATATATATATATATATATATATATTATATACGATTATATATATTTTATACTGTAACGACCCAACCGGTCATTTTGACTTTTAGAACCCCGTTCCCCTAAATAAACTCTCCGAATATATTTGCAATGATTTATGACTTGCGGGGATAGTTGGTTCGGGATTTGGATGTGTTTGGGTTGAAATCGGGACACTTGGTTCATTAAGTTAGCCTTAAAAGGTCAAGTTTGACTTCGGTCAACATTTTGAGAAAACAACCTCGGAATCGGGATTTGACGGTTCCAATAGGTTCGTATGATGATTTCGGACTTGGGCGTATGATTTCGGATAACCCGGGAGCATTTTGTCGCTTAATAGTGAAAATTAACTATTTGAAGGTTTAAAGTTCCTTAAAATTGGTTTGGAATAGGTTTTGGAGTAATCGAGGTCCGTTTGGAATTCCAAGTTTGGGAATAGTTCCGTATAGTGATTTAAGACTTGCACACAAAATTTCATGCCATTCCGAGTAGTTTAAGTATATTTCGGCGCATTGGAAGTAAATTGAACAACTTGAAATTCTTAAGTTTGAATCAATTTTGTTTAGGGTATGATTCTTAGATTTGATGTTGTTTTACACTTTCCGAGAGTTCGAGCGAGTCCGTTTTATGATTTCAAACTTGTTGGTATATTCGGACTGGGTCCCAGGGACCCCGAGTGTTAACCGGACGAGGCTCGGACCAATTTCGGACTTGGGAGAAAAATGCAGAAGCTTTCTGCTTCTGGTACGTTCGCACCTGCGCTTGGACAGCCGCAGGTGCGACCCTCGCATATGCGAGCTTCAATCGCAGAAGCAGAAGGGGGGAATGAAGGCCTGCCATCGCAGGTGCGGAACATTGGGCGCACCTGCGAACGCGCAGATGCGACCTTGGCCCAGGCGAGTGGAACTCGAACCTGCGAGGAATTTTCGCAGGTGCGAAACTCGCATGTGCGGTAGCAATCCGTAGGTGCGAAAACATTGTTCGGGCAGAATGTTAAAAAGGGGCGAGGCTGAGCCATTTTTTTCCGCGTTTCCTCCATTTTGGGCGATTTTGGAGCTGTTCGAGAGAGGATTTCAACTAGCAACATGAAGGTAAGTTAATTCTACAAACTTAGAGTTAAATACATAGATTATGGGTAGATTATAACTAGTAAATCTTAGAAATCAAAGGCTTAGGTGAAAAACCTAGATTTTTATTAAAAAAAGAGATTTTAACCACGAAAATAGTTATGGAATTGGGTAGAAATTATATACTTGAGTTCTTGAGATTATGGGTAAAGTTTTCATCAGAAAATTTCCGGCATCCAGGCACATGGGTCCGGGGTGAATTTTAGGAATTTTACCATTTTGGATAAGATAATTTATTTAATAGATGAATTTTGAATTATTGAAAATATATTAGTTATTTTATATAACTTTTGGATAGTTTCGGATTTTTCGGCATCGAATCGAGAATTTTACGCGATGCGATAATCGAAAAGTGGACTTTGAGACGAGGTAAGTCTCTTGTCGAATCTTGTGAGGGGGAAATTACTCCATAGGGATTAAATTGAATAGTTGTTGCTAATTACGGGGGCTACGTATGCACGAGGTGACGAGAGTCCGTGCGTAACTACTATTAATGCTAAAGTCCGGGTAGTATAGGACTCAAAGCATGAATTACTTGTGTAAATTATATTCTTTGTTTATTTAATATTAATTGATATATATGAATATATTTTGAATTGTTAGATAAATATATTAAAGGATGGAAATCTCATACGCTTGAGTTCTGTTTAAATTAATTAATTGTTAAAAGAAATTATACTTCCTCTAGAATTTATCTTATAATAAATATACTCTCCTGCAGAGATATATAAGAAAATGTCCTCCTTTCTTGTGGAGCGGGATGAACGACTCGGCAGGATAGATGCATCTATCGATCGTGCCACACGTCCCTCGGCATTGTACATGACACTTTGGATCGGGCCGTACGTCCTCGGCAGAAATCGTGCTTAATAATAATAATTACACGATACTTTAATAGTTATTTCAGCTTGTGAAACTAATTGATAAATTGAAAAATCCTTGGAATTTAATAAATTTTTATTCCTGCATATTAAGGAATTAATTGTTATTCCTATAAATGGGACTAATTGATAAATTGGAAATATTTGGAATTTATTGAATTATTATTCCTGCTTGTTAAGAATTATTGTTATTCCTATAAACGAGTAATAGATAAATTTGGAAATTTATTGGAATTGAAGCAATTTAATTATTTCTGCTGGTCAATAAAATTACTGTTAACTCTGTGAATCACGTTGATTTAAATATTTCTATTTCATGATTATTTAATATTATTGACCCATAGTGAGTGTCAAAGTCAGCCATCTCGTCTTTACCTCTTCGAGATTAGGCTTGATACTTACTGGGTACACGTTGTTTTCGTACTCATACTACACTTGCTGCACATTTTATTATGCGGGTACATATATGTCTAGTGGCCTTGTGGGCGCAGAGGTGTGGTTAATAATTGTGGGGACATAGATGAGCTGTATTCTATATTACGATCCGCAACTAACAGAGTCTCCTTCAGAGTTATTATATTTTCCTGTCTAATTTGTATTCTGGACAGATGCTGTATTTTATTTTTAATTCCCTAGTAAATGCCCATGCACTTGTGACACCGGATTTTGGGAATGGTTGTGAATTGTTTAGAAATTTAGTTGCTAAAAATATTTATCATTTACTCTATGAGTTTTATCTTTACAATTTCATTGAAGAAATATTTATTTCAAAAATACTAAAAGGCGTAATTAAGTTAATTGATTATGGTTGGCTTGCCTGACAGTGGTGCCTGGCGCCATCACGGCCCTTTTGGATTTTGGGTCGTGACAATATGGTATCAGAGCACTAGGTTCACTTAGGTCTCACGAGTCATGAGCGAGTCTAGTAGAGTCTTGTAGATCGGTACGGAGACGTCTGTACTTATCTTCGAGAGGCGACAGGGCTGATAGGAATACTTCCCTTTTTGATTCCTCATCGTGCGATTCGATTCCTTTTAGGCTTATGCCTATATTTCCTTCCTATTCAATCTTATGCAACGTGAAATGCTTGTTATAAATTGGGGATCGAGGAAATTTTTAATGGTACTACAGATGTAGTGCGGGATGCTTCTCCCTGTGTAATTAATTGGGATATTGTCGTCGCCTTGTGGAAGGCCGCTCTATCGTTTCAGTTCAGTATCAATACTACCTAAGGTTTTGAGATTTGGAATTGATTGTTATGATGATTCATGTGTTGTTATCGCATAATGTTTATGTAATGGTAGAATGCCTGTCTATGTGTCAGGGCAGTAAACGACTTGAAAGAAGGTTTTCTCAGTACATGATTAAGAGGTTCCATGTTTTATTTCCAGGGAAGAAAAGGCAATCGGACTATGAATGCTCAGGTTTGGGGTTGATGGAGTAACGGAGCTTGAAATGTTCGAGTGTGGTAGAGTTCTCAATTTTATGTGGTGTCATCGCCTTGTAAAATGCGTTAAGGTTCGCCAGTGCTATGGTTTTCTTCAACTCGCCTTCACGACGGGGTGTTAGGAATTATATAGGGGAAGCAGTCATTAGAGATCGTGGTGTGCAGTGATTCAGGATCGAAGCAATGTTCCTAGTATTGATGTCTCGAGAAGGATGATCGTCAGAAGGGTTTAAAGCTGGTAACGAGCTATTGGTTCAAGTGCTACAGAGACGGATTTTTAGTAAGGCAACAACTGGGCAGCGAAGGATGAGAAAGGACATGTGGAAGGTGTCTTGTGGTGGTTAAGTTCCTAGAAAGCCAAGTATAAGAAAATAGAAGTCGAGTAGTTGCTTAAAGGAGAAGGGTTTGACCAAAGTAGGAAAGTGGCAAAGTAGCATATGGGTCAGGTGGTAGGATAACTACACGGCTTGTGGAAAGTTTGAAGTGATTTGGGATTCATGGTGGACAATGACTAGGTCTACGGGCTTAATTTGAAATATTGGCTGCTATATTGAGGAAGTTTTAGTGTGACAGGAGAGAGTTTCTTGATATGAAGAAGGATACAACATGACTTTGGATTGGAATGTATTGTCGCACCTTTAGCTGATGTCCACGAGGAGTGAACGGACTGAGGCAGCTAGTGAATGAGCTTGGACTCAGGATGATCTACTGATTTTGTAGTATTTGCACCCAGTGCAGCATCGTTGGAATATGTCGGCATGTAATTTCCACGGGTGGGTTATCTCCTATGAGCAGGTTAGCGGTTGCGTGGTATTGACGAAGCTTCTGTGAAGAATTTTACTGGCTACCCGGTAAGAGATTTAATATGTAAATGTGGCTAGTGGTTCGGAGTGTTTATTAAAGGTTAATAGAAGAATTTCGAAAAATTTGGCAAGTTGCGTGTGCAGGATCATGTCAACAATGAAGAAAGAATCTCGGTGGATTATAGAATTTTGTAATTTGTAGCTTCAAGCTAAGTGGGAGAGCCCCACTATCCATGACTGGATTGCGTAGTGTCAACTTGTGCAGTTTCTGGTTATCGGTGTATTGGTGGGTCATTACGACTAAGGAAAGAAAACATCGGTGGTAATTTGAGCAAAAGATTTGGGGAATGTGTGCCATATTTGGCCTTATCAATTCACTCAGGCTTGTGGGAAGACTCAGAGTTTATGCTTCGTGTAGATGTAATGCACAGGGAGAGTGAGACAGTCGGTATTTCCTTGAGAAAGTGTCCATGTGCTAGCAGGGCCTTGGAGTTGATCATGTATGGGAACAAGTCAGAGCAAGTGACTCTCAATAACGGTCCTAGTGGATTTAAAAATTTAAAGTGTGGTGTCTAAGGATCTCGAGTCTATAGTATGGTTGAGTATCGAGCTTTTGAAACAAATTATGAAACGGGGCTTGGAGTACTCTGCGTTATCTTTAGGTTGCGGTGTAGCATTAGAGAAACGGAAGAAAATAACTTCGGGTTCATAAAAGAAGTATCAGAATGGGTGTACCAGTTGAAGATGTAAAAAGTGCGCACAAGAAGGGATATGAGATGATTAGTGGGTTTTGGAATAGCGTGGTCTCGTGAAATAAGGTCACTTGGGATGAGTGCGGATTTGAGTTTATGATGTAATGAATGGAGCTATTATTATTTCTAAGGCAAGTTGAGAGTAAATTGAGAAAAGACGGATCGGCTAACAATGGTTGAATCGACACGATGGTGGCAATGATCAGTTCCTTCAGCGCATTGAATTATGCATGTGATTAGTGGCATTACGTGCGAGGCTTGACGGCTGCCGTAATTGATTTTATTTTGAGGAATTCAAGTATTATGACATGTTATATGTAGAGGGATCCCAGAAGAGTTATGGTGGTTTAGACCACTACCTGAGGCCGGTATTTTCTACGGATATGTGAATTCAGTCACGTGTTGCAATGGTTCTCTTGAAATGAGTTAAGAAGAGGGTTTCTATATGATGAAGTATTTAACCTATTAGTGGTTTGGGAGTTATGATGGAATTCTTGTACTCCTGCGCATTGGCGTGGTTATGTGCACTAAGTAGCATGGGATTCGAAAGCTGAGGATTTAAGATTTCGGTTCGGTGTTGACAAGGATGTCATGAGCTCTGATGAGCAGGAAAGGGATTTAGATGTTTAAATTAATATGGTATTGTTTTTGGCATCATCTAAGGTCGATGTCAGGTGTAAGAGACCTTGTGTATTGATTTTTGGATTCTTGATATGCTTTACAACATTAGTGTAACCGGTAGAATGGATGTGCAAACTTGTTACCTGGTGCGGAAGGTCGTGGGAGCGTGTATCAGGGAAAGATTATGTAAGAGTGACATGTAGTCACCTGATTGAGTGAAGATTGAAACCAAGTATGAAGATTATGGTAATATCGTTGATTCGAGAATTTATTCCTGGAGGGCGCTCGGTTCATTTGGTTGTGGACTGTGAAAGTTTGTTTCGATTATGATGGTTTTTCTTGTGTGTTTATGGGAAAAAGGGTTATTATGGATCCTTGAAAGGTTATTAGCCTAGTACAGTGCGATCAGAATCGGCTTGAGGTCTGTGGATGGAATTAAATATGAATACGGGCTCTATATCAGGCCGGATGTGTTCATTTCACCATAAAAGCTCCCTATGGAGGAGTATTCAGACGTTGGATGTGGTTTCGTCGTCGGTTATTTCATGTAATACTATATTGTGCCATGTGAGTTATGAAATGGCTTGATAAATTTCTTATGTGTTGAGGTTCCGCGTAGCGATGGTGTTATGTGAGCAGGATGGCTCTCGAGATTCAGATCATATATCGCACCTTAGTTGTGCTTGAGTTTTATAGCGTAGGCACTGTCGGTCCTTCCAGGGATGATATTATGCACCGAGCGTGCTTGTGTCCGATATTCGGATATTTTGTAGTATTGAGCATTCTAGCTCGGTAAGTATTTTCTTATGGATTCTTTTGTGCGGATCGGGTGGCATGCCGCCACAAGTATGTTGTTTGAATCGGTTTGCACGCCGCAACGGTATCATGTGTAGATCGGGTTGCACGCCGCAACAATGTGATGTCGAGTAGAGTCACCTATATTTTATTTTGTGTGTTTTGTGTCCCGATTTTTGAGGAAGGTTCATGACACCTTTTCAGTTGTTTAATTAGTCACGTGGGTTGAGTAATCCTTTCCATAGTCTGTTTTCCTTATGTATCGCAATTGAGTCCGTAGCTTATTAGATCATTGTGGCGTCATATGAGATTTTTTTTGTCATGTCCGAGGTGTCTTATTGCCTGAGCAGCTTATAATAAGTGAGACGAGGTTACTGGATCCGGGATCAGTACGATCGGATTATATGAAGTATAATAAAAAACAAATACCATTATTTGGTTATAATGAGGCAATGGTTCTTGTTAGAAGGAGAAACTCAATAATTGTTGACTCGGCAGTTGGTTATGAATTTCTACACATTTCTTCTATCGTGGAAGCATTTCAAGAGTTGGAACAGGACTTATATGTATCATGAGGTGTGTTGTGAACATCAGATTCGTGCAATTTTTGCTATTGCTATCGGAGGATGTTATTATAGTCATGTGAATGATGAGGTGCATGGTCTAAATTCAACAAAGGTATGCAATCCTATATTGGTGCATCGTGTAGTGATTGATACGACATTCATAGGTTGGAAACAGGCATGGTGGAGAATTCTGGATGTTAGAATTAGGCTTTAAGGCTTATTTGCCTAAATAAAGGGGAGAATTTTCAGATTGTCTCGAGTTAATGTGCTCAACTGGATGTGGTAGCACGGGTAGGTGCACGAGGTGTTAAACAGTAATTTTGGATAACTCCGAAACACTCCTTAGCACATTCGAGGACGAACGTATATTTAAGTGGTAGAGAATGTAACGACACAACCGGTCGTTTTGACTTTTAGAACCTCGTTCCCCTAAATAAACTCCCTGAATGTGTTTTGAATGATTTATAACTTGTGGGAATGGTTGGTTCGGGATTTGGATGCGTTTGGGTTGAAATCATAACACTTAGTTCCTTAAGTTAGCCTTAAAAGGCCAAGTTTGACTTTGGTCAACATTTTGAGAAAACGACCTCAGAATCGGGATTTGACGGTTCCAATAGGTTCGTATGATAATTTCGGACTTGGGCGTATGTTCGAATCGGGTTTCGGATAACCCGGGAGCGTTTTGGCGCTTAATAGTGAAAATCAACTATTTGAAGGTTTAAAGTTCCTTAAAATTGGTTTGGAATAGGTTTTAGAGTAATTGAGGTCCGTTTGGAATTCCGAGTTTGGGAATAGTTCCGTATAGTAATTTAAGACTTGCACGCAAAATTTCGTGTCATTCCGAGTAGTTTAAGTATATTTCGGCTCATTGGAAGTAAATTGAACAACTTGAAATTCTTAAGTTTGAATCAATTTGGTTTAGGGTATGATTCTTAGATTTGATGTTCTTTTACGCTTTCCGAGAGTTCGAGCGAGTCTGTTTTATGATTTTAAACTTGTTGGTATGTTCGGGCGGGGTCCCGGGGACCCCGAGTGTTAACCAGTCGAGGCTCGGACCAATTTCGGACTTGGGAGAAAAATGCTGAAGAAATCTACTTATGGTTCGTTAGCACCTGCGCTTGGACAGCCGCAGGTGCGACCCTCGCAGGTATGAGCTTCAATAGCAGAAGCGGAAGGGGGAAAAGAAGGCCTACCATCGCAGGTGCGGAACATTGGGCGCGCCTGCGAACGCGCAGGTGCGAGAATTTTTGCGCAGATGCGACCTTGGCCCAGGCGAGTGGAACTCGCACCTGCGAGGAATTTCTACAGGTGCGAAACCCGCATGTGGGGTAGCCCTTTGCAGGTGCGAAAAAGCTGTTCTGGCAAAATGTTAAAAACGGCGAGTCTGAGTCATTTTTGTCCGTGTTTCCTCCATTTTTGGGCGATTTTGGAGCTGTTCGAGAGAGGATTTCAACTAACAACGTGAAGGTAAGTTAATTATACACACTTAGAGTTAAATATATAGATTATGGGTAGATTATAACTAGTAAATCTTAGAAATCAAAGGCTTAGGTGAAAAACCTAGATTTTTATAAAACTAATGTGATTTTAACCATGAAAATAGTTATGGAATTGGGTAGAAATTATATACTTGAGTTCTTGAGATTATGGGTAAAGTTTTCATCAGAAAATTTCCGGCATCCAGGCACATGGGTCCGGGGTGAATTTTAGAAATTTTACCATTTTGGATAAGGTAATTTATTTAATAGATGAATTTTGAATTATTGAACATATATTAATTATTTTATATAACGTTTGGATAGTTTCGGATTTTTGGGCATCAAATCGAGAATTTTACGCGACACGATAATCAAAAAGTGGACTTTGAGACGAGGTAAGTATCTTGTCAATTCTTGTGAGGGAAAAATTACCCCATAGGGATTAAATTGAATAATTGTTTGTAATTGCGGGGGCTACGTACGCACGAGGTGACGAGAGTTCGTGCGTAGCTACTATTAATGCTAAAAGTCCGGGTAGTTTAGGACTCAAAGCATGAATTACTTATGTAAATTGTATTTTTTTTAATTAATATTAACTGATATATATATGAATATATTGTGAATTGTTAGATAAAGATATTAAAGGATGAAAATCTCATATGCTTGATTTTCTGTTTAAATTAATTAATTGTTAAAAAAAATTGTACTTCCTCCCGAATTTATCTTATAATAAATATACTCTCCTTCCGGAGGTACATAAGAAAATGTCTTCCTTTCTTGTGGAGCGGGCCGAACGCCTCGACAGGATAGATGCATCTATGGATCGTGCCACACGTCCTCGGCAGTGTACAAGACACTCTAGATAGGGTCGTACGTCCACGGCAGAAATCGTGCTTAATAATAATAATAATTACACGATACTTTAATAGTTATCGCAGCTTGTGAAGCTAATTGATAAATTAAAAAATCCTTGGAATTTAATGAATTTTTATTTCTGCTTATTAAGGAATTAATTGTTATTCCTGTAAATGAGACTAATTGATAAATTAGAAATCTTTGGAATTTATTGAATTATTATTCCTGCTTGTTAAGAATTATTGTTATTCCTGTAAATGAGACTAATAGATAAATTTGGAAATTTATTGAAATTGAAGCAATTTAATTATTTCTACTTGTCAATAAAATTACTGTTAACTCTGTGAATCACGTTGATATAAATATTTCTATTTTCTGATTATTTAATATTATTGACCCATAGTGAGTGTCAAAGTCGGCCGTCTCGTCTCTACCTCTTCGAGATTAGGCTTGATATTTACTGGGTACACGCTGTTTTCGTACTCATACTGCACTTGCTGCACATTTTATTGTGCAGGTACATATATGTCTAGTGGCCTTGTGAGCGCAGAGGTGTGGTTAATAATTGTGGGGACATAGGTGAGCTGCATTCTATATTACGATCCGCAACTAACAGAGTCTCCTTCAGAGTTATTATATTTTTCTGTCTAATTCGTATTCTGGACAGATGCTGTATTTTATTTTTTAATTCCCTAGTAAATGCTCATGCACTTGTGACGCCGGGTTTTGGGAATGGTTGTGAATTATTTAGAAATTTAAATGCTAAAAATATTTATCATTTACTCTATGAGTTTTATCTTTATAATTTTATTGAAGAAATTTTTATTTCAAAAATACTAAAATGGGTAGTTAAATTAATTGATTAGGGTTGGCTTACCTGACAGTGGTGTCTGGCGCCATCACGGTCCTTTTGGATTTTGGGTCGTGACATATACGCTCGTCGGTTACTTTTAATTTAAGCGATTAAGTAACATGGCTTTTTAGATTAATTCTTCATAAAACAAAACTCAGATCTTAAATCATTTGCACTGGTAATATATATAATTGTATTTTTAACTTTATTTATGAAATCCCAACTTTCAAGCTCAAATATCCAATTACATGATATGCTCAAACAACCATGAAATACAAAGTACTATAAATTATCGACTTTCAATTGTTTTCTTAAGCATTGACTAAGTTGGATTATTTCATATCAAAAATTAATTATTTTTTCTGTAAATTAATTATCATAATCACTGTCTGCAGGAGCAGATTTAGGGGGGCGGAAGGGGGTTCACCCGAAGCCCCTTCGCCGAAAAATTACACTGACATATAGACAAACTCCGTCTTGTGCCTCTATATATTATATTTTGAAACCATTTAACACATCCTAATTGAAAGCATAACTTAATGGTATTAGGGAGTCACTAGTTCAATACTTTCTGGTCACATTCTCTTTTAAATTTTTAACTTTTATTTTTTTGAACCCCTTAGTAAAACTTCTACCTCCGCCACTGACCGTCTGTGTTCAGCGTTGAAATTTTATATAAGCACTCTATAGTTGAAATTTTAGTTCTCTTTTTTTTCCTTCATTTTCTTTATGTTTTTCGTTTTCAAGTTTTCATACCGTAATGGGATCAATGAGCACCATAGAGACGATGTCTCTAAAGTTATTTTTGGAGACGATTTAAGGGCCAGTTGCTTGATCGTCTAAAGTAAACTATTTGTACTCCTTATGTTTTAATTTATGTGTTTTAACTTCATTTTTAGTTCCAAAATTCTCATTTTACACTTAATGACATTCTTTTATATGAATGACATGAATATTAAAGACCACAAATTTAAAGAATAATTTTAGCGCATTATACACATTTTTATTTTAAACACACAGATTCAAAAATCTATCTTCTTATCTTAATATCCATTCAAATTAAGGAACATAAAATAATCGAGCACACTATTCACATTAAGACAAATAAAATAATCGAGCATAGTATATCAATGTATCCTTATCCCGTGTAACGGCCCGACTTCTCGTTTTAAGAATTAACGCCTCGTTCAGTGACTTAAGGTCTTGAGCAGCCTCGAAATATGTATTATGTCCCGCGGATGTGGTCAAGTTTGATTTACGGATGACTCAGAGTGATTTGGGACACTTAGTCCCTAAAACGGAAGCTTAAGTCTTAGGATTTTGACCGTAGTCGGAACTGTGTGAAGACGACTCCGGAATAGAGTTCCGTTGGTTCCTTTAGCTCCGTTGCGTGATTTTGGACTTAGGAGCATATTCGGACTGTGAATTTGAGGTCCGTAGTTGATTTAGGCTTGAAATGGCAAAAGTCGAATTTTTGGAGATTTGGACCGGAAGTGGACTTTTTGATATCGGGGTCGGAATCCGATTCCGGAAGTTGGAGTAGGTCCGTAATATTAATTATGACTTGTGTGCAATATTTGAGGACAATCGGATGTGATTTGATAGGTTTCGGCATCAATTGTAGAAATTGAAGTTTTAAAGTTTATTAAGTTTGAATTGGGGTGCGATTCACGATTTAGATATTGTTTGATGTGAATTGAGAATTTGACTAAGTTCGAATGATGTATTAAGACTTGTTGGTAGGTTTGGTTGAGGTCCCGAGGGGCTCGGGCATGTTTCGGATTGATTTCGGACCATTTTCCCTTCATTTTCCACTGCTGTAATCTGCTGGTATCTGGTGCCTCAAATCCTTCATCACGTTCGCGAGGCAAGGGTCGCAAACGCGTAGTGTATTTGGATGGCAGTAGCATTTTCTTCATCGCGTTCGCGAATATTGGTCCACGTTCACGTAGAGTTTGGGGCAAGTCTGCTTCGCGTTCGCGTACGAGTGATCGCGTTCGTGAAGAGGAACTGAGAAGTTGGAAATATTTGCTCTTTGTGTTCTTGAAGATGAGGACGCGTTCGCTAAGGGTGGACAGGATGTGCATCGCAAACGCGACAGGTATTACACGTTCGCGAAGAAGAAAAGGAAGCAGCTGGGGATCATAGGCATTTGGCCTTCGCGTTCGCGTGATGTACGTCGCGTTCGCGAACGAGGGGACAGTAAACCTTCGCGTTCGCGAGGCTTGTGTCGCGTTCGCGAAGGGTTAAATTCTGGCAGTCGAGGGTATGCTTCGCGAATGCGAATGTCACGACCCAAAATATCACCCGTCATGATGGCGCCTATCTCAATACTAGGCAAGCCAACAATCCCAATAAACCACTATATCTTTAAAGTTTGAAAACATAATATCTAAATTTAAGAAAAACTCACAAATACATATATAAACACTCCCAAAACCTGATGTCACTGAGTGCATAAGCATCTAATGTGAATACAAGTCTGGAAAATATGGTCCATAATAGTCTGAGACCAAATGCAGTAAATAAGGAGATAAGGAAGGAGAGGCAAGGTCTGCGAAATACGGCAGCTACCTCTGAATCTCTAGAAAATCAACTGTGCGAAAGAATCAACACCCACTATATCCAGGAACATTTGGATCTGCACACGAAGTGTATGGTATAGTATGAGTACAACCAACTCAGCAAGTAACAATAATAAATAAGAAACTGAAGATAGTGACGAGCTACATATTTATAGTTCACTTTCAGTAATTCCAGCAAAGAATAGAGTTGCTTTCAAATCCAGCAGTTTAAGTCAAATCAATTTTATACAGTTCAATTTCATGTAATCCGGATATAAAATCTTTCAGAGAATTTCACAACAATGACAGCTAGCAACTAAGTACAACAACAAATGAAAAGCAAGTACAGCCTCTCAGGCCAACAGTCACTCAATTCGTCACAACAGCTCAACCACTCGGCTCTCATCCCTCAGCACTCACACTCAATGGGTACCCACACTCACTGGGGGTGTACAGACTCCAGAGGAGCTCTTACAGCCCAAGCGCTATAATCCGCACGGACAACTCACGTGCTGTACGGACAACTCACGTGCTATAGTATCAATATCTAGATCCGCACGGACAACTCACGTGCTGCACGGATAACTCACGTGCTATAGTATAATATCTGGATCTGCACGAACAACTCACGTGCTGCACAGATAACTCACGTGCTATAGTGTAATATCTGGATCCGCACGGACAACTCACATGCTATAGTATAATATCTAACAATCAGGCCCTTGGCCTCAATCAGTCATAAATCTCTACAGTCACACGGGCTCTCAGTAATCATGAAATCAGCCCAAACAACAATGATATGATGTATCAATAATAAAAACAGAGACTGGGTTAAAATAAACAAGTAAACTGTGACTGAGTACAAAACAATAATTAAGCAGATAGTTCAACATGTACACGACCTCTGTAGGTCCCAACAGTAACAACATATAGCCTAAACATAGTTTCTAACATGATTTATAGTCAAATCGCTACAACACATAGAGAGCACATAGCTAACAACAAGTTAGAATACCTCGTAGGAAGTTATTCAAGATTTTAAATAGTTGAAAGGAGCGTAAATGCTCAAAACGATCGGTCGGGTTGTTACAATCTCCCCCACTTAAACATACGTTCGTCCTCGAACGTGTCAAGAATTGTTCTTAACCTTCAAATCTCTATTCCACCTTTCCAGCACATACTTGGGGGTGATCTCACGTCACCCTATTCTATATAGGCCTGACCACACAACATAACTGAAAATCATTAATTTAACATTAGCCCAAAAACCTTGGAGCCAAATTTCTAACATCTAGAATTCTTTTCAAGACCCGAATCTCACATATACATGCTGTATAAGTCTGAATAAGTTGTATCCAGCCATAACCATAATCCCAGATATAATCTCATAACATACTACACAACTCGCATACTCGTAACACCATTTCTGATCATAGTAACTACTCAAAACCAACCAAGTACTAGTATAAAACCTCATATCAAGCCAAGCCTCGTTCCAAAAACCTTCGTACACTGCTGATAATAAAAGAAACATGCAGAAATCTCATGACCCCTTATCAGAGCAACAAGTCATGGAGCTCTCTCGCCCCAACCAGAACCATAATCACTTTCTAAGCCGACTTTCAATATTTTCCTCCCGAATATATCATAAACAAAGCTGTACCCATTATAGGTCCAATGACCTTATATTATTAAACAAAACTATCACATAGACACGCCACATCAATATCACTCAAGCCACAACTGCGCAATCTGTGTACCCAAATATGGGAGATGTTTCAAGGAAGAGAGCCGTATTGCAAGTTCAACAAGCACCACTACAAACACAATGTTACAACCAACTCCTCAAATTTCGTGAAGAGGATAACCGTAGGCGCATATGCACAACTGTATAGGAAGGAAACTAATAAACCAGATAAATTATCATAGAAATAAAATTCTCTCACACTACACAGACCACTCACGTGCCAATAATATGAATCGCCCGGCATGGTCACATGCCTCCAGTCCCAGCATATCATACAGGAGAAATTAAACAAGTACACTTGTATATGATAATTAAATAAGATTCTCATGCTCCTGGACTGGTATAAATAACGTGCCATAGTGTAAGCATGTGCAAAGTCTGCTATCACACTTCAAATCGCCAATTTAACGCAGAAATAGTAACTATCCCGTTTATTCAAGGAAATTAGCCTCTTTGTAACCTCAAATGTAGCCCAAATAGTTTTCAACAAAGGTATGAACATGAGAAACATTATAACTTTATGCTTAACAGTTAACTCTAGTCATATCATAGCCTAAGCATTCTTTCGAGTATGAATACTTGCCCTGATGCTCGCACATTGGCTCAAACCTCACATATATGCACACTTATAGCGCGTAGCTATCACAAATAATTAATGCAACTTGTTCCTCCACTGAGTTTAAAGAAAATACTCACCTCAAATAGGCTGCAACCCGAAACAATATACTTCTGAGAACTCCCAATATCCAAATTCATCAAACACATGAATCATCATAACTGATCCCAACTCCAACATTAGAATGACTAACACATCTTCCATTCACGATCTTCCCATGAAGAATACTTTCATAATTCTTCCGTGCCACATGGAAATAATTAGAATATCAGCAATCTATCAACCAGGTGAGTACTGCAATACCAATGAACATCCGTAAGTCAAAACACAATGCGCCTTTTGAAATACGCACCCTTCTCAGGGATTATCGAGCAGTTGTAACATTCATCTAAATATCTAAAACTGACAATTCTATCCAAAATTTGTGATCTTCCTTTCAAGAATGCACTGCCACCTTGTATACGTAAATCTAAATCCGGCACAACACATCACATCTATCATGTGAAAGGCACGAGAATCTCATTATAAACTCTGAGTCACCAGCAAATTACATACCCTATTAGTTAGAAATCTCTCTCTTGCTTCTTTCCGGGAGGACATCACAATACACAGCATGTTCCCCATACCAGTAGAAAATATCCGGTTCAAACCATGGTAGAAACTATCATGAACACTTTGAAATCCATTTGCACATAACCAAGCTATCAGAGCTGAATTCCTCTAACTCAACCAAGCCACACAGGTTGCCAAATCCGAGAGTATTGCCACAAAACACCCGTAAAGCCTCACCTCATCATAAGAACTAAAAGAATCGAGCATACCATTACCATATTGATCCAGTATGTTACCCATTTGTCGTATTTTCTCCGAGTTTCTTCTGGATTATCCTCAAGTTGCCATTTCTCCTTGTCAGAACACCAGTACTTTACCCAAAGCTCACTACAAGACATCCTAACATAAAACTGCACTGCCCTAAGGCCCATAAGCCATTGTATTCTTCTTAAGCACCTCCATAAATACCACAATTGTAACACTCACTCTGAAAATACCTTATGCGAATTTAAAATTATTCCTCTTTCCTTTCTTATACTTAAATGTAGAATCCATAGTCAAACCGAATTACCGCACGTCCCGATACCATCCAATGTAAGTAACCAATTCTAGTGATATACAAATTCGAAAAATTTTAAATTTCCACATATACATTTTGAATCCATTAGAACCCTCTCGAGAGTCATCCACTCTGCTCAAATCTAATTTACTCCGTCCCAAATGGGCCGAAAGACATGTGCTGCTTTAGCACGATAAACACTCAAAGAAGTAACCCTGCCTTAACACGACCAATCAAATTCATACTTCGTGCGCACTACATCCTTCAAAATAACAACTTAATCATTCCATAATTTTCATATTTTCATAAAGTTCAATGTAACCCGTATCAAGGAATTTACTTACCCGAGTCATCCTCGATCTCCACCTCTGTAAGTCATAACTAACCCATAAGTATGCCTTAAACCAAAACTAAAATTTAACATATATCCATGAAATTTAATTGTCAATAGTAGAACCCCCCCCCCCCCAGTTGGCTCAAAGCCATAGAACAAAACACTCGATAACTCATAATACCCATACTTCATTACTGCCATAATGCTGCTGTCAGTTCAATGAAAATTCTTCTCAAGCTTATGCAACACCCACCATAAAATACCTCAATCATCCGCTAAGTTAGCATTTATTCTCGCGATAATCAAGTCAAATTTTCTCAACCCGATTCAAATTCAAATCTCAAAACATACGCCCCGTTGGTAGAAAAGAAACACTCTATTCACATCATAAAGAACACACCTACATAGATTACTACGCAGGAGATAACCCACCTGCTTAGTCTCAAATTGGCATCTTGTTATATACCCTTTAGCAGCCACAATTACTATGAAATCACTTAATCTTTCTAAGTCTAAGTTCATTAACCATACATGAGAATTTAATTTGCCCTAAAATTTAACAATGTGAAAGATCTTTCAAAACATTCACACTCGAGATTGTACGTCACATAAAAACGAAAATAAAGCACCCAATGGACTTCCTTTGCATTTCAAGGAAACACTTCTCGTCACATTCAAATCGTCTTAACACATCTCGCAGTTATATCATACTCATCACAAAGCCATTCCACCGCTCATCGAGCCATAAATTCCACTCGTAGGGACATTACCGGACATATGAGTCCAAAAGTACAGGTTACAACTAAAGCTACCGAGCCTAAGCCGCGGTCTAAACCTGGCCTCAAGTCCGCCAGACTGGCCCATCACCAAAACACAGAATACACATCTTGAACCTCGTTCATATAATCACAAGCTGATGATGCACAGCTGATACCGAGCGCTCATGTGCGCATACAAATGCGTAGAAGGAATTCAAAGAGTTATGTTTCAAGCTGAATCAATTCCGCACGATAGAATACAAGAAAGTGAAATTTTCCTAAGGGTTTGGCAGCCTCTCGAAGATAAGTATAGACATCTCCGTACCGATACGCAAGACTCTACTAAACCTGCTCATGACTCGTGAGACCTATGTTACCTAGAGCTCTGATACCAACTTGTCACGACCCAAAATCTCACCCGTCGTGATGGTGCCTATCTCAATACTAGGCAAGCCGACAATCTCAATAAACCACCATATCTTTTAAGTTTGAAAACATAATATCTAAATTTAGCGGAAGAAAAACTCACAAATACATATATAAACAATCCCAAAACTCGAAGTCACTGAGTGCATGAGCATCTAATATGAATACAAGTCTGAAAAATACGGTACATAGTAGTCCGAGACCAAATGCAATAAATAAGGAGATAGTGAAGGAGAGGCAAGGTCTACGAAATACGACATCTACCTATGAATCTCCAAAAAATCAACTGTGCGAAAGAATCAACACCCACTATGTACGAGAACACCTGGATCTGCACACGAAGTACAGGGGGTAGTATGAGTACAACCAACTCAGCAAGTAACAATAATAAATAAGGAACTAAAGATAGTACGAGCTACATAGTTATAGTTCACTTTCAGTAATTCCAGCAAAGAATAGAGATGCTTTCAAATCCAGCAGTTTAAGTTAAATCAATTTTATACAGTTCAAGTTCATGTAATCCGGATATAAAATCTTTCAGAGAATTTCACAACAATGATAGATAGCAACTAAGTGCAACAACAAATGAAAAGCAAGTACAGCCTCTCACGGCAGGGCAACAGTCACTCAATTCATCACAACAGCTCAACCACTCGGCTCTCAGCCCTCAGCACTCACACTCAATGGGTACCCGTGCTCACTGGGGGTGTACAGACTCCGGAGGGGCTCCTACAGTCCAAGCGCTATAATCCGCACGGACAACTCACATGCTGCACAGACAACTCACGTGCTATAGTATCAATATCTAGATCCGCACGGACAACTCACGTGCTATATTATAATATATGGATCTGCACGGATAACTCACGTGTTGCACGCATAACTCACGTGCTATAGTATAATATCTGGATCCGCACGGACAACTCACGTGCTGCACGGACAAGTCACGTGCTGCACGGACAACTCATGTGCTATATATAATATCTGGATCCGCACGGATAACTCACATGCTATAGTATACTATCTCACAATCAGGCCCTCGGCCTTACTCAGTCATACATCTCTTCAGTCTCTCGGGCTCCCAGTAATCATGAAATCAGCCCAAACAACAATGATATGATGTATCAATAATAAAAATAGAGACTAGGTTAAAATAAACAAGTAAACTATGACTGAGTACAAAACGACAATTAAGCAGATAGTTCAACATGTACACGACCTCTGTGGGTCCCAACAGTACCAACATATAGCCTAAACATGGTTTCTAACATGATTTATAGTCAAATCTCTACAACACATAGAGAGCATATAGCTAACAACAAGTTATAACACCTCGTAGGAAGTTATTCAAGACTTTAAATAGTTGAAAAGGGCGTAAATGCTCAAAATGACCGGTCAGGGCGTTACAGCGAAGCAATGGTCGCGAACACGAAGAAGGCCTATCTGGGCAGAATTAAAAGTCCCAAAAATGGGGGTTTGAGTTCATAACACAAAATCAGATTTGGAGCTCGGTAGAAGGCAATTTTTGGAGAGATTCTTACGTGGGTGTTTGGGATTTGAGCGGTCCGGAGGTCAATTCAAGCAAGAAGATGATGTTGAAATATCGGCATAACTTCAAAAAGGTAAGTGTCTTGCTTAACCTCGAGTGGGGGAATTACCCCTTAGGCATCGAGTCTTATGTGCCATTTCTGAAATGTGAAAAGCCGTGTACGCGAGGTGACGAGTATGTACTCGGGCTTATATGTGCAAATTTTATTGGATTAAAATTTTAGGCATTATTGTGTAGTAAATTGGGTAATTGTGGACAATTATTAAATCATCTATTTTCCATGCCTAACTCCTTGTTGTTGAAATTGTTTTTATATGACAATTTGATGTGATTGTTACTTGAAATAGTTTTGAAATTTCGTGAGAATTGTTGTTTTAATATTTTCAATATGAATTTTCCCTATGCAAATGATTAATTAAATGAACTTAAGAAGAGGTATTAGTATAATTATCTAAATATGGATTAATGAAGGTGTGCCCTATTTTGATTATGTTTCTATCTTTATTGATGGTTTTTGAGGTTTTATATATACATTGTGTGAGCCTTGGGCAATTTGTTGTAAAATTAATTGATTTTGTTATATCCTTGGAATTTGTTGTGGCCATTGGGCAAACTGTAATGTGAATTGATTTTGTTATGTTGCCGTAATAATTTGCCGTATAAATTGTTGTGTTGTGTGAGTTATTATTTTGAGGAGATAAGGGTGGTATTTCACCGTTGATATTACGTGGGTATAAGGGTAACATTTCACTGTTATTGTGCTTGTTGGAATATTGTCTGGGCGGAGCGATAAGGGAGTCTATAGGAGCGATAAGGGTGGCAATAAGAGCGATAAGGGTGGCTATTGATATTGTCTGGGCGGAGCGATAAGGGTGGCTATAGGAGCGATAAGGGTGGCTATAGGAGGGATATGGGTGGCTATAGGAGCGATAAGGTTGGCTATTGTCAGGGATGATATGTGATGATGTGGAGTTGTGATATTGGTGACTTTTATGTGATGTTGTATTTTCTTGTGTTTATTTTTATACCTTGTACAATTTGTCTTGTTATTAGTAATTTGATAACAATCTGATTTATGTTGAAATTGAGAGCATGTGGCTATTGCCAGGTGGATTATAAAATGAAATGCGGCACGAGGTGCCGTGAGTAAATAATGAAGATATTAATAGGTGAATTATCCGTACAGTTGTGATATGAAATGTGGGCATGAGGTGCTGTGATTAAATGATAATAAAATTGGCACATGAACTGTCCGTGCAGCTGTTATATGAAAAGTGGGCACGAGGTGCCGGGAAAATAAGATGATTTAATTATGGGCACGAAGTGCCGTGGAAATATGAAAATGGGTTGAGACTCGTATTTACGAAAAATATGAAAATGGGCCGAGACCCGTATTTTTATGATGTTGAAATGAGGTGTCACATGGTAACTTTTCAATTGAAAGAATTATATTCGAAATATTTATTTGAAAGGATTTTTATTCAAAAAGAACTATATGAAAGAATAATATTTGAAAAAGAGTTTTATTTGTAAGAATTATGTGTGAAAGATATTTAATTGAAGAACTTGATTTAACTAGGTGTAATTGTATTTATCTATTGTTGAGCAATATTAATGGTGATTTTATTGTCTTACAGTGCAGATCACTGGTTGTTTTATGTTGCCCTTATTGTTATTTATTTTCTATTATTTTGTATATTATATTGCACAAGTTATTAGACTAGTGAATGTCTTGACTGTACCTTGTCTCTACTCCGCTGAGGTTAGTCTTGATACTTACTGGGTACCGACAGTGGTGCACTCATACTACACATCTGCACATTTTTGTGCAGAAGCCAGGTATTGGAGATATCGGACTTGAGCAGAGTTAAAACGGGATCGTAAGGATTCAAGGTAGAGATGGTCAGTTGTCGCAGTCCCTTGGAGTCTTTTCATTTCATTGTACTGTTTATTTTTAATCAAACAGTATTGTATATTCGGTCCTCATGATAATTCCATGTATTAAGTTAGAGTTCGTAACTCAATACTACCAGTCTTGAGAGGTTGTATATTCATATTTGTTTCGCTGTTAATTTTGATTACCTATTTAATTAAAAAAAATGGCATCAAAATATAATTGAAATCAGCTTACCTAGTCTTAGTGACTAGGTGCTATCACGACGCCTGTGGTGGGATTTTAGGTCGTGATAAGTTGGTATCAGAACTCTAGGTTCATAGGTTCTACGAGTCACGAACGAGTCTAGTAGAGTCTTGCGGATCGGTATGGAGACGTCTGTACTTATCTTCGAGAGGCTACAGTAATGTAAGAAAATTTCCATTTCGTTCATTTCTGTCGTGCAAAATTTGTTAAATTTGGAATTTGAGCCTTTGTATCTCTATTCTCTCACAGATGGTGAGGACACGTGCTACCAGGTTAGCTGAGCAGGCATCCGCACATACTGCTAGGGCTGCAAGAGGCCAGGGCTGAGGTAGAGGCCGAGGTAGAGATCGAGGAAGGGCAAGTGCTGCGACTAGAACACCTGTCAGAACAACAGTTGAGGAGCCACCAGTAGCTCCAGTTGGGGGACAGGTACCAGAAACACCTGTTGTTACCCCAGACTTCAGGAGACTTTAGCACAGTTTCTGAGTATGTTTGGTACATTAACTAAGGCGGGATTGATCTCTGTTGCACCAAATATTTCGCAGATTGGGGGAGTAGCGCAGACTCCTACCACAACTCCAGAGCAGCAGGTTCACATTGGTCAGATTCCAGGTGTAGTACCGGTACAACTTGTTATTGCGGTTCGGCCTAAGGTCAGGCCAGAAGCATCAGAAGAAGAACGAAAAAGACTTGAGAAGTTTAAGAGGTATAGTCCACCAACTTTCAGTGGCACAACTACAGAGGATGCCCAAGGATTTCTAGAAAATTGTCACCATATTCTCCGCACCATGGGTATTGTGGAAGTGAGCGGAGTTGCCTTTACTACATTTCAACTCTCAGGCGCAGCGTATCGGTGGTGGAAAATCTATGAAGATGGTAGACCAATCGATGCAACACCACCAACTTGGGCTCAATTTTCGAAAATATTCTTGAAGAAATTTGTTCCCCAGACTCTCTGAGATGCGTGGCGCACAGATTTTGAACGGTTGTGTCAGGGCACCATGACAGTGTCAGAATATGCTATCAGGTTCAGTGAGTTAGCCCGTCATGCACCTATCTTGGTTCCTACAATTAGAGAGCGGGTCCGCAGATTCATTTAGGGGCTCGATTATGATATTAAAATATGCATGGCTCGAGAATTGCAAACTGATACTCCATTTCAACAAGTAGTGGAGATTGCAAGAAAGATTGAGGGTGTTTTAGGTGAGGAAAGGGAGTCCAAGGAGGCCAAAAGGTCTCGATGATATGGAGGGTTCAGTGGATTTTACTCTTCAGCTAAGACCCATTATAGCGGAGGCTCGAGTAGTCGGTCAGCTCAGTACGCACATTAGATTACTCGGGGTGCTCCAGTTTATAGTGCACTATCGACAAGAGATTCTTAAAGTGGTTATTCCAATGATCCGGCATAGACTCAGTACGAGCAGTCGCGACCTCATAGGGGTTGTTATGAGTGTGGTGATACTAGGCACATCATGAGAGATTCTCCCAGACTTGGGAGGGGCGGATTTCATCAGAACACTCCAACTACAATCTTTATTCCAATTGATACTCCACGTGCACAGAGAGCTAGAAGTGGAGGACAGGTGGGTAGTGGGCGCCTAAGAGGTGGATGCCCGACCCATTGATATAATCGCTATGATTTGGCTGAGGCCAATACACCAGATGGTGTCGTTACAGGTACGATCCTGATTTTATTATAAAAGGATATTTTCCCTTAATTTGATTCGGTTATGAATATTAGGGTGAGTCCTCCTATTATGCTCTGCTTATGTATGACCTTCGTAATTTTGTGACCCACTTATATGTTATCCCTGTTAGGAGAATTGAGAATGTGAGCCCGTGTCTGTCATTTTTATTTTTATGCACCATTGAGGGCTATAAGTCCAAAAGTAATTTTTATTATTCATCACAGTGGGTTTAATGTGTTTCGGAATAATTGATTCCAATTTTTATAAATTATATGCCCTACAGGTATGAGGGTTCATTACGTGTTATGAAAAATGTTTACGAAATTTATTGAAAAGAAGAAAGAAAGGAAATTGAAATTTCAGTTGGCACAATGTGCAAATACTTGTGATTCGGAGTTGAGGACGAGATCCTCGCATTTTATATATGATGTGAAATATTTAAACCGGGCTACAAACCGCGGTCGAAGTTATATAAGGACGAGGTCCTTGTGGTAAAATATTTATGAGTTTAAAATTCTCCCTGTGTGAAATTTAATTTGTACAATAATATTAATAGGGAGTCATGCCTGTTAGGCCTATTTGATAATTCTTGTATATTTTCTACGCATATTCAGCCATTTTCGTGCTGTAAACATTGAGTTTTAGCCTATGAGATGAGTGCCCAGGCGGCGTTAAATATGACTCATTAATCCGAGTAAGTAATCATGAGGTCTTCATGCCTCAAATTGTGTTGTCAGTGTTGTGAAAATTCGAAACAAGGTGGTGGTTAATATGAGATTTATTGATGATGCTGGAATTAATTATGAACAACTTATAAGACCAGAGATGTGGTGATGAGCATACATATGATGTACTTCAGGTCCTGATATCATTATGATAATGCAGTGCTTGTAATGCTGAGATTAGTGTAATTGATATATAACTTATGGTATTTTGCTGGATTGTGGATGTGTTGTTAGGAGTTATTTATGTGTTACTCTGGCAGGTAGATATGCCCATTTACAGGGGAGACTCTGCCGGAATTTCTGAAAAATTTGGGAGTTAGAAAAATTTGGAATAGTGATATGTGCGAAAGAAGAGATAAATTATGTTATGCGTTTGAGTGTGAATGATCCTAAGCGTTGAAGAATGTTGTCACGACCCAATTTCACCTATAGGTCATGATGGCGCCCAACATTACAGCTGGACAAGCCAACTAATAAATTAAACATATAACGATAAATTTAAATACAAGAAAAATAATAAGACACCAAATTCTACCAATGTGTGTGCCAATACCTGGTATCATAAGTGTATGAGCATCTAGTAGATTATACAAAACTCCAAATACTGTCTGAAATAAAAATAGACAGAATGAAAACAAAACAGAAGAATAGACACGGGTGGCTGCAGAACGGCTCAACAATGCAGCTTACCACTATGCCTCTGGATAACGTGGATGTAAGACGATAGGTCCTCCACTAGTACTTGCCTCTGGTCCTGCACAAAAAGTGCAGCAAGTGTAGTACGAGTACGTAAATAACATATACCCAGTAAGTATCAAGCCTAATCTCGAAGTGGTAGAGACGAGATGGCCGACTTTGACACTCACTACGGGTCAATAATAATAATTGAAATAAAACTAGAATATTTAATTCAGCATGATTCACAGAATATAACAATAATTTATTTAACCAGCAGAAATAATTAAATTCCTTCAAATGCAACAATTCTCAAGATATTAACTAAATTCCTTCAATTCCAATAAATTTCCAATTTATCAATTAATCTCATTTACATGAATAACAATAATTCCTTGGCAAGCAGGGACAATAAATCTTTAAATTCCAAAGATTTTCAATTTATCAATTAGCTTCACAAGTTGCAATAAACTATCAAAGTATCGTGTAATTATTATTATTAAGCAAGATTTTTGTCGAGGTCGTACGGCCCAATCCAGAGTGTCGTGTACACTACCGAGGGACGTGCGGCACAATCCATATATGCATCTATCCTGCTGAGGCGTTCGGCCTGCTCCACAAGAAAGGAGGAGATTTTCTTATGTACCTCCGGAAAGAGAGTATATTTATTAAGATACATTTCGGGAGGAAGAACAATTTCTCTTAACAATTAATTAGTTTAAACAGAAAATTCAAGCATATGAGATTTCCATCATTTAATATTTTTTTATTTAACAATTCACAATATATAAATATATATATCAAAAAATATTAATTAAACAAAGAATAGAATTTGCACAAGTAATTTATGCTTTGAGTCCTAAACTACCCGGACTTTAGCATTAATAGTAGCTACGCACGGACTCTCGTCACCTCGTGCGTACGTAGCCCCCCCCAATTAGCAACGATTATTACTTTAATTACCTATGGGATAATTTCCCCCTCACAAGATTAGACAAGAGACTTACCTCGTCTTGCTCCAATTTAATCCAATAGTAGACCTTTTCCTCGATTATCCAACTTCGATTGGCTTGAATCTAACCAAAAATAATTCGATACAATCACTAAAATTTATAGGAATCAATTCTATAAGAAAATACTACATCTTCAACAAAGTCCCGAAATTAATTAAAAATTCGTTCGTGGGGCCCACATCTTGGAATCCGGCAAAAGTTACGAAATCCGATAACCCATTCAATTACGAGTCCAACCATATCAGTTTCACTCAAATCCGACTCCAATTGGAGTCCGATCATGGAGTCCGATCATGGGAGTCTGATCATGGGAGTCCGATCATGGACCTCGAACATGGGCATCGATCTTGGGCTCGATAACAGCCCAGAATTTCCAGCATAAGAGAAAAATTGCAGCAGTTGTTTTAAGTCCAACTTTTGATCCGTTAACCATCTGAAACTCACCCGAGGCCCTCAGGACCTCAACCAAATATACCAACAAGTCCTAAAACATCATACGAACTTATTTGAAACCTGAAATCACATAAAATGACGCTAAAACCACGAATTATGCTCCAATTCAGAATTGGCCTCAAATTTTGCACACAAGTCATAAATGGCATAACGGAGCTATGAAAACTTTCAGAATTGGATTCCGACTCCGGTATCAAAAAGTCAACTCCCCGGTCTAACTTCTAAACTTAAATTTCCTATTTTAGCCATTTCAAGCATAATTTATCTCGGACTTCCAAATAAAATTCCGAACACATTCCCAAGTCCAAAATCACCATACAGAGCTGTTGGAATAGTTAAAAATTTTTTTCGGTGTCGTTTTGTCAAAATGTTGACCGAAGTCAAACTTGGCCTTTTAAAGACAACTTAAGGAATCAAGTGTTCCGATTTCAACCCAAACACTTCCAAATCACGGACCAACCAAGTCATAAATCATTAAAAGCACATACGTGAAGTTTTATTTTAGGGAACAGGATTCTAAAAGTCAAAATGATCGGATGGGTCATTACATTCTCCACCTCTTAAACAAACGTTCGTCCTCGAACGGGTTTAGAATTATACCTGAAGTGTTGAATAAGTGTTGATATCTGCTCCGCATGTTTTCCTCAGCCTCCCAAGTCGCTTCCTCGACTGGTTGGCCCCTCCACTGGACTTTTACTGCAAAAATCCTCTTAGACCTCAACTTGCGAACCTGTTTATCAACAATAGCAACTGGCTCCTCTTCATAACCCAAGATATTATCTAGCTGAACTGTGCTGAAGTCTAACACATGTGATAGGTCGGCATGATACTTCCGGAGCATAGATACATGGAAAATCGGATGAATCCCGATAGGCTGGGAGGCAATGCAAGCTCATAAGCAACCTCCCCAACTCGTCTCAACACCTCAAATGGGCCTATAAACCTTGGGCTCAATTTCCCCTTTTTCCCAAATCTCATGATTCCCTTCATCGGCGAAACCTTCAAAACAACTTTTTCACCTACCATAAATGATAAATCACGTGCTTTCTGATCCGCGTAACTCTTATGCCTGGACTGCGCTGTACGGAGTCGCTCCTGAATCAACTTTACCTTTTCCAAGGCATCCTTTACCAAATCAGTACAATATAACTTAGCCTCACCAGGCTTAAACCACCCGATAAACGAACAACATCGCCGACCATGCAAAGCCTCAAATGGAGCTATCTCGATACTGGATTGGTAACTATTATTATAAGAAAACTCGGCCAAAGGCAAGAAATGATCCCACTAACCTTCAAAATCAATCACATATACCCTGAGCATATCCTCCAAAATCTGAATTATCTGCTCTGACTGCCCGTCGGTTTGCGGATGAAAGGCTGTGCTGAGCTGTACACGGGTCCCCAATTCACTCTGTACTGCTCTCCTGAAATGTGAAGTACACTGAGGGCCTCTATCTGATATTATAGAAATTGGCACACCGTGCAACCGAACTATCTCCTGAATATATATTCGGGCCAACCTCTCTGAAGTATACGTAGTCACAACGGGAATAAAGTGTGCCGACTATTGGTCAACCTGTTAACAATGATCCAAACTGCATCAAACTTCTGCAAGGTCCGCGGCAACCCAACTACAAAGTCCATAGTGATGCGTTCCCATTTCCACTCTGGTATAGTCATCTGCTGAAGTAGGCCACCTGGCCTCTGGTGCGCATATTTAACTTGCTGACAATTTAGACACCTAGCCACATACTCAACTATGTCCTTTTTCATTCGTCTCCACCAATAATGCTGCCTCAAATCACGATACATCTTCGTAGCACCTAGATGAATAGAATACCGAAAACTGTGTGCTTCCTCTTTGATATTTTTCCTCAGTCCATCCACATTAGGAACACATAGACGATTCTGGAGTCGCAAAACACCATCCGCTCCAATAGTAACTTCATTGGCACCACCCCGTAGTATCGTTTCTCGAAGAACCATTAAGTGTGGATCATCATCCTAATGAGCCTTGATCTACTCAAATAGTGAAGACTGAGCTACAACACATGCAAGAACTCGGCTGGGCTCTGAAATGTCCAATCTCACAAGTCGGTTAGCCAAGGATTGAATATCCAAAGCTAATGGCCTCTCCTCTATTGAAATGAAAGCCAAACTACCCATACTCTCCGCCTTTCTATTCAAGACGTCTGCAACCACGTTTGCTTTGCCCGGATGATACAGGATAGTAATATCATAATCTTTTAGTAACTCAAGCCATATGCGCTGTCTCAGATTTAGGTCCCTCTGCTTGAACAAATGCTGCAAACGGCGATGATCAGTGTAAACTTCACAAGACACCCCATAAAGATAATGCCTCCAAATCGTAAGAGCGTGAACAATTGCAGCTAACTCCAAATCATGTACTGGATAATTCTTCTCATGAGACTTCAGCTGGCGTGAAGCATATGCAATAACTCGCCCTTCCTGCATCTGTACACAACCCAAGCCAACGCGTGAAGTGTCACAATACATTGTATACATCACCGAACCGGAAGGCAACACTAACACTGGTGCTGTAGTCAATGTTGTCTTGAGCTTCTAAAAGCTCACCTCACAATCATCGGACCATCGGAACGGAGCACCCTTCTGGGATAATTTGGTCAAAGGTGTTGCAATAGATGAAAAACCTTCCACGAACCGACGATAATAACCTGCTAAACCCAGAAAACTTCTGATCTCAGTCGCCAAAGTGGGATGATGCCAATTCTGAACTGCCTCAATCTTTTTGGGATCAACCTTAATACCCTCTCCCAATACAATATGCCCTAATAATGCTACAGACCCTAGCCAAAACTTACATTTAGAGAACTTAGCAATAGCTTTTGTTCCCGCGGCATCTGAAGCACTAATCTCATATGCTGCTCATGCTCCTCCTTAGTACGTGAGTAGATCAAGATGTCATCAATGAAGGCAATGACAAACGAATCAATATATGGCCTGAATACCCTATTCATCAGATCCATAAACGTTGTCGGGGCGTTAGTTAAACCGAAGGACATCACCAGAAACTTATAATGACCATATCTAGTCCGAAAAGCAGTCTTCAGAACATCTGAATCCCGAATCTTCAACTGATGGTACCCCGACCTCAATTCGATCTTAGAGAACACCCTAGCACCCTGCAACTGGTAAAATAGATAATCAATACATAGCAACGGGTACTTGTTCATAATAGTGACTTTTTTCAATTAGTGATAATCAATACACATCCGCATTATTCCATACTTCTTCTTCACAAATAATACTGGCGCACCCCAAGGCGATACATTCGGTCTGACGAACCCTTTGGTTAATAACTCCTTAAGCTGTTCTTTCAATTCTTTTCCAGCCATGCGATACAGTGGGATAGATATAGGCTGGGTATCTGGAGCCAAGTCAATACAGAAATCAATATCACGATCAGGTGGCATACCTGGAAGATCTGAAGGAAATACATCGAAGAACTCCCGAACTACAGGCACTAAATCAATAGCCTGAGTCTCTGCAGTAGTATACCGAACATAGGCTAGATAAGCCAAACAACCTTTCTCAACAATGTGTTGAGCCTTTATAAAAGAAATAACTAGATTAAATGAACTAACAGATGAACCCTTCCACTCCAGCTTAGGCAATACTGGAATAGCCAAGGTAACAGTCTTGGCATGACAATCTAAATAGCATGATATGGAGATAACCAGTCCATGCCCAAAATAATTTCAAAACCGGTCATCTCAAGCAATATGAGATTTGCTCTAGTTTCATAACCACAGAATGTAATAATACAGGACTGGCAGATCTGGTTCATAATAACAGAATCGTCCACATGAGTGGACATATAAACAGGAGTACTCAAGGACTCACGAGAAACACCCAGGAATGGAGCAAATAGAGATGACACATATGAATACGTAGATCTTGGATCAAATAATACTGAGGCATCTTTGCCGCAAACAAAAATAATACCTGTAATCAAGGCATCTGAGGCCTCTGCATTTGGTCTGGCCGGAAAAGCATAAAACTGAGCTGGAGCTCCAACTGGCTGGCCTCCGCCTGGCTGACCTCCACCTCTAGGACGGCCTCTACCCACCTGTCCTCCACCTTTTCGTGGTCGGATAACTGGTGAAACAACTGGTACAGTAATCATAGGCTGCTGACCCTGTTGCACTAGCTTACCCCGAAGCCTGGGGCAAAATCTCTGTATGTGACTAGGATCCCCGCACTCATAATAACTCTTCGGTGCGATGGGCTGCTGACTAAGGGTCTAGCCCTGGGGAACTGAAGACCCACTGGGAGGACCTTGAATAGCTGGCGGGCGATAAGAACTCTTTGGTATAACACTGAGATAGGGTCACACTGGAGCACCTCGAGGAGGCGGTGGTGCTTGATATAGAGGCTTGCTGGACTGCCCTTTCACAAACTGACCTCTGCCCCCAGACGGAACACCTCTGAACTCTCCAGAATACCTAAACCTCTTATCTTTAGTAACCTGCTCTCGGCTACGCTGACGTACACCCTCAATCCTGCGGGCTATCTCCACGACTAGCTCATAAGAAGTTCCCATCTCAACCTCTTGAGCCATAGTGGCGTGAATGCCTGTATGTAAACCTACAACAAACCTTTGCACTCTCTCTGCCTCAATAGGGAGTATCATAAGTGCATGGCGAGATAACTCATAAAACCTCGCCAAATAATCGGTCACTGACATCTGACCTTGTTACAGCTGCTCAAAGTGAAACCTCAACTCTTCCATCTGAGAGGGTGGAATATACATGTCTAGGAAGATACAGGTGAACCTGTCCCAAGTTATGGGAGGAGAATCTGCTGGTCTGCCAAGAACATCAGACTGCCATCATCTACGGGCTCTACCCTCTAGCTGAAAAGTAGCAAAGTCTACCCCATGAGACTCCAATATCCTCATGTTGTACAATCTATCCTTGCACCGATCAATCAAATCCTGAGGATCCTCATGTCGCTCAGCCCCAAAGACAGGAGGATGTAATCTAGTCCACCTGTCCAATAGTTTCTGCGGATCAGCAGCTGCTGCTGGCCTTGGCTCGGGTGTAGCTGCTGCCACTGGCTGGGCTCCACCCACGGGTAGTGCACCCTGGGTCTGATATACAGCAGCTGCCTGTCCATGAGCTTGTACGGTAGAGGTCTGTGCTCCCCCGCCCGCCTGAAATGTGGCTGGGTCTGTCGGAAATAAACCGGCCTGAGTCATATTGTTCATAAACCGCAGCATACGACCCATAACATCCTGGAATACCGGTGCAGATGTGAAATCCACCGGAGCTAGCTCTGCCACAGGCATCTCTCCCTGTTCCTCAACGATGGGATTCTCTGCTGGACCCACAAGTGGGATAACTGGAATAGTCCTGGGACGTCCTCGCCCTCTACAATGGGCTGGAGCCCTCCCTCGGCCTCTATCTCGGCCTCTAGCAACTGGGGGAGTAGCTCTTCCCTGGTCTGAAACCTCATTAGAGTGCGTTCTCACCATCTATGAGAAAATAAGAGAAGAATATTTAGTACTACATTAATTGCACGATGGAATATGAAGAAAGGTAGTTTCCTAACACCCTGTAGCCTCTCGAAGATAAGTACAGACGTCTCTGTACCGATCCGTAAGACTCTATCAGGTCTGATCATAACTTGTAAGACCTGCGTGAACCTAGGGCTCTGATACCATGTTGTCCCGACCCAATTTCACCTATAGGTCGTGATGGCGCCCAACACTACATCTAGTCAAGCTAACTAATAAATTAAATATATCACGATAAATTTAAATCCAAGAAAAATAATAAGACACCAAATTCTATCAATGTGCGTGCCAAAACCTGGTATCACAAGTGTATGAGTATCTAGTAGATTATACAAAACTCCACATACTGTCTGAAATGAAAATAGACAGAATGAAAAAACAAAATACAAGAAGAGACACTGGTAGCTGCAGAACGGCTCAGCAAGGCAGTTTACCACTACGCCTCTGGATAACGTGGGTGTAAGACGATAGGTCCTCCACTAGTACTTGCCTCGGGTCCTGCACAAAGAGTGCAGCAAGTGTAGTATGAGTACGTAAACAACGTGTACCCAGTAAGTATCAAGCCTAATCTCGAAGTGGTAGAGACGAGATGGCCAACTTTGACACTCACTACGGGTCAATAATAATAATTGAAATAAAACTAGAATATATAATTCAGCATGATTCACAGAATATAACAATAATTTATTTAACCAGTAGAAATAATTAAATTCCTTCAAATGCAACAATTCTCAATATATTAACTAAATTCCTTCAATTCCAATAAATTTTCAATTCATCAATTAATCTTATTTACAGGAATAACAATAATTCCTTGGCAAGCAGGGATAATAATTCTTTTAATTCCAAAGATTTCCAATTTATCAACTAGCTTCGCAAGCTGCAATAAACTATCAAAGTATCGTGTAATTATTATTATTAAGCACGATTTCTGCTGAGGTCGTACGGCCTGATCCAGAGTATCATGTATACTGTTGAGGGACGTGCGGCACGATCCATAGATGCATCTATCATGCCGAGGCATTCGGCCCGCTCCACAAGAAAGGAGGACATTTTCTTATGTACCTCCGGAAAGAGAGTATATTTATTAAGATAAATTTCGGGAGGAAGAATAATTTCTCTTAACAATTAATTAGTTTAAACAGAAGATTAAAGAATATGAGATTTCCATCCTTTAATATTTTTTTATCTAACAATTCACAATATATAAATATATATCAAATAATATTAATTAAATAAAGAATACAATTTACACAAGTAATTCATGCTTTGAGTCCTAAACTACCCGGACTTTAGCATTAATAGTGGCTACGCACGGACTCTTGTCACCTCGTGCGTACTAGCCCCCACAATTAGCAACAATTATTACTTTAATTACCTATGGGGTAATTTCCCCCTCACAAGATTAGACAAGAGACTTACCTCGTGTTGCTCCAATTTAATCTATTAGTAGGCCTTTTCCTCGATTATCCAACTTTGATTGGCTCGAATCTAACCAAAAATAATTTGATACAATCACTAAAATTTATAGGAATCAATTCTATAAGAAAATACTACATTTTCAGTAAAATCCCGAAATTAATTAAAAATTCGTTCGTGGGGCCCACATCTCGGAATCCGGCGAAAGTTATGAAATCTAACAACCCATTCAATTACGAGTCCAGCCATACCAGTTTCACTCAAATCTGACTCTGAATCGATACCGAAATCTCAAAAATTCATTTCTATGAGATTTCTAAAAATTTCCCAAATTTCAATCTCAAAACACTAATTAAATGGTGAAAACAATGATATATTTTTGTATATTTACCAAATCCGAGTTAGAATCACTTATCCCAATATTGTTTCCTTGAAAATATAACAAAATTACCTCTCTTCAAGCTTCAATTCATTAAAAATGGCAAATGGGACGAAGCCCCCTGTTTTTATAACTTATAGATCTGTCCAGGCTGACCTCGATCCTGGATCTCGATCATGGAGTCCGATCCTGGACCTCAATCATGGAGTCCGATCATGGGAGTCCGATCAAGGGAGTGCGATCATGGACCTCGATCATGGGCCTCGATCTTGGGCCTCGATATTGGGTTCGATCTCTGGCTCGATCACAACCCAGAAATTCCAGCAGAAGAGAAAAATTGCAGCAGCTGTTTTAAGTCCAACTTTTGATCCGTTAACCATTCGAAACTCACCCGAGGCCCTCGGGACCTCAACCAAATATACCTACAAGTCCTAAAACATCATACGAACTTATTTGAAATCTCAAATCACATAAAACGACACTAAAACCACGAATTATGCTCCAATTCAAGCTTAATGAAACTTAAAATTTCCAACTTCTACATTTGATGTCAAAACCTATCAAATCAAGTCCAATTGACCTCACATTTTGCACACAAGTCATAAATAACATAATAGAGGTATGAAAATTTTCAGAACTAGATTCCGACTCAGGTATCAAAAAGTCAAATCCCCGGTCAAACTTCCAAACTTAAATTTCCTATTTTAGCCATTTCAAGCCTAATTTAACTACGGACTTCCAAATAAAATTTCGAACACGCTCCCAAGTCCAAAATTACCATACGGAGCTGTTGGAATCGTCAAAATTTTATTCCGATGTCGTTTTCGCAAAATGTTGACCAAAGTCAAACTTGGCCTTTTAAAGCCAACTTAAGGAACCAAGTGTTCCAATTTCAACCCAAACACTTCCAAATCACGGACCAACCATCCCCGCAAGTCATAAATTATTAAAACCACATATGTGAAGTTTTATTTTAGGGAACAGGATTCTAAGAGTCAAAATGATCGGATGGGTCATTACATTCTCCACCTCTTAAACAAACATTCGTCCTCGAACGAGTTTAGAATTATACCTGAAGTGTTGAATAAGTGTGGATATCTGCTCCGCATGTTTTCCTCTGCCTCCCAAGTCGCTTCCTCGATTGGTTGGCCCCTCCACTGGACTTTTACTGCAAAAATCCTCTTGGACCTCAACTGGCGAACCTGTTTATCAACAATGGCAGCTGGCTCCTCTTCATAACCCAAGATATTATCTAGCTGAACTGTGCTGAAGTCTAACACATGTGATAGGTCGGCATGATACTTCAGGAGCATAGATACATGGAAAACCGGATGAATCCCGATAGGCGGCAATGCAAGCTCATAAGCAACCTCCCCAACTCGTCTCAACACCTCAAATGGGCCTATAAACCTTGGGCTCAATTTCCCCTTTTTCCCAAATCTCATGATTCCCTTCATCGGCGAAACCTTCAAAATAACTTTTTCACCTACCATAAATGATAAATCACGCACTTTCTGATCCGCGTAACTCTTCTGTCTGGACTTCGCTGTACGGAGTCGCTCCTGAATCAACTTAGGGAATTAGACACCAAGGGCTATAATTTTTATTTGTTGCTCATCTCCCAATTCCTTATACATTACTAGATATAAACTTCCAAAATCAGCCTTGTGCAACAGAGATTTCCAAACTCTTCCCAAATAGCCTATAGTGTATCCAACATAACTTTTTGTACACAATTCCAAATGACAAATGGTTTACTTGTATGAAAACTAGACATCAAGGGATACAACTTTTATTTTTGGATCATCTCCAAATTCTTTATAGATTGCGAGATATAAGCCTCCAAAGATGGGTCAGTGCAACAGAGATTTGTTCTACGCGATCGCAAAAGAGCTTCCGCGATCACGATTCATAAGGCCCCAAACTGTTGTTCGCTCTTCGCGAACGCGACCAAAAGTTCGTGATCGTGATGCACACCTCTGTAAGCAGAAACCAGCAATTAAAAATGGCCTAGAAATTGTCTGAAACCACCCCGAAACTCACCCGAGCCCCTCGGGATGTCAACCAAATATACCAACAAGTCCTAAAACATCATACGAACTTAGTCGAAGCCTCGAATCACATCAAACAACTCTAAAACCATGAATCACACCTCAATTCAAACCTAATGAACATTGAACTTTCAAATTCTATATCTTATGCCGAAATACATCAAATAAATTCGGAATGACTTCATATTTTGCACACAAGTCATAAATGACATAACGAAGCTATTCCAATTTCCAGAATCGAATTCTGACCTCGATATCAAAATGTCACCCCCGGTCAAACTTTCCAAAAATTCAACTTTCAGAATTTCAAGCCTAATTCCACTACAGACCTCCAAATAATTTTCCGGACACGCAAATAAATCCAAGATCACCATACGGAGCTATTGACATCATCAAAATTCCATTCCGGAGTCGTCTTCACACAGTTCCGACTACGGTAAAAATCCTAAGACTTAAGCTTCCGTTTTGGGCATCGTGTCCCCAATCACTCCAAATCATCCGATAACTGAATTCAACCACGCACGCAAGTCAATAAACATAATAAGAAGCTGCTCAGGGCCTTATGCCGCCAGAAGGGGCTTAAATTCTTAAAACGACAAGTCGGGTCGTTACATTCTCCACCTCTTAAACAAACGTTCGTCCTCGAGCGTGCTAATAATTATTCTGAGGTTACCGAATTGATGATTTTTACTTTTACACATATACTCACGGTTGGTCGCACGTTACTGCATTGGAGGTAAGTCCGGCAACACCATCTCATTTGAGATTATTTCTTTTATCCATATTTATGAACCTTAAGACCAATTTCTTACACTCCTAACATTTTCAGAAAGTTTGATTTTTCATCAACGCACGGTATTAGTCTCAACTGGCTATAGAAACCTGTGCCTATGCACACATCAACTTTCTTGATGTGTTACATTCTTCCCCGCTTAGGATCATTCGTTCTCAAACACATAACATAATTTTGTCTCTTCTTTGCACGTCTCAATCTCCCAAATTTGTTTTTTCTAACTCGCAGATTTTTCAGAAACTTCGGCAGAGTCTACCCTGTAATTGGGCCTAACCACCTGCCAGAGTAACACCAAAACAACTCCTAACAACACATCCACAATGTATATATCAATAACGCAATCTCAGCATTACTAGCACTGCATTATCATAATGATATCAGGACATGAAGCACATCACATGTATGCTCATCACCACATCTCTGGTCTTAAAAGTTGTTCATAATTAATTCCAGCATCATCAATTAATCTCATATAAAACACCACCTCATTTCTAATTTTCACAACACTGACAACAGAATGTGAGGCATGAATACCTAATGATTGCTTACTCGGATTAATGAGTCACATTTAACGCCACCTGGGCACTCATCTCATAGGTTAAAACTCAATGTTTACAACACGAAAATGGTTGCATATGAACAGAAAAATATACAAGAGTTATCAAATAAGCCTAACAGGCATGATTCTCTATTAATATCATTGTACAAATTAATTTCACAAAGGGAAAATTTTTAAACTCATAAATATTTCACCACAAGGACCTCGTCCTTACATAACTTCCACCGTGGCTTGCAGCCCGATTTAAATATTTCATATCATGTAAAAATACGAGGATCTCATCCTCAACTCCGAATCACAAGCATGTTGCACATTGTGCCAACTGAAATTTTCAATTTTCTTTCTTTCTTTCTTCTTTTCAATATATTTTATAATCAATTTTCACAACATATAATGAACCCCCATACCGGTAGGAGTCGTGAACCCACATTTTCACAGCTGCACGGAATGACTTTAAATTTTGCACACAAATCATAATTGACATAGTCAAATTTTTGGAAAGTTTGACCGGGGGGTTGACTTTTTGATATAGGGGTCGAAATCCGATTCTAGAAATTTGAATAGCTTTGTTATGTCAATTATGACTTGTGTGCAAAATTTGAAGTCATTCGGGATTGATTTGATGTGTTTCGGCACAACATATAGCATTTGAAAGTTCAAAGTTCATAGATTTTGATTTGAGGTGTGATTCGTCGTTTTGATGTTATTTGATGTGATTTGAGTCCTCGAGCAGGTCTGTGTTATGTTATGGGACTGGATGGTGTGATTGGACGGGTTCCCGAGGGGCTTGGGTGAGTTTCGGGGTGGTTTCAGACCATTTCTAGGCCATTTATAGCTTCTGGTTTTTGGCTACAGTAGTGTGCTATGCGATCGTGTGGAATTGGCCGCGATCGCGAAGCACAAAATGGGGGAAAATGGCCGGTGAACCGCGATCGCGGAAGGCCTTTCACGATTGCATAGAGGAAATTTTCTGCTGCACTAACCCGACTTTGGAAGCTTATATCTCGCAATCTATAAAGAATTTGGAGATGATCCAAAAACAAAAGTTGTAGTCCTTGATGTCTAGGTTTCGAAAAGTTTACCATTTGTCATTTGGAGTTGTGTACAAAACGTTATGGTGGATACACTATAGGATGTCTGGGAAGAGTTTGGAAATCTCTGTTGCACAGGGCTGAATTTGGAAGCTTATATCTAGAAATCTGTGAGGAATTGGGAGAAGAGCAACAAATAAAAGTTATAGCCCTTGGTGTGTAATTTTCAGAAAGTTACACCATTTGCAATTTGGAGTTTTGTACAAAATGTTATGACCATTATACTAGAGGCTGTCTGGAAGAGTTGGGGGAGTTTGTCCTTCGCGTTCGCGATTGGTTTTCCGCGATCGCGAAGAACAATTTTGGGGATGAAAATTTTTGTGCTTCGCGATCGCGAAGAGTGAATACCTGGGCAGTAGCTATATTTCGAAGTTTCAGCCATTTTTGACATATTTGGAGCTATGAAACTCGGATTGAAGCGATATTTGAGGCTATTTTTACCATATGGATTGGGGTAAGTGTTCTATATCCTAAAGTGATTATAATTTATGATTATATGGTTATATTCATCATTTATTTTGGATTTAAATGGAAGAAATCAAGATTTTTGCAAAATCTTCCAAAAATGAAAATTTAAGATTTGGAGGTCGAGTTGTTATCGGAATTCGATAAAATTGGTATGGTTGAACTCGTATCGGAATGTGTGTTCGAATTTCATGAAAATTATATCGGGTTCTGAGGGGCGGGTCCGGCGTTGACTTTGTTGACTTTTTGGAATAAATTTTTAAGTCAACATATTATTATACGGAATTGTTTCCGACGAATTTTAATGGAGTTATATAATTAATTTGGATAGATTTGAGCTGTCCAGAGGTCAATTTAAGCAAGAAGGCTATTTTGGAATATCGGCCTAACTTCAAAAAGGTAAGTGTCTTGCTAAACCTCGAGTGGGGGAATTACCCCTTAGGCATTGAGTCTTATGTGTCATTTGTGAAACGTGAAAAGCCGTGTACGTGAGGTGACGAGTATGTACTAGGGCTTATACATGTAAAATTCATTGAATTAAAGTCTTAGGCATTATTGTGCAGTAAATTAGAAAAATGTGGAAAACTATTAAATCATCTGTTTGCCATGCCTAAATCTTTATTGTTGAATTTGTTTTTATATGATAATTTGATGTGATTGTTACTTGAAATATTTATGAAATTTTGTGAGCATTGTTGGTTTAAAATTTCTTGGAAATTAATTCCAATATGAATTTTCTTATGCAAATAATTAATTTAAGCGAGCTTAAGAATAAGTGTTAATATAATTATCTAAATTTGCATTAAAGAAAGTTTTGCTTTATGCTGAGTAATTCTATCTCTATTGATTGTTTTTGGGTGTTATATACATTGTGTGGAGCCTTGGGCTATTTGTTGTAAAATTAATTGATTTTTGTTATATCTTTGGAATTTGGATGTGGCAATTGGGCAAATTGTAATATGAATTGATTTTATTATGTTGCCGTGTTAATTTTTTGTGTAAATTATTGTGTTGTGTGAGTTGTTATTTTGGGGAGATAAGGGTGGCATTTCGCCGTTGATATTATGTGGGTATAAGGGTGGCATTTCACTGTTGTTGTGGTTGTTAGAATATTGTCTGGGCGGAGCGATAAGGGTGGCTATAGGAGCGATGAGGGTGGCAATAGGAGAGATAAGGGTGGCTATTGATATTGTCTGGGCAGAGCGATAATGGTGGCTATAGGAGTGATAAGGGTGGCTATTGTCAGGGACGATATGTGATGATGTGGGGTTGTGGTGTTGATAATTTTTATGTGATGTTGTAATTTTCTTCTGTTTATTTTCATACCTTGTGCAATTTGTCTTGTTATTGGTAAATTGATAACAATCTGATTTATGTTGAAATTGAGAGCCTGTGGCTATTGCCAGGCAGATTATAAATTAAAATGTGGGCACGGGGTGCCGTGAGTAAATAATGAGGATATTTGGCATGTGAATTGTCCGTGTAGTTGTGATATGAAATGTGGGCACGAGGTGTTGTGATGAAATGATGATGATAATTGGCACGTAAATTATCCGTGCAGTTGTGATATGATTTAATTATGGGCACGAGGTGCCGTGGAAATATGAAAATGGGCTGAGACCCGTATTGTTTTAATGATTATGAAATGAGGTGTCACATGGTGACTTTTTAATTGAAAGAATTATATTTAAATATTTATTTGGAAGGATTTTTATTCAAAAAGAATTATGTGAAAGAATTGTATTTGAAAGATAATTATTTGAGGAAATTATATTTGAAAATATTTATTGAAAGAATTATATTTGAAAAATAATTATTTGAGAAAACTACATTTGAAAGAGAGTTATTTGGAAGAATTTTATGCGAAGGATATTTATTTGAAAAACTTGAATTAATTGTGCGTACATGTATTATTAATTGTTGAGTGATGTTTATGGTATTCTTGTTTTCTTGCTGTGCATACCACTGATTGTATTACAATATAATATAATTGTATATTATATTGCACAGGTTATTAGACTAATGAGTGTCTTGACTGTACCTCGTCTCTACTCCAATGAGGTTAGTCTTGATACTTACTGGGTACCGACCATGGTGTACTCATACTACACTTCTGCACATTTTTGTGCAGAGCCAGGTATTGAAGATAACTGACTTGAGCAATGTTAAAGAGGGATCGTAAGGATTCAAGGTAGAGCTGCTTGGTCGTCGCAGTCCCTTGGAGTCATTTCATTTCATTATACTGTTAACTTGTAATCAAACAATATTGTATATTCGGTCCTCATGATCATTCTATGTATTCAGTTAGAGTTCGCGACTCAGTACTACCAGTCTTGGAAGGTTGTATATTGTAATTATTTCCGTTGTTTGTTTTAAAAAATGGCTTCAAAAATGTAATGGAAATCGGCTTACCTAGTCTTAGAGACTAGGTGCCATCATGACTCCTGTGGTAGGATTTTGGGTCGTAACAAGTTGGTAAGAGTTGGTATACAATTAATTTGTAATCAAACAGTATTGTATATTCGGTCCTCGTGATTATTCCATGTATTTAATTAGAGTTCGTGACTCAGTACTACCAGTCTTGGGATGTTGTATATCGTAATTATTTTCGCTGTTAGTTTTGATTACTTATAAAAACAAATGGCTTTAAAATGTAATTGAAATCGGCTTACCTAGTCTTAGAGACTAGGTGCTATCACGATGCATATGGTGGGATTTTGGGTCGTGACAAGTTGGTATCAGAGCTCTAGGTTTATAGGTTCTACGAGTCATGAACGAGTCTAGTAGACGTCTCCGTAACGATCCGCAAGACTCTACTCCAATGAGGTTAGTCTTGATACTTATTGGGTACCGACCGTGGTGTACTCATACTACACTTCTGTATATTTTTGTGTACAGCCAGGTATTGGAGATATCGGACTTGAGCAGAGATAAAATGTGATATGAAATATGGGCACGAGGCGCTGTGATGAAATGATAATGATAATTGGCACGTGAATTGTCTGTGCAGTTGTGATATAAAATGAGAGCACGAGGTGCCGGAAAAATATGATGATTTAATTATGGGCACGAGGTGCCGTGAAAATATGAAAATGGGCTGAGACCCATGTTTAAGATAAATATAAAAATGGGCTGAGACCCGTATTTTTATGATTATGAAATGAGGTGTCACATGGTGACTTTTGAATTGAAAGAATTATATTCAAATATTTATTTGGAAAGATTTTTATTCAAAAAGAATTATATGAAAGAATTGTATTTGAAAGATAATTATTTGAGGAAATTATATTTGAAAACATTTATTGAAAGAATTATATTTGAAAAATAATTATTTGAGAAAACTACATTTGAAAGAGAGTTATTTGGAAGATTTTTATGTGAGGGATATTTATTTGAAAAACTTGAATTAATTGGGCGTACATGGATTATTAAATGTTGAGTGATGTTTATGGTATTGTTGTTTTCTTGCTGCGCATACCACTGATTGTTTTATCCTGCCCTTATTGCTATCTGTTTTCTAGTATTTTGTATATTATATTGCACAGGTTATTAGACTAGTGAATGTCTTGACTGTACCTCGTCTCTACTCCATTGAGGTTAGTCTTGATACTTACTGGGTACCGACCGTGGCGTACTCATACTACACTTCTGCATATTTTTGTGCAGATCCAGGTATTGAAGATAACGGACTTGAGCAAAGTTAAAGCAGGATCATAAGGTGTAGAGCTGCTTGGTCATCGCAGTCCTTTGGAGTCATTTTATTTCATTATACTGTTAACTTGTAATCAAACAGTATTGTATATTCGGTCCTCATGATCATTCTATTTATTCAGTTAGAGTTCGTGACTCAGTACTACCAGTCTTGGAAGGTTGTATATTTTAATTATTTCCGTTGTTAGTTTAAAAAAAATGGCTTCAAAAATGTAATGGAAATCGGCTTACCTAGTATTAGAGACTAGGTGCCATCACGACTCCTGTGGTGGGATTTTGGGTCGTAACAAGTTGGTAACAGTTGGTATACTATTAATTTGTAATCAAAAAGTATTGTATATTCGGTCCTCGTGATCATTCTATATATTCAGTTAGAGTTCGTGACTCAGTACTACCAGTCTTGGGAGGAAGTATATCGTAATTATTTCCTTTGTTAGTTATGATTACTTATAAAAAAAATGGCTTCAAAATGTAATTGAAATCGGCTTACCTATTCTTAGAGATTAGGTGCCATCACGATGCCTGTGGTGGGATTTTGGGTCGTGACAAGTTGGTATCAGAGCTCTAGGTTCATAGGTTCTACGAGTCACGAACGAGTCTAGTAGACGTCTCTGTACCGATCCGCAAGACTCTACTCCAATAAGGTTATTCTTGATACTTACTGGGTACCGACCGTGGTGTACTCATACTATACTTCTGCATATTTTTGTGCAGAGCCAGATATTGGAGATATCGGACTTGAGCAAAGTTAAAATGTGATATGAAATGTGGGCACGAGGCGCTGTGATGAAATGATAATGATAATTGGCATGCGAATTATCTGTGCAGCTGTGATATGAAATGATAGCACGAGGTGCCGAAAAAATATGATGATTTAATTATGGGCACGAGGTGCCGTGGAAATATGAAAATGGGCTGAGACCCATGTTTAAGATAAATATAAAAATGGGCTAAGACCCGTATTTTTATGACTATGAAATGAGGTGTCACATGGTGACTTTTTAATTGAAAGGATTATATTCAAAATATTTATTTGGAAGGATTTTTACTTAGAAAGTATTATATGAAAGAATTGTATTTGAAAGATATTTATTTGAGGAAATTATATTTGAAAAGATTTATTGAAAGAATTATATTTAAAAAATAATTATTTGAGAAAATTATATTTAAAAGAGAGTTATCTAGAAGAATTATATGTGAAAGACATTTATTTGAAGGACTTGATTTAATTGGGTGTAATTGTGTTTATTAATTATTGAGTGATATTAATGGTATTCTTGTTGTGTGTTGTGCATATAACTGGTTGTTTTATCCTGCCCTTATTATTATTTGTTTCCTATTATTTTGTATATTATATTGCACAGGTTATTAGACTAATGAGTGTCTTGACTGTACCTCGTTTCTACTCCAATGAGGTTAGTCTTGATACTTACTGGGTACCGACCATGGTGTACTCATACTACACTTCTGCACATTTTTGTGCAGAGCCAGGTATTGGAGATATCGGACTTGAGCAGAGTTATAGCGGGATCGTAAGGATTCAAGGTAGAGCTGCTTGGTCATCGCAGTCCCTTGGAGTCTTTTTAATTCATTGTACTGTTAATTTGTAATCAAACAGTATTGTATATTCGGTCCTCGTGATCATTCCATGTATTCAGTTAGAGTTCGTGACTTAGTACTACCAGTCTTGGGAGGTTGTATATCGTAATTATTTTCGCTGTTAGTTTTGATTACTTATAAAAAAAATGGCTTCAAAATGTAATTGAAATCGGCTTACCTAGTCTTAGAGACAAGGTGCCATCACGACGCCAGTGGTGGGATTTTGGGTTGTGACAAGTACGATCCTGATTTTTTATGATAAAAGATTATTTTCCTCAATTTGATTCGGTTCTGAATATTGAGGCGAGTCCTCCTATTATGCTCCACTTATGGGTGAGCTTCGTAAATTTGTGACCCACTTATATGTTTATCCCTGTAGGGAGATTTAAAGATGTGAGCCTGTGTATGTCATTTTATTTTTGGTACACCATTGAGGGCTATAAGCCCAAAAATAATTTTTATTATTCATTACAGCGGGTTTAATGTGTTTCGGAATAATTGATTTCAATTTTTATGAATTATATGCCCTACCGGTATGAGGGTTCATTATATGTTGTGAAAATTGATTATGAAATATATTGGAAAGAAGAAAGAAAGAAAATTGAAATTTTCAGTTGGCACAATGTGCAACATACTTGTGATTTGGAGTTGAGGATGAGATCCACGTATTTTTACATGACATGAAATATTTAAACCGGGCTGCAAGCCGCTGTGGAAGTTATGTAAGGACGAGGTCCTTGTGGTGAAATATTTATGAGTTAAAAAAATTTTCCTTTTTGAAATTAATTTGTACAATAAGCCTAACAGGCATGACTCCCTATTAATATTATTGTACAAATTAATTTCACAAAGTAAAATTTTTTAAACTCATAAATATTTCACCACAAGGACCTCGTCCTTACATAACTTCCACCGCGGCTTGCAGCCCGGTTTAAATATTTCATATCATGTAAAAATACGAGGATCTCATCCTCAACTCCGAATCACAAGTATGTTGCACATTGTGCCAACTGAAATTTTCAATTTCCTTTCTTTCTTCTTTTCAATATATTTCATAATCAATTTTCACAACATATAATGAACCCTCATACCAGTAGGGCATGTAATTCATAAAAATTGAAATAAATTATTCTGAAACACATTAAACTCGCTGTAATGAATAATAAAAATTACTTTTGGGCTTATAGCCCTCAATGGGGGTACCAAAAATAAAATGACATACATGGGCTCACATCTTTAAATCTCCCCACAAGGATAAATATATAAGTGGGTCACAAATTTACGAAGCTATTTCAATTTCCAGAATTGAATTCCGACCTCGATATCAAAATGTCAACCCCCGGTCAATCTTCCCAAAATTTCAACTTTCAGCATTTCAAGCCTAATTCCACTACGGACCTCCAAATAATTTTCTGGACATGCTCCTAAGTCCAAAATTACCATACGGAGCTATTGACATCATCAAAATTCCATTCCGGAGTCGTCTTCACACAGTTCCGACTACGGTAAAAATCCTAAGACTTAAGCTTCCGTTTTGGGCACCAAGTGTCCCAAATCACTGCAAATCATCCGATAACTAAATTCAACCGCAAGTCAATACACATAATAAGAAGCTTCCCGAGGCCTTATGCCGCCAGACGGGGCTTAAATTCTTAATACGACAAGTCGGGTCGTTACATAATTATTTTGTATAATATTTGGATAGTTTTGGATTTTCGGCGTCGAATTGAGAATTCAACACGACGTGGTAATCAGAAAGGGGACTTTGAGATGAAGTAAGTCTCTTGTCTAATTTTTTGAGGGAAAAATTACCCCATGGGGATTAAATTAAAAAATTGTTGCTAATTGCGGGGGCTACGTAGGCACAAGGTGACGAGAGTCCGTGCAAAGCTACTACTAATGCTAAAGCCCGGGTAGTTTAGGACTCAAAGCATGAATTACTTGTGTAAATTGTATTCTTTGTTTAATTAATATTAATTGATATATCTATATATATATATGAATATATTGTGAATTGTTTGATAAAGATATTAAAGGATGGAAATCTCATATGCTTGATTTTCTGTTTAAATTAATTTATTATTAAAAGAAATTGTTCTTCCTCCCGAATTTATCTTTAATAATTATACTCTCTTCCTGGAGGTACATAAAAAAATGTCGTCCTTTCTTGTGGAGCGGGCCGAACGCCTCGGCAGGATAGATGCATCTATGGATCGTGCCGCACGTCCCTCGGCAGTGCACACAATACTCTGGATCAGGCCGTACGTCCTCGGCAGAAATCGTGCTTAATAATAATAATTACACGATACCTTAATAGTTTATTTCAGCTTGTGAAGCTAATTGATAAATTGGAAATCTTTGGAATTTATTGAATTATTATTCCTGCTTGTCAAGAATTATTGTTATTCCTGTAAATGAGACTAATTGATAAATTTGGAAACTTATTGGAATTGAAGGAATTTAATTAATATATTGAGAATTACTGCAATTGAAGGAATTTAATTATTTCTACTAGTCAATAAAATTACTGTTAACTATGTGAATCACGTTGATATAAATATTTCTATTTCATGATTATTTAATATTATTGACCCATAGTGAGTGTCAAAGTTGGCCATCTCGTCTCTACCTCTTCGAGATTAGGCTTGATACTTACTGGGTACACATTGTTTTTGTACTCATACTGCACTTGCTGCACATTTTATTATGCAGGTACATATATGTCTAGTGGCCTTGTGGGCGCAGAGGTGTGGTTAATAATTGTGGGGACATATATGAGCTACATTTTGTATTACGATCCGCAGCCAATAGAGTCTCTTTCAGGGTTATTATATTTTCCTGTCTAATTTGTATTCTACACAGATGCTGTATTTTATTTTTAATTCTCTAGTAAATGCTCGTGCACTTGTGACACCGGGTTTTGGGAACGGTTGTGAATTGTTTAGAAATTTAGTTGCTAAAAATATTTATCATTTACTCTATGAGTTTTTTATTTAATATTTCATTGAAGAAATTTTGATTTCAAAATTACTAAAATGGGTAATTAAGTGAAGTTTGTATTGTTGGCTTGCTTGACAGCGGTGTCCGGCGCCATCATGACCTTAATGGATTTTGGGTCGTGACCATATGGTATCAGAGCACTAGGTTCACTTATTTCTCACGAGTCATGAGCGAGTCTAGTAGAGTCTTGCGAATCGGTACGGAGACGTCGGTGCTTATCTTCGAGAGGCTACACGGCTGATAGGAATGCTTTCCTTTTTGATTCCTCATTGTGCGATTCGATTCCTTTGAGGCTTATGCCTACATTTCCTTCCTATTCAATCTTTTGCAACGTGAAGCGCTTGTTATAAATTGGGGGTCGAGGAAATTTTTAATGGTACTATAGATGTAGTACGAGATGCTTCTCCCTGTGTAATTAATTGGGCTATTGTCGTCGCCTTGCGGAAGGCCGCTCTATCGCTTCAAGTTAAGTATCAATACTACCTAAGGTTTTGAAATTTGGAATTGATTGTTACGACGATTTGTGCGTTATTATCGCGTAGTGTTTTTGTAATGGTAGAATGCCTGTCTATGTGGCAGGGCAGTAAATGACTTGAAAGAAAGTTTTCTCAGTACATGATTCAGAGGTTCCATGTTTTAATTCCAGCGGAGAAAAGGCAATCGGACTATGAATGCTCAGGTTTGGGGTTGATGGAATAATGAAGCTTGAGATTTTCGAGTGTGGTAGTGTTCTCAATTTTGATATGGTGTCTTCGCCTTGTAAAATGCGTTAAGGTTTGCCAGTGTTATGGTTTTATTCAACTCGCCTTCACGACGGGGTGTTAGGAATTGGTATAAGGGAAGTAGTCGTTAGAGATCACAGTGTGCAGTGATTTAGGATCGAAGTAATGTTTCTAGTATTGATATCTCGAGAAGGATGATCGTCAGAAAGGTTTAAAGCTGGTAACGAGCTATTGGTTCAAGTGCTATAGAGACGGATTTTGAGTTAAGGCAACAACTGGGCAGCGAAGGATGAGGAAGGACATGTGGAAGGTGCCTTGTAGTGGTTAGGTTCCGAAAAGGCCAAGTATAAGAAAACATAAGCAGAGTAGTTGCTTAAAGGAGATGGTTGACCAAAGTGGGAGAGAGGAAAAGTAGCATATGGGTTACGTGGTAGGATAACTACACGGCTTGAGGAAAGTTTGAAGTGATTTGGGATTCATGGTGGACAATGACTATGTCTACGGGCTTAATTTGGAATATTGGCTTCTATATTGAGGAAGATTTTGTGTGACAGGACAGAGTTGCTTGATATGAAGAAGGATACAACATGACTTTAGATTGGAATATATTATCGCACCTTTAGCTGATGTCCACGAGGAGTTAACGGACTGATGCAGCTGGTGAATGAGCTTGGACTCAGGATGATCTACTGATTTCGTAGTAATTGCACCCAGTGCAGCGACGTTGGAATATGTCAGCATGTAATTTCCACAGGTGGGTTATCTCGTGTAAATAGGTTTGCGGTCGCGTGGTGTTGACAAAGCTTCTGTGAAGAATTCTACTGGCTACCCGGTAAGAGATTTAATATGTAAATGTGGCTAGTTGTACGGAGTGTCTATTAAAGGTTAATAGAAGGATTTCGAGAAAATTTGGCGAGTTGCGTGTGCAGGATCATGTCAACAATGAAGAAAGAATCTCGGTTGATTCCAAAAATTTAGTAATTGTAGCTTCAAGGTAAGTGGGAGAGCCCCACTGTCTATGATTGGATTGCGTAGTGTCAACTTGTGCGGTTTCTGGTTATCGATGTATTGATGGGTCATTTCATCAAAGGAAAGAAAAAATCAGTCGTAATTTGAGTAAAGTATTTGGGGAATGTGTGCCATATTTAGCCTTATCAATTCATATTCAGGTTTTTGGAAGCCTAAGAGTTTATGCTTCGTGTAGATGTAATGCACAGGAAAGTGAAATAGTCGGATGTTTCCTTGATAAAGTGTCCATGTACTAGCAGTGCCTTGGAATTGATCATGTTTGGGAACAAGTCAAAGCAAGTGACACTCAATAATGGTCCTAATGGATTCAAAAAAAAAATTTAAAGTGTGGTGTCTAAGGATCTCGAGTCTGTAGTATGGTTGAGTATCGAGCTTTTGCAGCAGATTATGAAATGGGGCTTAGAGTACTCTGCGTTATCTTCAGGTTGTGGTGTAGCAATAGAGAAACGGAAGAAAATAACTTCAAATTCATAAAAGAAGTATCAGAATGGGTGTACCAGTTGAAGATGTAAAAAGTGTGCACAAGAAGGGATATGAGATAATTAGTGGGTTTTGTAATAGCGTGGTCTCGAGAAATAAGGTCACTTGGGATGAGTGCGGATTTGAGTTCGTGATGTAATGAATGGATCTATTATTATTTCAAAGGCAAGTTAAGAGTAAATTGTGAAAAGACGGATCGACTAACAGTGGTTGAATCGGCACGATGGTGGCAATGATCAGTTCCTTCAGCGCATTGAATTATGCATGTTATTTGTGGCAGTACGTAAGAGGCTTGACGCCCGTCGTAATTGATTTTATTTGGAGGAATTCAAGTATTATGACATGTTATGTGTAGAGGGATCCCAAAAGAGTTATGGTGGTTTAGACCACTACTTGAGGCCGGTAATTTTTTTTTGTTTTTGTTTTTTATGAATATGGGAATTCAGTCACGTGTTGCAATGGTTCTCTTGAAATGAGTTAAGAAGAAGGTTTCTATATGATGAAGTGCTTACCCTATTATTGGTTCAGGAGTTATAATGGAATTCTTGTACTCCGGTGCATTTACGTGATTAAGTGCACTAAGTAGCATGGAATTCGAAAGTTGAGGATTCAAGATTTCGGTTTGGTGTTGACAAGGATGTCATGAGCTCGGATGAGCAGGCAAAGGATTTAGATGTTTAAAGTAATATGGTATTGTTTTTGGCATCATCTAAGGTTGATGTCAGGTGTAAGAGATCTTGTGTATTGATTTGTGGATTCTTGATATGCTTTACAGCATTAGTGTAACCGGTAGCATGGATGTGCAGACTTATTACCTGGTGCGGAAGGTCGTGGGAGCGTGTCTCACGGAAAGATTGTGTAAGAGTCACATGTAGTCACTTGATTGAGTGAAGATTGAAATCAAGTATAAAGATTGTGGTAATATCGTTGATTCGAGAATTTATGCCTAGAGGGCGCTCGGTTCATTTGGTTGTCAATTATGGAAGTATTGTTCCGGTTATGATGGATATTCTTGTATGTTATGGGGAAAAGGGTTATTATGGATACTTGAAAGGTTATTAGCCTAGTACGATGCGATCAGAATCGGCTTGAGGTCTGTGGATGCATTTGAATATGAATATAGGCTCTATATCAGGCCGGATGTGTTCATTTCAGCATAACCGCTCCCTATGGATGAGTATTCAGACGTTGGATGTCATTTCATCGTCGGTTATTTCATGTAATACTATATTGTGCCGTGTGAGTTATGAAACGGCTTGATAAAATTCTTATGTGTTGAGGTTCCGCGCAGCGTTGGTGTTGTGTGAGCAGGATGGCTCTCGAGATTCAGATCATATGTCGCACCTTAGTTGTGCTTGAGTTTTGTAGCATATGGCGTTGTCGGTCCTTCCAGGGATGATATTATGCACTGAGCGTGCTTGTGTCCGATATTCGGATATTTTGTAGTAATGAGCATTCTAGCTCGGTAAGTATTTTCTTATAGATTCTTTTTGTGCGGATCGGGTGGCACGCCGCCACTGGTATGTTGTTTGGATCAGGTTGCATGCCACAACGGTATCATGTATGGATCGGGTTGTACGCCGCAACAGTGTGATGTTGAGTACAGTTCCCTATATTCTATTTTGTGTGTTTTGTGTCCCATTTTCTGAGGAAGGTTCATGACACCGTTTCAGTTGTTTAATTAGCCACGTGGGTTGAGTAATCCTTTCCATAGTCTATTTTCCTTATGTATCGCAATCGAGTCCGTAGCCTATTAGATCATTGTGGCGTTAAATGAGACTTTTTGTCATGTCTGAGGTGGCTTATTGCCTGAGCAGCTTATACTAAGTGAGACAAGGTTATTGGATCCGGGATCAGTACGATCGGATTATATGAAGTATAATAAAGAGCAAATACCATTATTTGGTCCATAATGAGACAATGGTTCTTGTCAGAAGGAGAAACTCAATAATTTGTTGACTCAGCAGTTGGTTATGAATTTCTACACATTTCTTCCATCGTGGAAGCAGTTCAAGAGTTAGAACAGGAATTATATGTATCATGAGGTGTGTTGTGAACATTAGATTCGTGGAATTTCGGCTATTGTTATCGGAAGATGATATTATGATCATGTAAATGGTGTGGTGCATGGTCTAAATTCAACCAAGGTATGCAACCCTGTATTGGTGCATCGTGTAGTGATTGATACGGTGTTCGTATGTTGGAAACATGCATGGTGGAAAATTCTGGAGGTTAGAATTGGGCTCTAAATCTTAATCGCCTAAATAAAGGGGAGAATCTTCAGATTGGCTCGAGCTAATGTGCTCAATTGGGTGTGGTAGCACGGGTAGGTGCTCGAAGTATTAAACTGTGATTTTCGACAACTCCGAAGCAGTCCTTAGCATACTCAAGGATGAACGTATATTTAAGTGGGAGAGAATGTAACGACCCAACTGGTCGTTTTGACTGTTAGAACCCCGTTCCCCTAAATAAAACTTCTCGTATGTGTTTTTAATGATTTAGGACTTGCGAGGATGGTTGGTTCGGGATTTGGAAGTGTGTGAGTTGAAATCGGAACACTTGGTTCCTTAAGTTAGCTTTAAATAGACAAGTTTGACTTCGGTCAACATTTTGCAAACCAAATTTTGACGGTTCCAATAGGTTCATGTGATGATTTTGGACTTGGGCGTATGTCCGAATCGGATTTTTGATAAAAATCAATTATTTGAAGTTTTAAAATTCTTTAAATTTGGTTTGGAGTAGGATTTTGAGTAATTGAAGTCCGTTTGGAATTCCGAGTTTGGGAATAGTTTCGTATAGTGATTTAAGACTTGCACGCAAATTTTTGTGTCATTCCCAATAGTTTAAGTTTATTTCGGCGCATTGGAAGTAAATTGAAGAACTTGAAATTCTTAAGTTTGAATCAATTTGGTTTAGGGTATGATTCTTAGATTTGATGTTGTTTTACGCATTCCGAGAGTTCGAGCGAGTCCGTTTTATGATTTTAAACCTGTTGGTATGTTTGGGCGGGGCCCCGGGGGTCCCGAGTGTTAACCGGACGAGGCTCGGACCAATTTCGGACTTGGGAGAAAAATGCTGAAGCTTTTTGCTTCTGGTACGTTCGCACCTGCGAACGCGCAGGTGCGAGAATTTTTGCGCAGATGCGACCTTGGCCCAGGCGAGTGGAACTCGCACCTGTAAGGAATTTTCGCAGGTGCGAAAGCTGCATGTGCGGTAGCCCTCCGCAGGTGCGAAAAAGCTGTTCATGCAGAATGTTAAAAAGAGGCGAGGCTCAGCCATTTTTGTCCGTGTTTCCTCCATATTTGGGCGATTTTGGAGTTGTTCGAGAGAGGATTTCAACTAGCAACATGAAGGTAAGTTAATTCTACACACTTAAAGTTAAATACATAGATTATGGGTAGATTATAACTTGTATTTCTTAGAAATCAAAGGCATAGGTGAAAAACCTAGATTTTTATAAAAATGAGATTTTAACCACGAAAATAGTTATGGAATTGGGTAGAAATTATATATTTAAGTTCTTGAGATTATGGGTAATGTTTTCATCCAAAAATTTCCATAATCTGAACATGTGGGCCCGGGGTGAATTTTAGGAATTTTACCATTTTTGGATAAGGTAATTTATTTAATAGATAAATTTTGAATCATTTAGAATATATTAATTATTTTGTATAATATTTGGATAGTTTTGGATTTTCGGCGTCGAATCGAGAATTCAACGCGACGTGGTAATCAGAAAGTGGACTTTGAGTCGAAGTAAGTCTCTTGTCTAATCTTGTGAGGGGAAAATTACCCCATAGGGATTAAATTGAATAATTATTGCTAATTGTAGGGGCTACGTACGCAAGAGGTGACGAGAGTCCGTACGTAGCTACTATTAATGCTATATTCCGGGTAGTTTAGGACTCAAAGCATGAATTACTTGTGTAAATTGTATTCTTTGTTTAATTAATATTAATTGATATATATATATATATATATATATATATATGAATATATTGTGAATTGTTAGATAAAGATATTAAAGGATGAAAATCTTATATGCTTGATTTTCTGTTTAAATTATTTAATTGTTAAAAACAATTGTTCTTCCTCCCGAATTTATCTTTAATAAATATACTCTCTTCCCGGAGGTACATAAGAAAATGTCCTCTTTTCTTGTGGAGCGGGCCGAACTCCTCGGCAGGATGGATGCATCTATGGATCGTGCCGCACATCCCTCGGTTGTGTACACGACACTCTGGATTGGGCCGTACGTCCTCGGTAGAAATTGTGCTTAATAATAATAATTACACAATACCTTAATAGTTTATTTCAGCTTGTGAAGCTAATTGATAAATTGGAAATCTTTGGAATTTATTGAATTATTATTCCTACTTGTTAAGAATTATTGTTATTCCTGTAAATGAGACTAAATGATAAATTCGGAAATTTATAGGAATTGAAGGAATTTAATTAATATATTGAGAATTACTGCATTTGAAGGAATTTAATTATTTCTACTAGTCAATAAAATTACTGTTAACTATGTGAATCACGTTGATATAAATATTTCTATTTCATGATTATTTAATATTATTGACCCATAGTGAGTGTCAAAGTCGGTCATCTCGTCTCTACCTCTTCGAGATTAGGCTTGATACTTACTGGGTACACGTTGTTTTCGTACTCATACTGCACTTGCTGCACATTTTATTGTACAGGTACATATATGTCTAGTGGCCTTGTGGGCGCAGAGGTGTGGTTAATAATTGTGGGGACATATGTGTATTTTGAATTAAGATCCGCAGCCAACAGAGTCTCTTTCAGGGTTATTATCTTTTTCCTGCTAAATTGTATTCTAGACAGATGCTATATTTTATTTTTAATTCCCTAATAAATGTCCGTGCACTTGTGACACCGGGTTTTGGGAATGGTTGTGAATAGTTTACAAATTTAGTTGCTAAAAATATTTATCATTTACTCTATGAGTTTGATCTTTAATATTTCTTTGAAGAAATTTTGATTTCAAAATTACTAAAATGGGTTATTAAGTGAAGTTTGTATTGTTGGCTTGCCTGACAGCGGTGTCCGGCGCCATCACGACCTTAATGGATTTTGGGCCGTGACAGAACCGTACCGAATAAATTTACATGTTAACAATATATTTATATATTAAATTTAAAAATAATAGTGCATTAAACTTTTTCTAACGGTTATAAGCCAACAAGTAATTAAACTCAAAATCTTAATTCCCAACCTATTATTTACTCCAGTTGAAACTAAATTATTTTTAGCATATTCACTAGCGAGACACAAGGTATTCTAGCATTTATGAGTAGAAAATTATAATGTATTGAATATGTTTCCTTTCCTATCACTTTGATTCATCTTTTTAAATATTTAATCTTCTATAGATTTTATTCTTTGGTCTCAGCTTGGTTAATGTCTTTCTACTCGTTTGATTTACATTTTCGGTCTCTTTGCTTAGTTTCTTTTATGTTGTTTTCATGTTTTCTTAATGCATAACCTTTTAAATAATAAAAATGTCTAGAGAGTTTTTGTCACGACCCAATTTTACCTATAGGTCGTGATGGTGCCCAACACTACAGCTGGGCAAAGCCAACTTAATAAATTAAACATATATTGACAAAATTTTAAACCAAGAAATTAATAAAACACCAAATTCTACCAATGTGTGTGTCAAGACCTGGTGTCACAAGTGTATGAGCATCTAGTAGATTATACAAAGCCTCAAATACTGTCTGAAATAAAAATAGACAGAATAAGAAATACAAGGAGAGACACTAGTAGCTACAGAACAGCTCAGAAAGGCAGCTCACCACTATGCCCCTGGATAACGTGGGCGTAAGACGATAGGTCCCCCACTAGTACTTGCCTCAGGTCTTGCAAAAAAAAGTGCAGCAAGTGTAGTATGAGTACGTAAACAACGTGTACCCAGTAAGTAACAAGCCTCATCTTGAAGTGGTAGAGACGAGATGGCCGACTTTAACACTCACTATGGTTCATTAATAATAATTGAAATACAACTAGAATATCTAAATCAACATGATTCACAGAATTTATAATAATTTATTTAACCAGCAGAAATAATCAAGTTCCTTCAAAATACAATAATTCTCAATATATTAAATAAATTCCTTCAATTCAAATAATTTTCAATTTATCAATTAAATCTCATTTACAGGAATAAGAATTAATTCCTTAATAAGCAGGAATAATAATTCATTAAATTCCAAAGATTTTCCAATTTATCAATTAGCTTCGCAAGCTGAAATACACTATTAAAGTATCATGTAATTATTATTATTAAGCACGATTTCTGTCGAGGATGTACGGCCCGATCCAGAGTGTAGTGTATACTACCGAGAGACCTGCGGCACGATCCATAGATGCATCTATCCTGCCGAGGCTTTCGGCCTGCTCCACAAGAAAGGAGGACATTTTCTTATGTACCTCCGGAAGGAGAGTATATTTATTATAAGATAAATTCGGGAGGAAGAATAATTTTTTTTAATAATTAATTAATTTAAACAGAAAATCAAGCATATGATATTTCCTTCCTTTAATATCTTTGTCTAACAATTCACAATATGTTCATAAATATCCATTAATATTAATTAAACAAAGAATACAATGTACACAAGTAATTCATGCTTTGAGTCCTAAACTACCCGTACTTTAGCATTAATAGTAGCTACGCACGGACTCTCGTCACCTCGTGCGTACGTAGCCCCCGCAATTAGCAACAATTATTCAATTTAATCCCTATGGGGTAATTTCCCTCTCACAAGATTAGACAAGAGACTTAACTCGTCTCAAAGTTCATTTTCCGATTATCGCGTCGCATAAAATTCTCGATTCGATGCCGAAAAATCCGAAACTATCCAAAAGTTATATAAAATAATTAATATATGTTCAATAATTCGAAATTCATCTATTAAATAAATTACCCTATCCAAAATGGTAAAATTTCTAAAATTCACCCTGGGCCCACGTGCTCGGATTCTAGAAATTTTCGGATGAAAATGTTACCCATAATCTCAAGAACTTAAATATATAATTTCTACCAAATTCTATAACTATTTTCGTGGTTAAAATCTCACTTTTATAAAAATCTAGGTTTTTCATCTAAATCTTTGATTTCTAAAATTTACTAGTTATAATCCACCTATAATCTATGTATTTAACTCAAGGGGTGTGGAATTCACTTACCTTTCAATTGCTAGTTGAAAACTCCTCACAAAGAGCTCTGAAATCGCCCAACAATGGATGAAAAATAGAAAGAAATGGACTGAGTTTTCGTCCGTTTTTAAGGTTCTACCCAGACAGGATTTTTGCACCTGCAGCTTTCGCACATGCGGAAATTCCTCACAGGTGTGCATTTTCGTTCTTTTCCTGGTTCCGCACCTGCGGAAGAAGTGCTCGCTTCTGCGCAAGTGCAGGTGCGCCCATCCCTTCGTACCTGTGCATTTTTCTGTTTCTGCACACAAGGCCATCACACCTGCGCGTTCGCAGGTGCGCCAAAATGCTTCGCATCTATGATGGCTGGGCAGGCTTCTCCCATTCACACCTGCGATTAGTGGCTTGCACCTGCGGCTGTCCAAGCGCAGGTGCGATTATGACAGTAGCTGGGAGCTTCAGTCCTTGCTCAATTTTCCAAAATTGGTCCGAGCCTAGTCCGGTTAACACTCGGGACTCCCAGGGCCCCGCCCGAACATACTAACAGGTTTAAAATCATAAAACGGACTCTTTCGAACTTTCGTAACGCGTAAAACAACTTCAAATCTAAGAATCATACCCTAAACCAAATTGATTCAAACTTAAGAATTTCAAGCTCTTCAATTTACTTCCAATGCGCCGAAATATACTTAAACTACTTGGAATGACATGAAAATTTGCGTGCAAGTCTTAAATAACTATACGAAATTATTCCCAAACTCAAAATTCCAAACGAACTTCAATTACTCCAAATCCTACTCCAAACAAAATTTAAAGAATTTTAAACCTTCAAATAGTTGATTTTTACTATTAAGCGTCAAAATGCTCCCGGGTTATCCAAAACCCGATTCGAACATACGCCCAAGTCCAAAATCATCATACGAACCTATTGGAATCCTCAAATCCCGATTCCGGTGTCGTTTTCTCAAAATGTTGACCGAAGTCAAACTTGGCATTTTAAGGCTAACTTAAGAAACCAAGTGTTCCGATTTCAACCCACACACTTCCAAATCCCGAACCAACCATCCTCGCGAGTCATAAAGTAATAAAAGCATGTTCGGGGAGTTTTATTTTAGGGAACGGGTTTCTAAAAGTAAAATGACGGGTTGGGTCATTACATTCTCCACCTTGTAAACAAACGTTCGTCCTCGAACGAGTTTAGAATAATACCTGGAGTGCCAAATAAGTGTGGATATTTGCTCCGCATGTCCTCCTCGGCCTCCCAAGTCGCTTCCTTGATTGGTTGGCCCTTCCACTAGACCTTTACTGCATAAATCCTCTTGGACCTCAAGTGGCGAACTTGTTTATCAACAATGGCAAATGGCTCTTCTTCATAACCCAAACTCTTATCTAGCTGAACGGTGCTGAAGTCTAACACATGTGATAGGTCAGCATGATACTTCCGGAGCATAGATACATGGAAAACCGGATGAACTCCCGATAGACTGGGAGGCAATGCAAGCTCATAAGCAATCTCCCCAACTCGTCTCAACACCTCAAATGGGCCTATAAACCTTGGGCTCAACTTGCCCTTCTTCCCGAATCTCATAATTCCCTTCATCAGCGAAACCTTCAAGAGAACTTTTCCACCTACCATAAATGATAAATCACGCACTTTCTGATCTGCGTAACTCTTCTGTCTGGACTGTGCTGTACGAAGTCGCTCCTGAATTAACTTTACCTTTTTCAAGGCATCATTTACCAAATAAGTACCATATAACTTAGCCTCACCAGGATCAAACCATCCTATAGGTGAACATCATCGATGGCCATATAAAGTCTCAAATGGAGCCATCTTGATGATGGATTGGTAACTATTATTATAAGCAAACTCGGCCAAAGGAAAGAAACGATCACACTGACCTCCAAAGTCAATCACAAATGCCTTGAGCATATCCTCCAAAATCTGAACTGTCTGCTCTGACTGCCCGTCGGTCTGTGGATGAAAGGTTGTGCTGAGCTCTACACGGGTCCCTAATTCACTCTGTACTGCTCTACAGAAATGTGAAGTAAACTGCGGGCCTCTTTCTGATATGATGGAAATTTGCACACCGTGCAACCGAACTATCTCCTGAATATAAATCTGGGCCAACCTCTCTGAAGTATACATAGTCACAACAGGAATAAAATGTGTCGACTTGGTCAACCTGTCAACAATCGCCCAAACTGCATCAAACTTCCTCAAGGTCCGCGGCAACCTAACTGCAAAGTCCATAGTAATTTGTTCCCATTTCCACTCTGGTATGGTAATCTGCTAAAGTAGGCCACCTGGCCTCTGGCGCTCATATTTAACTTGCTGGCAATTTAGACACCCATCTACATACTCAACTATGTCCTTTTTCATTCGTCGCCACCAATAATGCTGCCTCAAGTCACGATACATCTTTGTAGCACCTGGATGAATAGAATACCGGGAACTGTGTGGCTCCTCCAGGTTCTTTTTCCTTAGTTCATCCACATTAGGAACCACCTCGTTGTACCGTTTCTTGAAGAACCATTAAGTGTGGGTCATCATACTGGCCAGCCTTGATCTGCTCAAATAGTGAAGACTGAGCTACGACACATGCAAGAACTCAGCTAGGCTCTGAAATATCTAGCCGCACAAGTCTATTGGCCAACGACTGGATATCCAAAGCTAATGGCCTCTCTTCTGCTGAAATGAAAGCCAAACTACCCATACTCTCAGCCTTTCTACTCAAGGCATCTGCAACTACATTTGGTTTACCTGGATAATATAGGATTGTAATATCATAATCTTTTAGTAATTCCAGCCATCTGCGCTGCCTCAAATTTAGGTCCCTGTGCTTGAACATATGCTGCAAACTGCGATGATCAGTATAAACTTCACAAGACACCCCATAAGGATAATGCCTCCAAATCTTAAGGGCGTGAACAGTCGCAGCTAACTCCAAATCATGTACCGGATAATTCTGCCCGTGGGGCTTCAACTAACGTGAAGCATATGCAATAACTCGCCCTTCCTTCATTAATACACAACCCAAACCAACGCGTGAAGCGTGGCAATACACCGTATTCATCCCCGAACCGGAAGGTAACACTAACATTGGTGCTGCAGTCAATGGTGTCTTGAGCTTCCGAAAGCTTGACTCACAATCATCGGACCATCGAAACCAAACACCCTTCTGGGTTAATTTGGTCAAAGGTGTTGCAATAGATGAAAAACCTTCCACAAATCGACGATAATAACTTGCTAAACCCAGAAAACTCCTGATCTCAGTTGCCGAAGTGGGTCGATGTCAATTCTGAAATGCCTCAATATTTTTGGGATCAACTTTAATACCTTCGCCCGATACAATATGTCCCAAAAATGCTATAGACTCTAGCCAAAACTCACATTTAGAGAACATAGCATATAGCTTTTGTTCCCGCAATGTCTGAAGCACTATTCTCATATGCTTCTCATGTTCCTCCTTACTGCGCAAGTAGATCAAAATGTCATCAATGAAGACAATGACAAATGAATCAATATATGGCCTGAATACCCTATTCATCAGATCCATAAATGCTGCCGGGGCATTAATTAAACCGAAAGACATCACCAGAAACTCATAATGACCATATCTAATATGGAAAGCAGTTTTCGGAACATCCGAATCTTGAATCTTCAACTGATGATACCCCGACCTCAAGTCAATCTTAGAGAACACCCTAGTACCCTACAACTGGTCAAATAGGTCATCAATATGCGGCAACGGGTACTTGTTCTTAATAGTAACTTTGTTCAATTGGCGATAGTCAATACATATTCGCATTGTGCCGTCTTTCTTCTTCACAAATAATACTGGTGCACCCCAAGGCGATACACTCGGTCTGACAAAACCTTTGGCTAGTAACTCTTCCAACTGTTCTTTTAACTCTTTCAATTCTTTCGGAGCCATGCGATACGGTGGAATAGATGTAGGCTGAGTATCTGGAGCCAAGTCAATACAAAAATCAATATCCCGATCAGGTGGCATACTTGGAAGCTCCGAAGGAAATACATCGGAGAACTCCCGAACTACTAGCACTGAATCAATAGCCGGAGTCTCTGCAGTAGTATCCCAAACATAGGCTAGATAAGCCAAACAACCCTTCTCAACCATGTGTTAAGGCTTTAATATATTACCCGACGAACTACCCGACGAACCCTTCCACTCCAGCCTAGTCAAAGATGGAATAGCCAAGGTAACAGTTTTGGCATGAGAATCTAGAAGAGCATGAATACCCAGAATAATTTTAAAATCGGTCATCTCGAGCAATAAGAGATCTGCTCTAGTTTCATAACCACAGAATGTAATAATACAAGACCGGTAGCTCCGGTTCACAATTATAGAATCGCCTACAGGAGTGGACACATAAACACCTAGGAATTGAGCAAATAGAGATGACACATATGAATACGTGGATCCTGGATCAAATAATACTGAGGCATCTTTGCCGCAAATAGAAATAATACCTGTAATCATAGCATCTGAGGCCTCTGTATCTAGTCTAGCCGGAAAAGCATAGAACCGAACTGGAGCACCAACTGGTTGGCCTCTGCCTCGCTGACCTCCACCTCTAGGACGGACCCTACCCACCTGTCCTCCACCTCTTGGGGGTCGGACTACTGGTGGAGCAACTTGTCCGGTAAGCATAGGCTGCTGACCCTGTTGTACTGGTCTACCCTGAAGCCTGGGGCAAAACCTCCGCATGTGACAGGGATCCCTGCACTCGTAACAACTCTTCGGTACGATGGGATGCTGACTAAGAGTCTGGCCCTGGGGACCTAAATACCCACTGGGAGGACCGTGAATAGCTGGTGGGCGGTAAGAAATCTCTGGTATAACACTGAGATAAGGTCGCACTGGAGTACCCCGAGGAGGTGGTGGTGCTGGAAATGGGGGTCTGCTGGAGTGCCCCCTCACGAACTGACCTCTGCCCCCAGATGGAGCACCTCTGAACTCTCCAGAGTACCTGAACCGTTTATCTCTCATAATCTGCTCTCGGCTCCACTGAGGCACACCCTCAATCCTCCGGGATATCTCTACAACTAGCTCATAAGAAGTACCCATCTAACCTCTCGAGCCATAGTGGCCTGAATGCCAGTATGTAAGCCGGCTACGAACCTCTGCAATTTCTCCGCCTCAGTAGGGAGTATCATAAGTGCATGGCGAGATAATTCAGAAAACCTTGCCTCATAATTGGTCACTGACATCTGACCCTGCTGGAGCTACTCAAACTTAAACTGCAACTCTTTCCTCTGGGAGGGTGGAATATACCTGTCCAGGAAGATACGGGTGAACCTATCCCAAGTGATGGGAGGAGAATCTGCTTGTCTGCCAAGAACATAAGACTGCCACCATCTACGGGCTCTGCCCTCTAGCTAAAAAGTATGAAACTCTACCCCATGAGACTCCAATATCTTCATGTTGTGTAGTCTGTCCCCGCAATGATCAATGAAGTCCTGTGGATTCTCATGTCGCTAACCCCCAAAGACAGAAGGATGTAGTCTAGTTCATCTGTCCAATAGTTTCTGAGGATCGACGGCTACAGCTGGCCTGGGCTCAGGTGTAGCTACTGCCACTAGCTGGGCTCCACCCACGGGTAGTGCACCCTGGGTCTGATATATAGCAGCAGCCTGTCTATGAGCCTGCGCGGTAGGGGTCTGTGCTCCCGCGCCCACCTGAGATGTGGCTCGGTCTGCCGGAAATAAACTGGCATGAGTCATATTGTCCATGAACCGCAGCATACGACCCATGACACCCTGAAATCCAGGTGCAGATGTGATATCCACAGGAGCTGGCTCTGCCACAGGCACCTCATCCTGTTCCTCAACAATGAGGTTCTCTGCTGGACCCATTGGCGGCATAACTGGAACAGTCCTGGAACGTCCTCGCCCTCTACCACGGGCTGGAGCCCTCCCTCGGCCTCTAGCAATTGGGGGAGTAGCTCTTCTCTGGCCTGGAACCTCATTCGAGCGCGTTCTCACCATCTGAGAGAGAATAAGAGAAGGATATTTAGAACTACCCCAATTGCACGATGGGATATGAAGAAAGGTAATTTCTTAACACCCTATAGCCTCTCGAAGATAAGTACAGACGTCTCCGTACCGTTTCGCAAGACTCTACTAGGCCTGCTCATAACTTGTGAGACCTACGTGAACCTAGTGCTTTGATACCATGTTGTCACGACCCAATTTAACCTATAGGTCGTGATGGCACCCAACACTATAGCTGGGCAAGCCAACTTAATAAATTAAACATATATTGACAAAATTTAAAACCAAAAATTTAATAAAACACCAAATTCTACCAATGTGTGTGCTAAGACCCGGTGTCACAAGTGTATGAGCATCTAGTAGATTATACAAAGCCTCAAATACTGTCTGAAATAAAAATAGACAGAATGAAAAATACAAGGAGAGACACTAGTAGCTGCAGAACGGCTCAGAAAGGCAGCTCACCACTATGCCCCTGGATAACGTGGGCGTAAGACGATAGGTCCCCCACTAGTACTTGCCTCAGGTCCTGCACAAAAAGTGCAGCATGTGTAGTATGAGTACGTAAACAACGTGTACCCAGTAAGTATCAAGCCTAATCTCGAAGTGGTAGAGATGAGATAGCCGACTTTGACACTCATTATGGGTCAATAATAATAATTTAAATACAACTAAAATATCTAAATAAGCATGATTCACAGAATTTATAATAATTTATTTAACCAGCAGAAATAATCAAATTCCTTCAAATGCAACAATTCTCAATATATTAATTAAATTCCTTAAATTCAAATAATTTTTAATTTATCAATTAAATCTCATTTACAGGAATAACAATTAATTCCTTAATAAGCAGGAATAATAATTCATTAAATTCTAAGGATTTTCCAATTTATCAATTAGCTTCACAAGCTAAAATACACTATTAAAGTATCGTGTAATTATTATTTTTAAGCACGATTTCTGCCGAGGATATACGGCCCGATCCTGAGTGCCGTGTACACTGCCGAGGGACGTGCGGCACGATCCATAGATGAATCTATCCTGCCGAGGCGTTCGGCCCGCTCCACAAGAAAGGATGACATTTTCTTATGTACCTCCGGAAGGAGAGTATATTTATTATAAGGGAGGAAGAATAATTTCTTTTAACAAATAATTAATTTAAACAGAAAATCAAGCATATGAGATTTTCATCCTTTAATATCTTGTCTAACAATTCACAATATGTTCATATATATCCATTAATATTAATTAAACAAAGAATACAATTGTCACGACCCAAAATCCCACCACAGGCGTCGTCATGGCACCTAGTCTCTAAGACTAGGTAAGCCGATTTTTATTACATTTGAAGCCATTTTTTTTTAATTAAATAAATGATCAAAACTAACAGCGGAATAAATATGAATATACAACCTCCCAAGACTGGTAGTACTTAGTCACAAACTCTAACTGAATACATGAAATGATCACGAGGAGCGAATATACAATACTGTTGATTACAAATTAACAGTACAATGAAATGAAAAGACTCCAAGGGACTGCGACGGCCAAGCAGCTCTACCTTGAATCTTTATGATCGCGATTTAACTCTGCTCAAGTCCGATCTCCAATACCTGGCTCTGCACAAAAATGTGCAGAAGTGTAGAGTGAGCACACCACAGCAGTGCCCAGTAAGTATCAAGACTAGCCTCAATGGAGTAGAGACGAGGTACAGTCAAGACGCTCACTAGTCTATTACCCTGTGCAATATAGTAGTATACAATAGTACTGGAAAATAACTAGCAATGATAACAACAACTCAACCAGTGATATCACAACAAGGCAACATAAAACAACCAATGATATGCACTGTAAGACAATAAGATCACCATTTAATATCGCTCAACAATTAATAAATACTATTACACCCAGTTAAATCAAGTTCTTCAATTAAATATCCTAAACATATAATTCTACCAATTAACTCTCTTTAAAATATAATTTTCCTCAAATAATTATCTTTCAAATACAATTCTTTCATATAATACTTTCTAAATAAAAATCCTTCCAAATAAATATTCTGAATATAATGCTTCAATTAAAAAGTCACCATGTGACACCTCATTTCATAATCATAAAAATACGGGTCTCAGCCCATTTTCATATTTTTCATAAACACGGGTCTCAGCCTTTTTTCATATTTTTCATAAAAACGGGTCTCAGCCCATTTTTCATATTTTTCATAAACACGGGCCTCAGCCCATTTTTCATAAACACTGGCCTCAGCCCATTTTTCATATCTCCACGGCATTTCGTGCCCATAATTAAAGCATCATATTTTTCCGGCACCTCGTGTCCTCGTTTCATATCATAACTGCATGGACAATTCACATGCCAATATCCTCAATGTATATAAGATCCACATGATCAATTTATTTCCATTAAAGCGAGTTTAGAATTTTTAAATCAAGTGAGAAATCAACAAAGAATTGAATTTTTTTTTTGAAATCATTTGGGTGAAGAGAATAACATTTCACTTAAATTAAAGCATCTAATAAACTACTGGTTTGGTTGTAAAACTATTTAATTTAAAACATAATAATAATTTCTTTATTTAAATCAACTCAATCATCGAAAATCAGTAAGAAAAACCAGAAATATACTTCTTCAGAGTCTCGTGCTAAAAAGCCAAAGTCAACACAATACAACTAGGAGCACAAAACACATAATAATAAAGTCAACTAATACATCACGGAAGAAGACAAGAATTTACATATTAAATGAAACAAAATCGCCCAAGGCAAGAACATGAATAAAGAAATATCAACAGGGCACTTTCGAGGTACCGCCTCGTAGTCCCAAATCATAAATAAATTCACAATATCTCATTTACTTATATCACCGCGGGAGCCTTCACATATAATTTTAAATAAATCATTTTCCCGAAATAGCATCCTGCGTTTTAGCCACCCCTATCACACCGCATGGCTTCTAGTAGTTCTCCTACTAGCCACGCGTTTCAAGCCACCCTTATCTCACTGCATGCGTATCAATATCACAATATTTCACAAATCGCACCTCAAGTGCCCAAATATCACAGCATAATATAACTTGCACCTCAAGTGCCCAAATATCACAACATAATATAACTTGCACCTCAAGTGCCCAAATATTACAGCATTTCAGAAATTGCACATCAAGTACTCAAATCTTACAACATATCACAGATTGCACATCAAGTGTTCAAATCTTACAACATATCAAAAATTGCACATCAGGTGCTCAAGTCTTACAACATATCACAAATTGCACATGAAGTGCCCAAATATTACAACTTGCCACAGAATACAACAATACATTATTTTCTACAATAAGGAGCCAATGGCTCGACCATAATGTGCACAAAAATCTTAACAAAATATCCGGAAGTGAAAAACTAAACAAAATAATATTTCACATAAAAATCAAGGTGGAAATCACACCAAATCATCATGTAAAAACAATTTCAACAAACAAGGATCTAGGCATGACAAATAGATGATTTGATAATTGCCAATAATTTCCAATTTAATACATAAGGGCGTATAAGGATTTTTAATCCATGAAATTTGCACATATAAACCAAGTACGTACTCGTCACCTCGCGTACATGGTTTTCAATTACACAATTTAGCACATAAGACTCGATACCTAAGGGGTAATTCCCCCAGTCAAGGTTAAGCAAGACACTTACCTTTTTGAAGTTAGGCCGATATTCCAAAATCTCCTTCTTGTTCGAATTGACCTCCGGACCGTTCAAATCTATCCAAATTAATTGCATAACTTCATTAAAATTCATCGGAAACAATTCCGGATAATAATACGTCGACTTAAAAATTTATTCCAAAAAGTCAACGCGGGACCCGCCCCTCAGAACCCGACATTATTTTCATGAAATCCGAACACCCATTCTGATACGAGTTCAACCATACCAATTTTATCGAATTCCAATAACAACTCGACTTCCAAATCTTAAATTTTCGTTTTTGGAAGATTTTACAAATATCTTGATTTTTCCTCCATTAAATCCGAATTAAATGATGGATTCAAAGACATAATCGTGGAAATTAGTAAAACTGGATAAGAATCACTTACCCCAAACACCCACGCAAGAATCTTTCCAAAAATCGCCTTCTACCGAGCTCCAAATTTGATTTTGAGTTATGAACTCAAATCCCCGTTTTTGGGACTTTTAATTCTGCCCGGATAGGCCTTTTTTGCGTTCGCGAAGGCCAAAACCCAACTGCCTCAAATCCTTCATTGTGTTCGCGACCTCCTCATCGCGTTCGCGAAGGCCAATTATTTCTACCCCATCATTTCCTCTTCGCGTTCGCGAAGTCCTCGTCGCGTTCGCGATGACCAGCTAACCAACTCCTTCACGTTCGCCTTCCACTCTTTGCATTCACGAAGGCCAAATGAACCCAGGCCCCAATCTTCCTTTCTTCTTCGCGTTCGCGTTGCTTGGGACGCGTTCGCGAAGGCTTGCCTTTCTCCTTCTTCGCGTTCGCGTTCATAGCTTCGTGTTCGCGAAGGACAAATCATCAGCCCCTCAAATTCCTCTTCGCTAATGTGAGACTCCCTTCGCGTTTGCGAAGAAGGAAACCAGACTTCAGCAACAGCAGTCCAAACAACTCCAATTTGGTCCGAAACACACCCGAGCCCCTCGGGACCCTGTCAAATCATACCAACCTATCCCATAACATAACACGGACTTGCTTGAAGCCTCAAATCACATCAAACAACATCGAAATCATGAATCACACCCTAATTCAAACTTAATGAACTTTGAAACTTCAACTTCTACCAAATTTGGCCCCAACTTCTCCGATTGACCTCAAATTTTGCACACAAGTCACATTTGACATTACGGACCTACTCCCACTTCCGGAATCGGATTCTGACCCCGATAACAAAAAGTCAACCCCTGGTCAAACTTCCCAAAAATTAACTTTCGACATTTCAAGCTTAATTCCACTACAGACTTTCAAATAACTTTTAGACACGCTCATAAGTCCAAAATCACCATACGGAGCCATTGACATCATCAAAATTCCATTTCGGAGTAGTTTGCTCAGAAGTCAACTCTCCGGTGAACTCTTTCCATTTAAGCTTCAAATTAAGGATTGTTCTTTTAATTTAATTTCGAATCTTTAGTAAATCAAATTCGACCACACCCGCGAGTCATAATACATATTGCGAAGTTGCTTGAGACCTTAAGTCACTGAACGGGGCGTAAATTTTTAAAACGACAAGTCGGGTCGTTACAACAATGTACACAAGTAATTCATGCTTTGAGTCCTAAACTACCCGGACTTTAGCATTAATAGTAGCTACACACGGACTCTCGTCACCTCGTGCGTACGTAGCCCCCGCAATTAGCAACAATTATTCAATTTAATCCCTATGGGGTAATTTTCCCCTCACAAGATTAGATATGTGTGAAAAAAGAGATAAATTATGTTATGTGTTTGAGGACGAAAGATCCTAAGCGGGAGAATGTAACACCCCCAAAAAAATTTTAAGTACTTCAACACTATCAAAAAAGTTAATGTGTGCGTAGGCACGAGTTGCTACGGCCAATTGAGACTAATACAGTGCGTTGATGAAAAATCAGACTTTCTGAAAATGTTTGGAGTGTAAGAAATTGGTCTTAAGGTTCACAAATATGGATAAAAGAAATAATCTCAAATGAGATGGTATTGCCGGATTTACCTATAATGCAGTAACATGGGACCAACCGTGAGTATATGTGTAAAGGTAAAAATCATCAATTCGGTAACCTCAGGTTAATTATTAGCACATTCAAGGATGAACGTTTGTTTAAGAGGTGGAGAATGTAACGACCCAACTTGTCATTTTAAGAATTTAAGCCCTGTCTAGCGGCATAAGGCGCTGAGCAGCTTCTTATTATGTGTATTGACTTGTGTGCGTGGTTGAATTCAGTTACCGGATGATTCGGAGTGATTTGGGACACTTGGTCCCCAAAACGGAAGATTAAGTCTTAGGATTTTTACCGTAGTCAGAATTGTGTGAAGACGACTCCAGAATGGAATTTTGATGATGTCAATAGCTTCGTATAGTGATTATGGACTTAGGAGCGTGTCCAAAAAATTATTTGGAGGTCTGTAAAGGAATTTGGCTTGAAATGGAGAAATATGAATTTTTGGGAAGTTTGACCAGGGAGTTGACTTTTTGATATCGGGTCCGGAATCCGATTCTGGAAATTTTATGTCAATTATGACTTGTGTGCAAAATTTAAAGTTATTCCAGATTGATTTGATGTGTTTCGGCACAAGATATAGAATTTGAAATTTCAAAGTTTATTAGGCTTGAATTGGGGTATGATTTGTGGCTTTGATGTTGTTTGATGTGATTTGAGTCCTCGATCAAGTTCGTGTTATGTATTGAGACTGGTTGGTATGATTGGACCTGGTCCCGGGGACCTCGGGTTTAATTCGGGGTGGTTCCGGACCAAGTTTGGGTGTTTTGATGCTGCTGGTTGCTGGTTCTGGTGTTGTTCATCACGTTCGCAAGGAGCCTCTCGCGTTCACGAAGAAGGATTTTGCCTTTGGGACTTTGTTCTTCGCGCTCGCGAAGAGGTTCTCGCGTTCGCGAAGAAGGAAATTTTGCTGTTCGTCGTTTGAATTTAGAGGCCCATATCTCGCAATCTATAAGGAATTTGGAGATGATTCAAAAATAAAAGTTGTAGCCCTTTGTATTTAGTTTTCAAAAAGGCAAACCATTTATCATTTGGGGTTGTGTTTATAACGTTATGGTGGATTTACTATAGGCTGTCCGGGAAGAGTTTAGAAATCTCTGTTGCACAGGGCTGACTTTGGAAGCTTATATCTCGTAATCTATACGGAATTGGTAGATGAACAACAAATGAAAGTTATATTCCATGAAGTCTAGTTTTTAGAAAGTCAAACCATTCACCATTTGGAGTTTTGTACAAAACGTTATGACTATTATACTAGAGGCTGTCTGAGAAGAGTTTGAAAATGACTTTTCTAGAATTTGTTCATCGCGAACGCGAAGAACAAACCCCTGGGCAGCAGAATAAAGTCCAAATTCGTGTCATTCTTCAATTTTTGGACCAAGGAAGCTCGGGCGAGGCGATTCTTCGAGAGGTTTTCAAGTAAAATATTGGGGTAAGAAGTCCTAACTTGATTTTGGTTAAATTACATGAATCTATTGTTGTTTTTATCACTAGATTAGTGAATTGGGTTGAAAAACTTAGAAAACCCTCTTGGTTTAAATTTAAGATTTGGAGGTCGATTTATTATTGGAATTCAATAAAATTGGTATGGTTGAACTCGTATCGGAATGGGTGTTCGGATTTTATGAAAATTATGTCGGGTTCTGAGAGGCGAGTCCCGCGTTGACTTTTGTTGACTTTTTGGAATAAAATTTTAAGTCGACGTATTATTATCCGGAATTGATTCCGATGAATTTTAATGAAGTTGTGCAATTAATTTGGATAGATTTGAGCTGTCTGGAGGTCAATTCAAGTAAGAAGGCTATTTTGGAATATCGGCCTAACTTCAAAAAGGTAAGTGTCTTGCCTAACCTCGAGTGGGGGAATTACCCCTTAGTCATAGAGTCTTATGTGCCATTTGTGAAATGTGAAAAGCCGTGTACGCGAGGTGACGAGTAAGTACTCGGGCTCGTATGTGCAAAATATATTGGTTTTAAGTCTTAGGAATATTATGTAGTAAATTGGATAATTGTTGGCATTTATTTAATCATCTATTTGCCATGCCTAAATCCTTGTTGGTTGAACTTGTTGTTATATAACAATTTGATGTGATTGTTATTTGAATATTTATGTAATTCCGTGAGTTTGTTGGTTTGATAATTCTGGGAATTTAATTTTATTTTGAATTTTCCCTATGCAAATAATTAATTAAGCAAGTTTAAGAAGAAGCGTTAATATAATTATCTAAATTTAGATTTATGAAGGCTTTGATTTATTGTCACGACCCAATTTCACCTGTAGGTCGTGATGGCAAGCCAACTAATAAATTAAGAATACATTGATAAAATTTAAAACCAAGAAAATATAAACACAAACTCTACCAATGTGTGTGCCAAGACTTGGTGTCACAAGTGAATGAGCATCTAGTAGATTATACAAAACTCCAAATGCTATCTGAAATGAAATAGACAGAATGTAAATATAAGAAGAGACACTGGTAGCTGCAGAACGGCTCAGAAAGGCAGCTCACCACTATGCCTCGGGATGACGTGAGTATGTGATGATAGGTCCTCCACTAGTACCTGTCTCAGATCCTGCACAAAAAGTGCCGCAAGTGTAGTATGAGTACGTAAACAACGTGTATCCAGTAAGTATCAAGCCTAATCTCGAAGTGGTAGAGACAAGATGGCCGACTTTGACACTCACTATGGGTCAATAATAATAACTAAAACAAAACTAGGATATTTAAATCAGCATAATTTATTTAATCAGCAGATATAATCAAATTCCTTCAAATGTAATAATTCTCAATATATTAATTAAAATTCCTTCAATTCAAATAATTTCCAATTTATCTATTAAACCTCATTTACAGGAGTAACAATTAATTCCTTAACAAGCAAGAATAATAATTCATTAAATTTCAAAGATTATCCAATTTATTAATTAGCTTCACAAGCTGAATTAAATTAATAAAGTATTGTGTAATTTTTATTATTAAGCACAATTTCTGCCGAGGACATATGGCCCGATCCAGAGTGTCGTGTACACTGCTGAGGGACGTGCGGCGCGATCTATAGATGCATCTATCCTGCCGAGACGTGCGGCCCGCTCCACAAGAAAGGAGGACATTTTCTTATGTGCCTCCGGAAGGAGAGTATATTTATTATAAGATAAATTCGGGAGGAGAATAATTTCTTTTAACAATTAATTGATTTAAACAGAAAATCAAGCCTATAAGATTTCCATCCTTTAATATATTTATCGAACAATTCACAATATATTCATATATATCAATTAATATTAATTAATCAAATAATATTATTTATACAAGTAATGTATGCTTTGAGTCCTAAACTACTCAGACTTTAGCATTAATAGTAGCTACGCATGGACTCTCGTTACCTCGTGCGTACATAGCTCCCCACAATTAGCAACAATTATTTAATTTTAATAACCTATGAGGTATTTTCCCCCTCACAAGATTAGACAAGAGACTTACCTCGTCTTGCTCTAATTTAATCCACTATAAGGCCTTTTCCACGATTATCCAACTCTGTCTGGCTCGAATCTATCCAAAATAATTCGATACAATCACTAAAAATTATAGTAATCAATTCTACAATAAAATACTACATTTTAAATAAAAATCCCGAAATTAATTAAAAATTCGTCCGTGGTGCCCATGTCTCGGAATCCGGCAAAAGTTACGAAATCCGACAACCCATTCAATTACGAGTCCAACCATACCAGTTTCACTCAAATCCGACTAAGAATCGATACCGAAATCTCAAAAAAATTCATTTCTATGAGATTAATAAAAATTTCCCAAATTTAAATCTCAAAACACTAATTTATGGTGAAAACAATGATATACTTGTATATGTAGACCAAATCCGAGTTAGAATCACTTACCCCAATGTTTTTCCCTTGAAAATCTGACAAAAGTCGCCTCTGCTCACGCTCAAATTCGTCAAAAATGGCAAATGTGACGAATGTCCTCTTTTATAAACTGCCCAGGCAGCCTTCGGAAAATGGGCCTCGATCATGGCTTCGATCGTGGCCCTCGAGCCTGGGCTTCGGTCATGGCCTCGAGCTTGGGACTTGGTCATGGCTTCGATCAGGCCTCGAGCCTTGGACTCGATCATGGCCTCGATCAAGTTCGATCTTGGGTCTTGATCCTGGCCCTCGAGCCTTACCTTCGATCATGGCCCTCGAGCCTTGCCTTCGATCATGGCCCTCGAGCGTTGCCTTAGATCATGGCCCTCGAGCTGGAACTTCGATCGTGGCTTCGATACTGAGCCTCGTCCCTGGCTTCGACTCAGGCCTCGATCGTGGGCTCGATTTCTGGGTTCGATCTGGGGCTCGGTATCTGGGTTCGATCTGGGCTCGATCACAGCCCAGAATATACAGCAGAAGGGAAAATTGCAGCAGCTTTTTAAGTCCAACTTTTGAATCCGTTGACCATCCGAAACTCTCCCGAGGCCATCGAGACCTCAACCAAATATACCAACAAGTCCTAAAACATCATACGAACTTAGTCCAACTTCTAAATCACATCAAACAACGCTAAAACCATGAATCATACCCCAATTTAAACTTAATGAAACTAAGAGTTTTCAACTTCTACATTCGATGTCGGAACCTATCAAATCAACTCCGATTGACCTCAAATTTTACACATAAGTCATAAATGACATAACGGAGGTATGAAAATTTTCGGAACTGGATTCCGTCTCCGGTATCAAAAAGTCAACTCATCGGTCAAACTTCCAAACTTAAATTCTTGATTTTAGCCATTTCAAGCATAATTTAACGACGGACTTCCAAATAAGGTTCTGAACACGCTTCTAAGTCCAAAATCACCATACGGAGCTGTTGGAATCATCAAAATTCTATTCCGGGGTCGTTTTCTCAAAATGTTGACCGAAGTCAAACTTAGAACTTTAAGGCCAACTTAAGGAACCAAGTGTTCCGGTTTCACCCCAAACACTTCCAAATCCCGAACCAACCATCCCCGCAAGTCATAAATCATTACAAACACATACAGGAAGTTTTATTTTAGGGAACGGGGTTCTAAAAGTTAAAATGACCAGTTGGGTCATTACATTCTCCACCTCTTAAACAAACGTTCGTCCACGAACGGGTTTATAATTGTACCTGGAGTGCTGAATAAGTGTGGATATCTGCTCCGCATGCCTTCCTCGGCCTCCCAAGTCGCTTCCCCGACTGGTTGGCCCCTCCACTAGACTTTTACTGCAGAAATCCTCTTGGACCTCAACTGGCGAACCTGTTTATCAACAATGGCAATTGGCTCCTCTTCATAACCCAAGCTATTATCTAGCTGAACTGTGCTAAAGTCTAACACATGTGATAGGTCGGCATGATGCTTCCGAAGCATAGATACGTGGAAAACTGGATGAACTCCCGATAGGGTGGGAGGCAATGCAAGCTCATAAGCAACCTCCCCAACTCGTTTGAACACCTCAAATGGGCCTATAAACCTTGGGCTCAACTTGCCCTTCTTCCCGAATCTCATAATTCCCTTCATCGGCGAAACCTTTAAGAGAACTTTTTCACCTACCATAAATGATATATCACGCGCTTCTGATCCGCGTAACTCTTTTGTCTGGACTGAGCTGTACGAAGTCGCTCCTAAATCAACTTTACCTTTTCCAAGGCATCCCTTACCAAATCGGTAACATATAACTTAGCCTCACCTGGCTCAAACCATCAGGTGAACGACATCGCCGACCATATAAAGCCTCAAATGGAGCCATCTCGATGTTGGATTGGTAACTGTTATTATAAGCAAACTCGGCCAAAGGCAGGAAACGATCCCACTGACCTCCAAAGTCGATCACACATTCCTGAGCATATCCTCCAAAATCTGAATTGTCCGCTCTGACTGTCCGTCGGTCTGCGGATGAAAGGTTGTGCTGAGCTCTACACGGGTCCCCAACTCACTCTGTACTGCTCTCCAGAAATTTGAAGTAAACTAAGGGCCTCTATCTGATATGATGGAAATTGGCACACCGTGCAACCGAACTATCTCCTGAATATAAATCTGGGCCAACCTCTCTGAAGTATACGTAGTCACAACATGAATAAAATGTGCCGACTTGGTCAACCTATCAACAATCACCCAAACTGCATCAAACTTTCTCAAGGTCCGTGGCAACCCAACTACAAAGTCCATAGTAATTCGTTCCCATTTCCACTCTGGTATAGTCATCTGCTGAAGTAGGCCACCTGGCCTCTGGTGCTCATATTTCACTTGCTGGAAATTTAGACATCTAGATACATACTCAACTATATCCTTTTTCATTCTTCGCCACCAATAATGTTTCCTTAAGTCACGATACATCTTAGTAGCACTCGGATGAATAGAATACCGAGAACTGTGTGCCCTTTCCAGGATCTTTTTCCTCAGTCCATCCACATTAGGAACACATAGATGATCCTGGAATCGCAGAACACCATCCGCTCTAATAGTAACTTCCTTGGCACCACCTTGTAGTACCGTTTCATGAAGAACCATCAAGTATGGGTCATCATACTGGCGAGCCTTGATCTGCTCAAATAGTGAAGATTGGGCCACCACACATGCAAGAACTCGGTTGGGCTCTGAAATATCCAGCCTTACAAGTTTGTTAGCCAAGGACTGAATATCTTAGGCTAATGGCCTTTTCTCTGCTGAAATGAAAGCCAAACTACCCATACTCTCTGCCTTCCTGCTCAAGGCATCTGCAACCACATTTGCTTTGCCCGGATGATACAAGATAGTAATATCATAATCCTTTAGTAACTCCAGCCATCTGCACTGCCTCAAATTTAGATCCCTCTGCTTGAACAAATGCTGCAAACTATGATGATCAGTGTAAACTTCACAAGACACCCCATAAAGATAATGCCTCCAAATCTTTTGAGCGTGAACAATCGCAGCTAACTCCAAATCATGTACTGGATAATTCTTCTCATGGGGCTCCAGCTGACGTGAAGCATATGCAATAACTCGCCTTTCCTGCATCAATACACCACCCAAGCCAACGCGTAACGCGTCGCAATACACTGTATATATTCCCGAACCAGATGGTAACACTAACACGAGTGCTGTAGTCAGTGCTGTCTTGAGCTTCTGAAAGCTTGGCTCACAATCGTCGGACCATCGGATCTGAAAACCCTTCTGGGTTAATTTGGTCAAAGGTGCTGCAATAGATGAAAAACCTTCCACGAACCGACGATAATAACCTGCTAAACCCAGTAAACTCCTGATCTCAGTCGCCGAAGTGGGACGATGCCAATTCTGAACTGCCTCAATCTTTTTGGGATCAACTTTAATACCTTCGCCCGATATAATATGTCCCAAAAATGCTACAGACTCCAGCCAAAACTCACATTTAGAGAACTTAGCATATAGCTTTTGTTCCCGCAATGTCTGAAGAACTACTCTCATATGCTGCTCATGTTCCTCCTTACTGCGCGAATAGATTAAGATGTCATCAATGAAGACAATGACAAACGAATCAATATATGGCATGAATACTCTATTCATCAGATCCATAAATGCTGCCAGGGCATTAGTTAAACCGAAGGACATCACCAGAAACTCATAATGACCATATCTAGTCCGAAAAGCAGTCTTCGGAACATCCGAATCCCGAATCTTCAACTGATGGTACGTCAACCTCAAGTTGATCTTAGAGAATATCCTAGCACCCTGCAATTGGTCAAATAGATCATCAATACGTGGTAACGGGTACTTGTTCTTAATAGTGACTTTGTTCAATTGGCGATAATCAATACACATCCGCATTGTTCCATCCATCTTTTTCACAAATAATACTGGTGCACCCCAAGGCGATACACTCGGTCTGACAAACCCTTTGGCTAGTAACTCTTCAAGCTGTTCTTTCAATTCTTTCGGAGCCATGCGATACGGTGGGATAGATATAGGCTGGGTATCTGAAGCCAAGTCAGTACAGAAATCAATATCACGATCAGGTGGCATACCTGGAAGATCTGACGGAAATACATTGGGGAACTCCCGAACTACAGGCACTGAATCAATCACCGGAGTCTCTACAGTAGTATCCTGAACATAGGCAAGATAAGCCAAACAACCCTTCTCAACCATGTGTTGAGCCTTTATAAAAGAAATAACTCAATTAAATGAACTAACATGCGAACCCTTCCACTCCAGCTTAGGAAATGTTGGAATAGACAAGGTAACAGTCTTGGCATGACAATCTAGAATAGCATGATATGGAGATAACCAATCCATACCCAGAATAATTTCAAAATCGGTCATCTCAAGCAATAGGAGATCTTCTCTAGTTTCATAACCACAGAATGTAATAATACAGGACCGGTAGATCCGGTTCACAACAACAAAATCGCCCACAGGAGTGGACACATAAACATGAGTACTCAAGGACTCACGAGAAACACCCAGGAATGGAGCAAATAGAGATGACACATATGAATACGTAGATCCTGGATCAAATAATACTGAGGCATCTTTGCCACAAATAGAAATAATACCTTTAATCACGGCATCTGAAGCCTCTGCATCTGGTCTAGTCGAAAAAGCATAGAACCGAGCTGGAGCGCCAACTGTCTAGCCTCCGCCTGGCTGACCTCCACCTCTAGGACGGCCCCTACCCACCTGTCCTCCACCTCTGGGTGGTCGGACTACTGGTGGAGCAACTGGTCCGATAAGCATAGGCTGCTGACCCTGCTGTACAGGTCTACCCCGAAGCCTGGGGCAAAACCTCCTCATGTGACTGGGATCCCCGCACTCGTAACAACTCTTCGGTGCGATAGGCTGCTGACTTAATGTCTGGCCCTAAGGACGTGAATACCCACTGGGAGGACCCTGAATAGCTGGTGGGCGGTAATAACTCTCTGGGATAGCATGGAGATAAGGTCACACTGGAGCACCTCGAGGAGATGGTGGTGCTGGATATGGGGGTCTGCTGGACTGCCCCCTCACGAACTGACCTCTGCCCCCGGACGGAGCACCTCTGAACTCTCCAGAGTACCTGAACCGCTTATCTCTCATAATCTGCTCTCGGCTCTGTTGACATACACCCTCAATCCTCCGGGCTATCTCCACAACTCGCTCATAAGAAGTACCCATCTCAACCTCTCGAGCCATAGTGGCCTGAATACCAGTATGTAAACCGGCTACAAACCTCCGCACTCTCTCCGTCTCAGTAGGGAGTATCATTAGTGCATGGCGAGATAATTAGGAAAACCTCGCCTCATAATCAGTCACTGACATCTGACCCTGCTGGAGCTGCTCAAACTGAAATCGCAACTCTTCCCTCTGGGAGGGTGGAATATACCTGTCCAAGAAGATACGGGTGAACATGTTCCAAGTCATGGGAGGAGAATCTGCTGGTCTGCCAAGAGCATAAGACTGCCACCGTCTACGAGCTCTACCCTCTAGCTGAAAAGTAGTGAAATCAACCACATGGGATTCCAATATCCTCATGTTGTATAGTCTATCCTTGCAACGATCAATGAAATCCTGTGGATCCTCATGTCGCTCACCCCCGAAGACAGGAGGATGTAGTCTAGTCCATCTATCCAATAGTGTTCGAGGATCGGCGGCTACAGCTGGCCTGGGCTCAGGTGTAGCTGCTGCCACTAGCTGGGCCCCACCCACGGGTAGTGCACCCTGCGTCTGATATACAGCAGCTGCCTGTCCATGAGCCTGCGCGGTAGGGGTTTGTGCTCCCTCACCCGCCTGAGATGTGGCTGGGTCAGCCGAAAATAAACCGGCCTGAGTCATATTGTCCATGAATCGCAGCATACGTTCCATGACATCCTGAAATCCTGGTGCAGATGTGAAGTCCACCGGAGCTGGCTCTGCCACAGGCACCTCACCCTGCTCCTCAATAATGGGATTCTCTGTTGGATCCACTGGAGGCATAACCGGAATAGTCCTGGGATGTCCTCGCCCTCTACCACGATTGGAGCCGTCCCTCGGCCTCTACCTCGGCCTCTAGCAACTGGGGGAGTAGCTCTTCCCCGGTCTGGAACTTCATTCGAACGCGTTCTCACCATCTGTGAGAAATAAGAGAAGGATTTTCAGTGCTACATTAATTGCACGATGGAATGTGAAGAAAGGTAATTTCCTAACACCCTATAGCCTCTCGAAGATAAGTACAGATGTCTCTGTACCGATCCACAAGACTCTATTAGGTCTGCTCATAACTTGTGAGACCTACGTGAACCTAGTGCTCTGATACTATGTTGTCACGACCCAATTTCACCTGTAGGTCGTGATGGCACCCAACACTACAGTTAGACAGCCAACTAATAAATTAAGCATACATTGATAAAATTTAAAACCAAGAAAATATAAATACAAACTCTACCAATATGTGTGCCAAGACCTGGTGTCACAAGTGAATGAGCATCTAGTAGATTATACAAAACTCCAAATACTGTCTGAAATAAATAGACAGAATGTAAGTATAAGAAGAGACACTGGTAGCTGTAGAACGGCTCAGAAAGGTAGCTCACCACTATGCCTCGGGATGACGTGGGTATGTGATGATAGGTCCTCCACTAGTACCTGCCTCAGATCCTAATCTCGAAGTGGTAGAGACGAGATGGCCGACTTTGACACTCACTATGGGTCAATAATAATAACTGAAATAAAACTAGGATATTTAAATCAGCATGATTTACAAAATTTACAATAATTTATTTAATCAGCAGAAATAATCAAATTCCTTCAAATGTAACAATTCTCAATATATTAATTAAAATTCCTTCAATTCAAATAATTTCTAATTTATCAATTAAACCTCATTTACATGAGTAACAATTAATTCCTTAACAAGCAAGAATAATAATTCATTAAATTCCAAAGATTATCCAATTTATTAATTAGCTTCACAAGCTGAAATAATTTATTAAAGTATCATGTAATTTTTATTATTAAGCATGATTTCTGCCGAGGACGTACGGCCCGATCCAGAGTGTCGTGTACACTGCCAAGGGACGTGCGGCGCGATCCATAGATGCATCTATCCTGCCGAGGCGTTCGGCCCGCTCCACAAGAAAGGAGGACATTTTCTTATGTGCCTCCGGAAGGAGAGTATATTTATTATAAGATAAATTCGGGAGGAGAAAAATTTCTTTTAACAATTAATTGATTTAAATAGAAAATCAAGCCTATGAGATTTCCATCCTTTAATATCTTTATCTAATAATTCACAATATATTCATATATATCAATTAATATTAATTAATCAAAGAATACTATTTACACAAATAATGCATGCTTTGAGTCCTAAACTACCAGGACTTTAGCATTAATAGTAGCTACGCACGGACTCTCGTCACCTCGTGCGTACGTAGCCCCCACAATTAGCAACAATTATTTAATTTTAATCACCTATGAGGTAATTTCCCCCTCACAAGATTAGACAAGAGACTTACCTCGTCTTGCTCCAATTTAATCCACTATAAGGCCTTTTTCACGATTATCCAACTCTGTCTGGCTCGAATCTATCCAAAATAGTTCGATACAATCACTAAAAATTATAGGAATCAATTCTATAATAAAATACTATATTTTTAATAAAAATTCCGAAATTAATTAAAAATTCATCCGTGGAGCCCATGTCTCGGAATCCGGCAAAAGTTATGAAGTCCGACAACCCATTCAATTACGAGTCCAACCATACCAGTTTCACTCAAATCCGACTCCGAATCGATACCGAAATCTCAAAAAAATTTGTTTCTATGAGATTAATAAAAATTTCCGAAATTTAAATCTCAAAATACTAATTTATGGTGAGAACAATGATATACTTGTATATGTAGACCAAATCCGAGTTAGAATCACTTACCCCAATATTTTTCCCTTGAAAAACTGACAAAAGTCGCCTCTACTTAAGCTCAAGTTCGTCAAAAATGGCAAATGGGACGAATGTCCTCTTTTATAAACTACTCAGGCAGCCTTCGGAAAATGGGCCTCGATCATGGCTTCGATCGTGGCCCTCGAGCCTGGGCTTCGGTCATGGCCTCGATCATGGCCTCGAGCTTGGGACTTGGTCATGGCTTCGATCAGTCCTCGAGCCTGGGAATCGGTCATGGCCTCGATCAAGTTCGATCTTGGGTCTTGATCCTGGCCCTCGAGCCTTGCCTTCGATCCTGGCCCTCGAGCCTTGACTTCGATCATGGCTCTCGAGCCTTGCCTTCGATCATGGCCCTTGAGCTGGACCTTCAATCGTGGCTTCGATACTGAGCCTCGTCCCTGGCTTCGACTCATGCCTCGATCGTGAGCTCGATTTCTGGGTTCGATCTGGGGCTCGGTATCTGGGTTCGATCTGGGCTCGATCATAGCCCAGAATATACAGCAGAAGGGAAAATTGCAGCATCTTTTTAAGTCTAACTTTTGAATCCGTTAACCATCCGAAACTCAACCGAGGCCCTAGAAACCTCAACCAAATATACCAACAAGTCCTAAAACATCATATGAACTTAGTCGAACCTCTAAATCACATCAAACAACGCTAAAACCATGAATCATACCCCAATTTAAGCTTAATGAAACTAAGAGTTTTCAACTTCTACATTCGATGTCGGAACCTATCAAATCAACTCCGATTGACCTCAAATTTTACACACAAGTCATAAATGACAAAACGGAGCTATGAAAATTTTCGGAACTGGATTCCGACTCCAGTATCAAAAAGTTAACTTATCGGTCAAACTTCCAAACTTAAATTCTTGTTTTTAGCCATTTCAAGCCTAATTTAACTATGGACTTTCAAATAAGGTTCCGAACATGCTCCTAAGTCCAAAATCATTATACGGAGCTGTTGGAATAAATTCTATTCTGGGGTCATTTTCTCAAAATATTGACTGAAGGCAAACTTAGCACTTTAAGGTCAACTTAAGGAACCAAGTGTTCCGGTCTCACCCCAAACACTTCCAAATCCCGAACCAACCATCCCCGCAAGTCATAAATCATTACAAGCACATACAGGAAGTTTTATTTTAGGGAACGGGGTTCTAAAAGTTAAAATGGCCGGTTGGGTCATTACATTTATGCTAAAGAATTTCTATCTCTATTGATTATTTTTGTGGTGTTATACACATTGTGTGGAGCCTTCGGCTATTTGTTGTGAAATTTATTGATTTGGTTGTATCTTTGGAATTTGATAGTGGCCATTGGGCAAATTGTGATATGAATTGATTTTGTTATGCTGTCGTGATAATTTCCCGTATAAATTATTGTGTTGTGTGAGATGTTATTTTAAGGATATAAGGATGGCATTCCATTGTTGTAATTTTGAGGATATAAGGGTGGCATTTCACTGTTGATATTATGTGGGTATGAGGGTGGCATTTTACTGTCATTATTTTTGATGGAATATTGTCTGGGCGGAGCGATAAGGGTGGCTATATGAGCGATAAGGGTGGCAATAGGAGCGATAAGGGTGGCTATTGATATTGTCTGGGCAGAGCGATAAGGGTGGCTATAGGAGCGATAAGGGCGGCAACAGGAGCGATAAGGGTGGCTATTGTCAGGGACGATATGTGATGATGTGGAGTTGTGGTGTTGGTGATTTTCATGTTATGTTGTGATTTTCTTGTGTTTATTTTATACCTTGTGCAATTTGTCTTGTTTTTGGTAAATTGATAACAATATGATTTATGTTGAATTTGAGAGCCTATGGCTATTGCCAGGCGGATTATATATGAAATGTGGGCAGGAGGTGCTGTGATTAAATGATAATAATATTGGCACGTGAACTGTCCGTGCAGCTGTGATATGAAAAGTGGACACGAGGTGCCGAGAAAAAATGATGATTAATATGAAAATAGGATGAGACCCGTATTTACGAAAAATATAAAAATAGGCTGAGACCCGTATTTTTATGATTATAAAATGAGGTGCCACATGGTGACTTTTTAATTGAAAGAATTATATTCAAAATATTTATTTGAAAAAGAGTTTTATTCGTTAGAAGTATATGTGAAAGATATTTAATTGAAGAACTTGATTTAACTGGGTGTAATTATTTATTAATTATTGAGTGATATTAATGGTGATTGTATTGACTTACTGTGTATATCACTGGTTGTTATATGTTGCCCTTATTGTTATTTGTATATTATATTGTACAGATTATTAGACTAGTGAGTGTCTTGACTGTACCTCGTCTCTAATCCATTGAGGTTAGTCTTGATACTTACTGGGTACCGACCGTGGTGTACTCATATTACACTTCTGCACATTTTTGTGCAGAGCCAGGTATTGGAGCTATCAGACTCAGACAGAGTTAAAGTGTGATCACAAGGATTCAAGGTAGAGCTGCTTGGTCGTCGCAGTCCCTTGGAGTCTTTTCATTTCATCGTACTGTTAATTTGTAATCAAACAGTATTGTATATGTCACGACCCAATTTCACCTAAAGGTCGTGAGGCGCCCAACACTATAGCTGGGCAAGCCAACTTAATAAATTAAACATATATTGACAAAATTTAAAACCAAGAAATTAATAAAACACCAAATTCTACCAATGTGTGTGCCAAGACCTGGTGTCACAAGTGTATGAGCATCTAGTAGATTATACAAAGCCTCAAATACTGTCTGAAATAAAAATAGACAGAATGAAAAATACAAGGAGAGACACTAGTAGTTGCAGAACGGCTCAGAAAGGCAGCTCACAACTATGCCCCTGGATAACGTGGGTGTAAGACGATAGTTCCCCCACAAGTACTTGCCGCGGGTCCTACACAAAAAGTGCAGCAAGTGTTGTATGAGTATGTAAACAACGTGTACCCAGTAAGTATCAAGCCTAATCTCGAAGTGGTAGAGACGAGATTGCCGACTTTGACACTCACTATGGGTCAATAATAATAATTGAAATACAACTAGAATATCTAAATCAGCATGATTCACAGAATTTATAATAATTTATTTAACCAGCAGAAATAATCAAATTCCTTCAAATGCAACAATTCTCAATATATTAATTAAATTCCTTCAATTCAAATAATTTCTAATTTATCAATTAAATCTCATTTACATGAATAACAATTAATTCCTTAATAAGCAATAATAATAATTCATTAAATTCCAAGAATTTTCCAATTTATCAATTAGCTTCGCAAGCTGAAATACACTATTAAAGTATCATGTAATTATTATTATTAAGCACGATTTCTAACGAGGATTTACGGCCCGATCCAGAGTGTAGTGTACACTGCCGAGAGACCTGCGGCACGATCCATAGATGCATCTATCCTGCCGAGACGTTCGGCCCGCTCCACAAGAAAGGAGGACATTTTCTTATGTACCTCCGGAAGGATAGTATATTTATTATAAGATAAATTCGGGAGGAAGAACAATTTCTTTTAACAATTAATTAATTTAAAAAAAAAATCAAGCATATGAGATTTCAATCCTTTAATATCTTTGTCTAACAATTCACAATATGTTCATATATATCCATTAATATTAATTAAACAAAGAATACAATGTACGCAAGTAATTCATGCTTTGAGTCCTAAACTACCCGGACTTTAGCATTAATAGTAGCTACGCACGGACTCTCGTCACCTTGTGCGTACGTAGCCCCTGCAATTAGAAATAATTATTCAATTCAATCCCTATGGGGTAATTTTCCCCTCACAAGATTAGACAAGAGACTTACCTCGTCTCAAAGTCCACTTTCCGATTATCGCATCGCGTAAAATTCTCGATTCGATGCCGAAAAATTCGAAACTATCCAAAAGTTATATAAAATAATTAATACATGTTCAATAAATCGAAATTCATCTATTAAATAAATTACCTTATCCGAAATGGTAAAATTTCTAAAATTTACCCCTGGCCCACGTGCTCGGATTCTGGAAAATTTTGGATGAAAGCGCTACCCATAATCTCAAGAACTTAGATATATAATTTCTACCCAATTCCATAACTATTTTCGTGCTTAAAATCACACTTTTATAAAAATCTATGTTTTTCATCTAAATCTTTAATTTCTAAGATTTACTAGTTATAATCCACCTATAATCTATGTATTTAACTCAAGGGGTATGGAATTAACTTACCTTTGAATTGCTACTTGAAAACGCCTTACAAAGAGCTCTGAAATCGCCCAACAATGGATGTAAAATAGAAAGAAATGGACTGAGTTTTCGTCCATTTTTAAGGTTCTGCCCAGACAGGTTTTTCGCACCTGAGGAAATTCCTCGCAGGTGCGCATTTTCCTTCTTTTCCTGGTTCCACACCTGCGGAAGAAGTGCTCGATTCTGCGCAAGCGCAGGTGCGCCCATCCCTTCGCAGCTGCGTATTTTTCCGCTTCTGCGCACAAGGCCATCGCACCTGCGCATTCGCAGGTGCGCCAAATGCTTCGCATCTGCGATGACTGGGCAGGCTTCTCTTGTTCGCACCTGCGATTGGTGGCTTGCACCTACAAGCTCGCACCTGCGGCTGTCCAATCGCAGGTGCGATTAGTAGCTGGGAAGCTTCCGTCCTTACTCAATTTCCAAAATTGGTCCGAGCCTCATCCTGTTAACACTCAGGACTCCCGGGGCCCCGCCCGAACATACCAACAGGTTTGAAATCATAAAACGGACTCGCTCAAACTCTTGGAATGCGTAAAACAACATCAAATCTAAGAATCATACCATAAACCAAATTGATTCAAACTTAAGAATTTCAAGTTCTTCAATTTACTTTCAATGCGCCGAAATATACTTAAACTACTCAGAATGACTTGAAAATTTGTGTGCAAGTCTTAAATCACTATACAGAACTATTCCCAAACTCAGAATTCCAAACGGACTTCAATTACTCAAAATCCTACTCCAAACCAAATTTAATGAATTTAAAACCTTCAAATAGTTGATTTTTACTATTAAGCGTCGAAATGCTCCTGGGTTATCCAAAACCCGATTCGGACATACTCCCAAGTCTAAAAATATCATACGAACCTATTGGAACCGTCAAATCCCGAATCCGAGGTCGTTTTCTCAAAATGTTGACCGAAGTCAAACTAGGCCTTTTAAGGCTAACTTAAGGAACCAAGTGTTCCGATTTCAACCCACACACTTCCAAATCCCGAACCAACCATCCCCACGAGTCATAAAGTAATAAAAGCATGTTCGGGGAGTTTTATTTTAGGGAACGGATTTCTAAAAGTTAAAATGATCGGTTGGGTCATTACAGTTTTGCTAAGCCCTATAAAAGTACGTATGTTATTGTGTTCTACTTCTACTAGTAGTTTTTATATGGCATTTAAAATAAATACCGTAAATTAACCGAACAGTACCGATACCAAAGAGAAACGACATGATTGGGACAATTTCAATTTCAAAAAGTATAATTTTGGATATACATAATAGAATAATCGAACAATTGGTATGGTACAAATTTTATAAAATAACCGGCTGAACCGAACCATTAACACACCTACCCACTACCCCGCACACTGCGTCACCCCAGCCCCACCCCAAAGGAAATCTTATCTACAAAGTAAACGTTTCGCTAAAGAACAATAATAGGAGTATTCAAAAAGAAATCCCGAATTGGAAAATGAATGGTTTGTTATAAGAAAAATAAAATTATGGTGGATGGCTACTCTTCCTCCATGATCTTCTCAAATGCTTAATGACAAATTTAATAACATATTTCTATGCTTAATGACATATTCAATGACATATATTTCTTCATTTTCATGCCTATATAAAGGCCTTGTAATAGATAGGAAAATACACACAATTGAAGAAGAAAAAAGAATCTCTCCTCTCTTTCTCTCTATATCTCTTAGCTTGTTTTTCTTTGTTCTTTATTGTTACTTTGAGCTATATTTTATAACACGTTATCAGCATGAAGTCTCTAACCTCAAGGTTGAATTCCACTTTTGGTAAGGTATATCTCGATGACCTATTGTCAAAATTATCCAGATTTTATTCAGAAAGGTATGTAGTGTTACAGACACGTCTTTCTGCTACAGCAACAAGTCCGAGCTTTAAACCAGATATGTTTGTACCACTATTTAGAATAAGCAATGGTCTGGTTATTAGAACATTAGTATTTATGTGGCAGCTAAGGATGTCACCTTATTAAATTTTCATGAACTAAATAATAGGTGGCATGCGGTATACTAAATAATCTACAAAATCAAAATTATACTTTATTATGTATGCTTATGGTTTTACCTTATAATCCGATTTTAGTATGCCTAGTATAATGATTACACATTAGTTTACTGTCAAATATAATATTATAATAATAATAATAATAATAATAATAATAATAATAATAATAATAATAATAATAATATTCGTAACTATTTTATTTTGATAAGATAAAATATTAGTACAAGAAGTATGTACTACACCGATATTTTTATTGATGATAGTTCTTATCAAATTAACATGTTGAATCATTTCTATATGAAAAGCATATAGTAGTAGATAGTAGACAGAGATTTGTCCACTTTTTTTTTGATTCCCTGATTGACTTGAAGGTTCTGCTATATCTTTTTATTTTTCAAGAGAGCATAATACTTTGTTTTCACAAAAGTGCATGGTAACTAATAGTACTATTATTCTGTTTGATACATAATTTTTCCTTAATGTTCTAGTCATATCACTTTCATCTTGAAATAAGCTTATTGCAGCAAAGATCACATGTGAATTTTCAATATTATTTTGTATTTTCATATATCTGTTTAACACTAATTACTTAGCTGATTTGAGTAAACGAAAGTCTATTGTTGAGAATTATATCCAAATGACATTATGAAGAGTTTAACTCAAGAGGTAAGCATTTCCTTCGTTTTTGAAATTATTTTTGTCCTTTGCTATTAATGATATCAACTTCAATGAGTTCAAGTCGCAGTGCACCATAAGGGTAAGACATCAGGATCAAGTCCTGATGCTCCATGATGATAAGAATTGTGTTTGAGTCTTAATTCATTATGGCCTAACATGCCTTTATATTGGTAAGACATTGGGTTTGAGTCCCACTACACCATATTGATGATATAATGATAACTAAAGAAAAATAATATATTTTTCGTGAAAAGGCATGAAATTGTCCCACTTGATTTGCTCCATTCTTTAAGTGAATGTGGTAGCGGCACATAATAAGTCTAAATGAAGACAAGTGGTTGAACAATGAACGTGGGCATTCTAAAGATAAAAATAATAATAATCATCACTATGATTATAAAAGGAGAACAATAAGGGTTCTCAAAATAGTCCTTCAAAATGTGAAGGCAATGTTTACCGTCAAATTGGTATGTAAAATAATAAAGCACGAAGTTGATTATGATCCATTCCTTGAAGAGAATGTGACTTGTGATAAGCATTGATAATGCAGACCCATTCCTAAAGGTGAATGTGGAAATATGTGATCAAAGTAATGAATAAAGACATGCAATACATGATTAGATGAATACCACACAACTCACCTCTAAGGGAGGTTTGAGTGAAATAAAGAGAATAAATATTATCGTGTGGTTACATGAATATGTCATTGGTCGCGTACATGTGATACACCAAATATATATATATTTTTTGTTGTGCCTTATAAAAAGTTATTAAAGGCAAAATTAAATCAAGAAATGATTTTGCTTATGATGATTTTGACCATGACAATTTATTATGATATAATTTTCTCTGTGAAGGAGACATTTACCATATGAATGGTGTGACAAAAGAACTTGTAGTACAAAAGTTGTTAAGTGCTCCGAAAAAATTAATTTGTTACTACCCGGATGAATAAAATTATCCACGACATTGATATTGTAAAGTCTCAAAAGAAACTTTTTGAGTTTCAAATGTATAAGTCAAAGTGGTTGGCATATTGAGACTACAAATGAAAGGAATATTGAATATCTTCATATTTCTATAATCATAGCGGATAAATATGAAAGGTTACCCGATTTTCTTTCTATTTGTACTACACAAATAGAAGCATAATGATGGAATCATTTGTCACAAGTAAACTAGAGGTTTATTGAAATAAATATTAGTTGGCATGACCGGTTGACCATCTCGGTTCAATTATGACGCGAAAGATTAATTGAGAATTACATTGGCATATATTGAAAAAATATAAGATTCTTCAAGAATTCTCTTGTGCTGCTTATTCTCATGATATACCAGTTAAGGTTGTGATTGAATCCCTTGATTTCTGGAACGAATAAAAGGTGATAAATATATGGGCCCAGTCACCTTCCATGTGGACCGTTTACTATTATATGATTTTAATAGATGCATCTATTCTATGGTCACATGTGCATTTGTTATCAACTTGCAGTTTGGTTTTTGCAAGATTGATTGCTCAAATTATTAGAGCACAGTTCCAGAATATAAATTATGCTGATTTATCTTGATAATACTGGTTTAAATCCAAGTTAGTTTAGCAGAAATTATATGCCTCCAATTATATCTAAACCATTGGTTATGAGAACAAAATTGCCAAAATAAAATTTGGTATGTGATGTATTATTTAATATACAACAACACTTGTACGCATCTAGCCAAGTTATGATAAGTTCTCCCTATCACAATGTAACGACCCGACTTATCGTTTTAAGAATTTAAGCTTAGTCTGGCAGCATAAGGCCCTGAGTAGCTTCATATTATGTGTATTGACTTGCGTCCATGGTTGAATTCAGTTACCGGATGATTCGGAGCAATTTGGGACACTTAGTCCCTAAAACGGAAGCTTAAGTCTAAGGATTTTAACCGTAGTCGGAACTGTGTGAAGACGACTTCGGAATGGAATTTTGATGATGTCAATAGCTCCGTATGGTGATTATGGACTAAGGAGCGTGTCCGGAAAATTATTTGGAGGTCTGTAGAGAAATTTGGTTTGAAATGGCGAAAGATGAATTTTTGGAAAGTTTGACCGGGGGGTTGATGTCACGACCCAATTTCACCTCTAGGTCGTGATGGCGCCCAACACTACAGCTAGGCAAGCCAACTAATAAGTCATACATACATTGGTTAAACTTTTATTCCAAGAAAATAATAAAATACTAATTTCTACCAATGTGTGTGCCAAAACCCGGTATCACAAGTGCATGAGTATCTAGTAGATTATACAAAGCTCCAAATACTGTCTGAAATAAAATAGACAGAATATAAATATCAGAAGAGACACTGGTAGCTGCAGAACGGCTCAGAAAGGCAGCTCACCACTATGCCTCGGGATGACGTGGGTATGTGATGTTAGGTCCTCCACTAGTACCTGTCTCAGATCCTACACAAAAAGTGCAGCAAGTGTAGTATGAGTACGTAAACAACGTGTACCCAGTAAGTATCAGGCCTAATCTCAAAGTGGTAGAGACAAGATGGCCGACTTTGACACTCACTATGGGTCAATAATAATTGAAATAAAATTAGGATATTCAAATCAGCATGATTTACAGAATTTACAAATAATTTATTTAATCAGCGGAAATGATCAAATTCCTTCAAATGTAACAATTCTCAATATATTAATAATATTCCTTCAACTCAAATAATTTCCAATTTATCAATTAAATCCCATTTACAGGAGTAACAATTAATTCCTTAACAAGCAAGAATAATAATTTATTGAATTCCAAGGATTTTCCAATTTATTAATTAGCTTCACAAGCTGAAATAATTTATTAAAGTATCGTGTAATTATTATTATTAAGCACGATTTCTGCCGAGGACGTACGGCCCGATCCAGAGTGTCGTGTACACTGCCGAGGGACGTGCGACGCGATCCATAGATGCATCTATCCTGCCGAGGCGTACGGCCCGCTCCACAAGAAAGGAGGACATTTTCTTATGTGCCTTCGGAAAGAGAGTATATTAATTATGAGATAAATTTGGGAGGAGAATAATTTCTTTTAACAATTAATTGATTTAAATAGACAATAAAGCCTATGAGATTTCCATCCTTTAATATCTTTATCTAACAATTCACAATATATTCATATAGATATCAATTAATATAAATAAATCAAAGAATACAATTTACACAAGTAAGGCATACTTTGAGACTACCCGGACTTTAGCATTAATAGTAGCTACGCACGGACTCTCGTCACCTCGTGCATACGTAGCCCCCCACAATTAGTAATAATTATTTAATTTTAATCACTTATGAGGTAATTTCCCCCTCACAAGATTAGACAAGAGACTTACCTCGTCTTGCTCCAATTTAATCCACAATTTTGCCTTTTCCACGATTATCCAACTCTGTCTGGCTCGAATCTAGCCAAAATAATTCGATACAATCACTAAAAATTATAGGAAATAAATTCTATAAGGAAATACTACATTTTTAATAAAAATTCCGAAATTAATTAAAAAATCGCCCGCGGGGCCCACATCTCGAAATCCGGCCAAAGTTATAAAATTCGACAACCCATTCAATTACGAGTCCAACCATACCAGTTTCACTCAAACCCGACTCTGAATCGATACCGAAATCTCAAAATTTCGTTTCTATGAGATTTCTAAACTTTTCCAAATTTGAATCTCAAAACACCAATTTATGGTGAAAACAATGATATACTTGTATATGTAGACCAAATCCGAGTTAGAATCACTTACCCCAATATTGTTTTCCCTTGAAAATCTGCCAAAAGTCGTCTCTGCTCAAGCTCAAGTTTGTCAAAAATGGCAAATGGGACGAATGCCCTCTTTTTGTAAAACTGCCCAGCAGCCTTCGGAACTGGCCCTCGAACTGGGCCTCGATCGCGGCATCGAACTTGTGCCTTCGATCAGGGCATCGAGCTTGGGTCTCGATCCTAGCCCTCGAGCCATACCTTCGATCATGCCCTCGAGCCTTGCCTTCGATCGTGGCTTCGATCACAGGCTCGAGCCTGGACCTCGGTCATGGCCTCGATCAGGGTATCGAGGTTGGGCCTTAGATCATAGCCTCAATCATGGCATCGAGCTTGAACCTTCGATTGTGACCCTCGATCTTGGGTCTCGATCCTGGCCCTCGAGCTGAACCTTCGATCATGGCCCTCGAGTTGGACCTTCGATCATGGCTTCGATACACTAGCTCGAGCCTGTACCTCGTCAACCCTAGGCTCGATATCTGGGCTCGATATCTGGCTCGATATCTGGGCTCGATCATAGCCCAGAATGTCCAGCAGAAGAGGAAAAATTGCAGCAGCTTTTAACTCAAATGTGATCCGTTAACCATCCGAAACTCACCCGAGGCCCTCGGGACCTCAACCAAATATACCAACAAGTCCTAAAACATCATACGAACTTAGTCGAACCTCTAAATCACATCAAACAACGCTAAAACCATGAATCATACCCCAATTCAAGCTTAATGAAACTAAGAGTTTTCAACTTCTACATTCAATGTCGGAACCTATCAAATCAACTCCGATTGACCTCAAATTTTACACACAAGTCATAAATTACATAACGGAGCTATGAAAATTTTCAGAACTGGATTCCGACTCCGGTATCAAAAAGTCAACTCCCCGGTCAAACTTTCAAACTTTAAATTCCTATTTTAGCCATTTCAAGCCTAATTTCACTACGGACTTCCAAATAAAATTCCGATCATGCTCCTAAGTCCAAAATCACCATACGGAGCTGTTAGAATCATCAAAATTCTATTCTGGGGTAGTTTTCTAAAAATATTGACCGAAGTCAAACTTAGCACATTAAGGCCAACTTAAGGAACCAAGTGTTCCCGTTTCACCTCAAACACTTCCAAATCCCGAACCAACCATCCCCGCAAGTCATAAATCATTACAAGCACATACGAAAAGTTTTATTTTAGGGAACGGGGTTCTAAAAGTTAAAATGGCTGGTTGGGTCATTATAGTTGACTTTTTGATATCAGGTCCGAAATCCGATTCTGGAAATTGGAATAGCTTTGTTATGTCAATTATGACTTGTGTGCAAAATTTGAAGTCATTCCAGATTGATTTGATGTGTTTCGGTGCAAGATATAGAATTTGAAATTTCAAAGTTCATTAGGCTTGAATTGGGGTATGATTCATGGCTTTGACGTTGTTTGATGTGATTTGAGGCCTCGATCAAGTTCGTGTTATATATTGAGACTGGTTGGTACGATTGGACCTGGTCTCGGGGGCCTCGGGTTTGATTTGGGGTGGTTCCGGACCAAGTTCGGGTGTTTTGATGCTGCTGGTTGCTGTTTCTGGTGTTGTTCTTCACGTTCGCGAAGAGCCTCTCGCGTTCGTAAAGAATGATTTTGCTGTTGGGACTTTGTTCTTCGCGCTCGCGAAGAGGTTCTCGCGTTCGCAAAGAAGGAAAATTTGTTGTTCGTCGTCTGACTTTAGAGGCCCATATCTCGCAATCTATAAGGAATTTGAAGATGGTTCAAAAATAAAAATTATAGCCCTTTGTATTTAGTTTTCAAAAAGGTAAACCATTTGTCATTTGGAGTTGTGTACAAAAAGTTATGGTAGATACACTATAGGCTATCCGGGAAGAGTTTGGAAATCTCTGTTGCACAAGGCTGACTTTGGAAGCTTATATAATCTATAAGGAATTGGGATATGACCAACAAATAAAAGTTATAGCCCTTGAAGTCTAGTTTTCCGAAAGGCAAACCATTCACCATTTGGAGTTTCGTACAAAATGTTATAACCAATATACTAGAGGCTGTCGGAGAAGAGTTTGAAAATGACTTATGAAGAATTTGTTCATCGCGAAAGCAAGGGGGTGTCGCGAACACGAAGAACAAACCCATGGGCAGCAGAATAAAGTCCAAATTCGGGTCATTCTTCCATTTTTGTACCAAGAAAGCTCGAGTGAGGCGATGTTTCGAGACTTTTTCAAGGAAAACATTAGGGTAAGAATTCCTAACTTGACTTTGGTTAAATTACATGAATCTATTGTTATTTTTATCACTAAATTAGTGAATTTGGTTGAAAATTTTAGAAAACCCTCTTGGTTTAAATTTAAGATTTGGAGGTTGATTTTTTATTGGAATTCGATAAAATAAGTATGGTTGAACTTGCATCGGAATGGGTGTTCGGATTTCGTGAAATTATGTCGGTTTTCGAGAGGCGGGTCCCGTGTTGACTTTTGTTGACTTTTTGGAATAAATTTTTAAGTCGACGTATTATTATCCGAAATTATTTGCGATGAATTTTAATGAAGTTGTACAATTAATTTGGATAGATTTGAGCTGCCCGGAGGTCAATTTAAGCAAGAAGGCTATTTTAGAATATCAGCCTAACTTCAAAAAGGTAAGTGTCTTGCCTAACCTCGAGTGGGGGAATTACCCCTTAGGCATCGAGTCTTATGTGCCGTTTGTGAAATGTGAAAAGCCGTGTACGCAAGGAGACGAGTACGTACTCGGGCCTGTACCTCGTCAACCCTGGGCTCGATATCTGGGCTCGATATCTGGCTCGATATCTGGGCTCGATCATAGCCCAGAATGTCCAGCAGAAGAGGAAAAATTGCAGCAGCTTTTAACTCAAATTTGATCCGTTAACCATTCGAAACTCACCCGAGGCCCTCGGGACCTAAACCAAATATACCAACAAGTCCTAAAACATCATACAAACTTAGTCGAACCTCTAAATCACATTAAACAACGCTAAAACCATGAATCATACCCCAATTCAAGCTTAATGAAACTAGGAGTTTTCAACTTCTACATTCAATGTCGGAACTTATCAAATCAATTCCGATTGACCTCAAATTTTACACACAAGTCATAAATTACATAACGGAGCTACGAAAATTTTCAGAACTGGATTCCTACTCCGGTATCAAAAAGTCAACTCCCCGGTCAAACTTTCAAACTTTAAATTCCTATTTTAGCCATTTCAAGCCTAATTTCACTACAGACTTCCAAATAAAATTCTGATCATGCTCCTAAGTCCAAAATCACCATACGGAGCTGTTGGAATCATCAAAATTCTATTCTGGGATCATTTTCTTAAAATATTGACCGAAGTCAAACTTAGCACATTAAGGCCAACTTAAGGAACCAAGTGTTCCCGTTTCACCTCAAACACTTCCAAATCCCGAACCAACCATCCCCGCAAGTCATAAATCATTACAAGCACCTACGAAAAGTTTTATTTTAGGGAACGGGGTTCTAAAAGTTAAAATGGCTGGTTGGGTCATTATAGTTGACTTTTTGATATCAGGTCCGAAATCCGATTCTGGAAATTGGAATAGCTTCGTTATGTCAATTATGACTTGTGTGCAAAATTTGAAGTCATTCCAGATTGATTTGATATGTTTCGGCACAAGATATAGAATTTGAAATTTCAAAGTTCATTAGGCTTGAATTGGGGTATGATTCGTGGCTTTGATGTTGTTTGATGTGATTTGAGGCCTCGATCAAGTTCGTGTTATATATTGAGACTTGTTGGTACGATTGGACCTGGTCTCGGGGGCCTCGGGTTTGATTTGGGGTGGTTCCGGATGGGTGTTTTGATGCTGCTGGTTGCTATTTCTGGTGTTGTTCTTCGTGTTCGCGAAGAGCCTCTCGCGTTCGTGAAGAATGATTTTGCTGTTGGGACTTTGTTCTTCGCGCTCGCGAAGAGGTTCTCGCGTTCGCGAAGAAGGAAAATTTGTTGTTCGTCGTCTTATTTTAGAGGCCCATATCTCGCAATCTATAAGGAATTTGAAGATGGTTCAAAAATAAAAATTATAGCCCTTTGTATTTAGTTTTCAAAAAGGAAAACCATTTGTCATTTGGAGTTGTGTACAAAATGTTATGGTGGATACACTATAGGCTATCCGAGAAGAGTTTGGAAATCTCTGTTGCACAGGGCTGACTTTGGAAGCTTATATGATCTATAAGGAATTGGGAGATGACCAACAAATAAAAGTTATAGCCCTTGAAATCTAGTTTTCCGAAAGGCAAACCATTCACCATTTGGAGTTTTGTACAAAATGTTATAACCAATATACTAGAGGCTGTCGGAGAAGAGTTTGAAAATGACTTATGAAGAATTTGTTCATCGCGAAAGCAAGGGGGTGTCGCGAACGCGAAGAACAAACCCCTGGCAGCAGAATAAAGTCCAAATTCGGGTCATTCTTCCATTTTTGTACCAAGAAAGCTTGAGTGAGGCGATGTTTCGAGACTTTTTCAAGGAAAATATTAGGGTAAGAATTCCTAACTTGATTTTGGTTAAATTACATGAATCTATTGTTATTTTTATCACTTAATTAGTGAATTTGGTTGAAAATTTTAGAAAACCCTCTTGGTTTAAATTTAAGATTTGGAGGTTGATTTTTTATTGGAATTCGATAAAATAAGTATGGTTGAACTTGCATCGGAATGGGTGTTCGGATTTCATGAAATTATGTCGGTTTTCGAGAGGCGGGTCCCGTGTTGACTTTTGTTGACTTTTTGGAATAAATTTTTAAGTCGACGTATTATTATCCGGAATTATTTGCGATGAATTTTAATGAAGTTGTACAATTAATTTGGATAGATTTGAGCTGCCCGGAGGTCAATTTAAGCAAGAAGGCTATTTTAGAATATCGGCCTAACTTCAAAAAGGTAAGTGTCTTGCCTAACCTCGAGTGGGGGAATTACCCCTTAGGCATCGAGTCTTATGTGCCGTTTGTGAAATGTGAAAAGCCGTGTACGCAAGGAGACGAGTACGTACTCGGGCTTGTATGTGCAAAATATATTGGGTGTAAGTCTTAGGAATATTGTGAAGTAAATTGGATAATTGTTGGGATTTATTTAATCATCTATTTGCCATGCCTAAATCCTTATTGGTTGAACTTGTTTTTATAAAATAATTTGATGTGATTGTTATTTGAATATTTATGTAATTCCGTGAGTTTGTGAGTTTGATAATTCTGGGAATTTATTTTTATTTTGAATTTTCCCTATGTAAATAATTAATTAAGCAAGTTTAAGAAGAAGCGTTAATATAATTATCTAAATTTAGATTAATGAAGGCTTTGATTATGCTGAATAATTTCTATCTCTGTTGATTATTTTTGTGGTGATATACATATTGTATGGAGCCTTCGGCTATTTGTTGTGAAATTTATTGATTTGGTTGTATCTTTGGAATTTGGTTATGGCCATTGGGCAAATTGTGATATGAATTGATTTTGTTATGCTGTCGTGATAATTTCCCGTATAAATTGTTGTTTTGTGTGAGTTGTTATTTTAAGGATATAAGGGTGGCATTCCACTGTTGTTATTTTGAGGATATAAGGGTGGCATTTCACTGTTGATATTATGTGGGTATGAGGGTGGCATTTCACTGTCGTTGTTTTTGTTGGAATGTTGTCTGGGCGGAGCGATAAGGGTGGCTATAAGAGCGATAAGAGTGGCTATAAGAGCGATAAGGGTGGAAATAGGAGCGATAAGGTTGGTTATTGATATTGTCTGGGCGAGCGATAAGGGTGGCTATAGGAACGATAAGGGCGGAAATAGGAGCGATAAGGGTGGCTATTGTCAGGGACGAAATGTGATGATGTGGAGTTGTGGTGTTGGTGATTTTCATGTGATGCGATGATTTGCTTGTGTTTATTTTATACCTTGTGCAATTTGTCTTGTTGTTGGTAAATTGATAACAATCTGATTTATGTTGAAATTGAGAGCCTGTGGCTATTGCTAGGCGGATTATATATGAAATGTGGACAAGAGGTGCTTTGATTAAATGATAATAATATTGGCACGTGAACTGTCAGTGCAGCTGTGATATGAAAAGTGGGCACGAGGTGCCGGGAAAATATGATGATTTAATTATGGGCACGATGTACCGTGGACATATGAGAATGGGATGAGACCCGTGTTTATGAAAAATATGAAAATAGGCCGAGACCCGTATTTTTATGATTATGAAATGAGGTGTCACATGGTGAATTTTTAATTGAAAGAATTAAATTCAAAATATTTATTTGTAAAAGAGTTTTATTAGTAGAAGTATATATGAAAGATATTTAATTGAAGAACTTGATTTAACTGGGTGTAATTATATTTATTAATTGTTGAGCGATATTAATGGTGATTGTATTGACTTACTATGTATATCACTGGTTGTTATATGGTGCCCTTATTGTTATTTGTTTCCTATTATTTATATATTATGTTGTACAGATTATTAGACTAGTGAGTGTCTTGACTGTACCTCGTCTCTACTCCACTGAGGTTAGACTTGATACTTAATGGGTACCGACCGTGGTGTACTCATACTACACTTCTGCATATTTTTGTGCAGAGCCAGGTATTGGAGCTATCAGACTCGGACAAAATAAAAGTGTGATCGCAATGATTCCAGCTAACTTAATACCTATATGTCTATGGAATTAAACTTAACAAGAATGCATTTACAATTCCTGTATTGCAACCGAGCAAGGCAATTAGGTATATGTCTATCCCAATTGCGAATCCTTTCCCCTATGCCCGGGCTTTAGAACTTGCTCTATTTAATTCTATATGCAATCTAGAGTTCCCACTTTCGAGTTCAACTCTAGATTCGTAGATAATATTTCACTGTTAGCTACTTAGCAAACTAATTAAAAACAGAATTAAATAAACAACCCAATATGATAAAATCAACTTCGTCAAATTAAACTTCAAACATCAACATTCATATATCCCCATGACCCTAGAACAATATGGTTCTTAGCCACTCATATTCAGGCAATCATCAAAAATTCACAAGAGTGCATAAGAATCAATAAAAGAAAGAGAGAATAGGAACTCAAGACAAATTCCGTGGTTTTAGAACTTTGTTGTAGCTTTTTTTTTTTCCCTTCTCCAATATGTTAGATGACCTAAAGGAGGCGTTTTTGGCTTATATATTGCGTAAAAAAGTCGTGGGCCAAAGCTCTCCTATTCCTAGTCCAAATCGGCTTCAGGGATTGATGCTAAGGTGGATGCGACACATCCACCTCGTCCTCCATTTCTCAGCTTCACATGCGAGGGTGGATGCGACGCAGCCAACCCTAGTTCCTCCATCTCAGCTTTGCCCAGGTGCGGATGCTATGGCGGATGCTATGGCCCGACTTCACTGCTAAGGGTGCACGAAATCTGATCTTTTTCTAGATTGGATGCGACGCATCCAATCTCTCTTCCTCTACCTAGAGCACCTTTTCTTTATATTTTTGCACTCCAAACACCCTAATTCACCACACACAACTCAATTAGTCATAAAATCAATAATTAAACCATGTTGGGCATTTTAAAGATCAAATAACATCAAGAAGCGGTTAAAACCTGGGTAAAGTAACATCAACACATATCGAAATATGCCAAACATCACTCGTGCAACACTAACCATAAAATACCTCAATCATCCGCTAAGCATGCGTTTATAACGATAACCAGACCAAGTAATAAATTTTTCACTCTACACTTCTCGGCTTTTAGATGAGGAATGTATTTTTTGCTTTTTGGCATGACAAATTCAAGAATACAAGCACTCTCATCCTCACTCTTTGACTCCCCCATAGGCTCAGATAGCTTGATTACTATCTTACTATCTAAACACAATGTGGAAAAATGATTGGAATGAGGACCCATACGCCCTAACTCTAGAATTGTATTACTCTTTACATCCTCATATTTACATACACAAGAATTTTCAATTATAACAGTATTTACTTCCTCACATGGCTCTAGTGTACTTTTCTCAACATGGGCATCATCAACAACAATATGGTCTAATGATTGGTATTCTCGTTTTAGCTCCTCAATTTGGTCTAGAAGATTTTTTTCAGCTTCACACAACTCATCATTAAATTGTTGGGCGTTACACGTATCAACCTTTGAACTCAAATATGCATCCAAGTTATGCACAACCAAGCCAAAATTGTCAATTTTATGTGCAAGCTCATCTCTCTCCTTAGACCAGTTACTCACCAACGTTGTTAGAAGACAACGTCAGTCCGCATATTCCCTTAATCGAGAATATCCGTCCCAATACCAACCCTTACTCCCATATTCAAATTCAGACCTCCCAGAGTTCAAGTCATGACAAGCCCAAAAATACGGGCCATAAAAGTCTTCCGTCAACCAAGCGTCTTCATCAATAACCTTACCTCCGGATATTTCTTCCCCAGATGTCATGTTGAAAGAACTAGAAACACACTAAGAGAAAGATCAAATTGTTATAAAATTAAAAATATTTACAAAAAGGAAAAAAAACTTGTAAAGATAAAAGTAAAAGTCTAATATAGAAAATAAGCTAATTCTAAGTCCCCGGCAATGGCGCCAAAAACTTGTTGGGACCAAACACACTCACGCAAGTATACATGGTCGTCAAGTAATAGAGTAGTGAATAGAGTATCGTTCCTACAAGGAATTATGATTAACTTTTAACTAATTCAAACTCAAATAGCTTATCAATTCAAGCGATTCCTTATAAAATAGATAATTGTCTAATTTACTACCTAAAGACTATCAAGTAATGGAATACCAGAAATCAACACAACACTTAAATAGTTTTAAATAACAATCAGTAGGAGATAATATTCTAGGGTCACGGGTTATTTAACAATCATGTTGCATTTTAGCTTAAAATAACTAATTGATTTATCTGGATTGTTGGTTCACAGGGTTGATATTACTCATAAGAGTCTGTTGAGCCCTTACTAACCTATTCAAGCTAACTTAATACCTATATGTCTATGGAATTAAACTTAACAAGAATGCATTTACAATTCCTGTATTGCAACCGAGCAAGTAATTAGGTATATGTCTATCCCAATTGCGAATCCTTTCCCCTATGCCCGGGTTTTAGAACTTGCTCTATTTAATTCTATATGCAATCTAGAGTTCCCACTTTCGAGTTCAACTCTAGATTCGTAGATAATATTTCACTGTTAGCTACTTAGCAAACTAATTAAAAACAGAATTAAATAAACAACCCAATATGATAAAATCAACTTCGTCAAATTAAACTTCAAACATCAACATTCATGTATCCCCATGACCCTAGAACAATATGGTTCTTAGCCACTCATATTCAGGCAATCATCAAAAATTCACAAGAGTGCATAAGAATCAATAAAAGAAAGAGAGAATAGGAACTCAAGACGAATTCCGTGGTTTTAGAACTTTGTTGTAGCTTTTTTTCCCTTCTCCAATATGTTAGATGACCTAAAGGAGGCGTTTTTGGCTTATATATTGCGTACAAAAGTCGTGGGCCAAAGCTCTCCTATTCTTAGTCCAAATCGGCTTCAGGGATTGATGCTAAGGTGGATGCGACGCATCCACCTCGTCCTCCATTTCTCAGCTTCACATGAGAGGGTGGATGCGACGCATCCAACCCTAGTTCCTCCATCTCAGCTTTGCCCAGGTGCGGATGCTATGGCGGATGCTATGGGCCGACTTCACTGCTAAGGGTGCACGAAATCTGATCTTTTTCTAGATTGGATGCGACGCATCCAATCTCTCTTCCTCTACCTAGAGCACCTTTTCTTCATATTTTTGTACTCCAAACACCCTAATCCACCACACACAACTCAATTAGTCATAAAACCAATAATTAAACCATGTTGGGCATTTTAAAGATCAAATAACATCAAGAAGCGGTTAAAACATGGGTAAAGTAACATCAACACATATCGAAATATGCCAAACATCACTACCCCACACTTAAACCTTTGTTCGTCCTCGAACAAACCATCCTATAGTAGACGAAACAAAATTAAGCTCTTATCATTCAAAGCACACTGCACCTATGACCATGGTTATTTGCAACAATTAGACTCTAGAGTATGCATCATAAACACTTCCCTTTACTTATGTCCTTGTTTGAAAATATTTAAACAAAGGCAACATGCTCACAACAACCCTAACCTCAAAAACTAACTTAATGTCACTATGCACTCGTGGCTTGAACACCCAACATCATAGAGAAGTCTAATAATGTTACCTATCCCTCGTGAAACCATGTGCCCTCACAACAAGAACAAGAGAGTAAGTTCAATCCACACATTCGAATCTCATGATCAAATATATTTTAATGATTCACATATATCAAAGATAATCGCTCACTCTCACAAAGAAGTCACATGCATGCAATTGGTACCATAGGCTTGCCCTTAATATAAATCTCTACTAATGTAAGCTCGCTCGATCTAGAATCAATTAAGGACTTTTTCATGGTTGTAATGTGGGCTAAGGGACGGGTAGGATATATTTTAGGAATAGTGACTCAACCTCCTAAGCACTTTAACACATCACCAAATAACTTAAGCGCAAATTCTTCAACAACATTTCAATTTCAAAAATAATATCATCCCCAACAATATTTCCTCTTTCTTTAAGCACTACTTTAATTCATAATCACTAGCAAGAACAAGACACCAATTTATTCATCTATATTTTTCCTTTTTTTTCAACTATTTTTTCAATTTTCGCTAGTGGTGTATTATTTTACAAAACAAGTGCACCTTTCTTCCTTTCATTGGTTCCACTCAAAAGCCACCCTACACTTAGTTCCTTCTTACTTCTTTTAGCGTTCATCTAACAACTAAAGTGTTTCAAGAGGTAAAAGGATCAAAACAATGTCAATTAAGAATAAAAAGGGTATAGGCTTGTAATGTGGGTATCAAATAACAGGTCTACAGGCTCAAAAGGGTTAACTAGGGATAGATTTTATTTGTGATAAGCAATAAGCTCAAAAAGATCAAAGAAAGCCTAAAATCATTTTTCAAACCGAGCATCACCTAAAATTTCGCTTCAACTCATATACCGGGCAAGTTCTAGACACAAGTACAATACATGGACAACACAAAAACCTCACCACACATGGCACATGACTCACTAAGGACGATCACATTCCGACTCTCAAGCAATGCAAGTATTCACGGAGCCACGAGATATTAAGTATTAAACACAAGGTAAACATAAGTCATGTAAACGAGACATAGGCGCCACAAAACATGCTATCCAATTTAACAAGGCATCATCAATAAATTCAAATCATACAGAAGATACTACACATGCCAAAGCATAAATATGTTACTATCAAACAAGTCAAGGCCGCCTAGGTTCATCATTCTTGCTCCTTTTATTCCCTAAATTCCTAATCTACTCGGAAAGAAAAAAGCTACCCGGTTCAAACTACATCCCATGGAAAAGAACCGAGGCACAAAGAAAAATCACAGGGAATTATTACTACCTAAAAAAAGCTAAAAGACATATTTTGGATTTTTGTTTAGACTTTAATCCCTCAAGAAAACTGTCTAGGAGATCAATCGTCGGGAAAAGGCCAATTTTTCTACTTTTTTCGTTTTTTTTTTTGACAAAAGCTACTACACTTAAGAATGAGTACTACAACTAAGGTAAAATAGCACAGAAACTCATCCAAACGATCTCCTCACCCCACACTTAAAATTTTGCAATGTCCTCAATGCACACTATAAATAAAAAGAGGGTAAACAAGACTCCCTGGTAGGCCAAAGGCCGAAGCAATAGCGGCTCACGAGGTACTCAGACTTTCCCCAGGCATCGTCCTTTGTGTGGGCACCCCACACTTAGTCCTCACCATCTAGCTCGCTTTTGCACTCTTCTAATGGCTTTGCTTCCTATGCTCATAATCCTACAAATCAAAAAATAAATACTACAAAATAATAAAAATAAAATAAAATAGAAAGTAAACAAAAATAAAAGAAAGCAGTAAAGCTGGGTTGCCTCCCAACAAGCGCCTGATTTAATGTCGTGGCACGACGTGAACCGCTTTTTGCTTCCACCTCGAACTTATGAATTGAGCCCCTAACATGGCATCCAGTCTGCGGCTATGCTCCAGTGGTGGGGCTATAACGATAACCAGACCAAGTAATAAATTTTTCACTCTACACTTCTCGGCCTTTAGATGAGGAATGTATTTTTTGCTTTTTGGCATGACAAATTCAAGAATACAAGCACTCTCATCCTCACTCTTTGACTCCCCCATAGGCTCAGATGGCTTGATTACTATCTTACTATCTAAACACAATGTGGAAAAATGATTGGAATGAGGACCCATACGCCCTAACTCTAGAATTGTATTACTCTTTACATCCTCATATTTACATACACAAGAATTTTCAAATATAACAGTATTTACTTCCTCACATGGCTCTAGTGTACTTTTCTCAACATGGGCATCATCAACAACAATATGGTCTAATGATTGGTATTCTCGTTTTAGCTCCTCAATTTGGTCTAGAAGATTTTTTTCAGCTTCACACAACTCATCATTAAATTGTTGGGCATTACACGTATCAACCTTTGAACTCAAGTATGCATCCAAGTTATGCACAACCAAGCCAAAATTGTCAATTTTATGTGCAAGCTCATCTCTCTCCTTAGACCAGTTACTCACCAACATTGTTAGAAGACAACGTCGGTCCGCATATTCCCTTAATCGTGAATATCCGTCCCAATACCAACCCTTACTCCCATATTCAAATTCAGATCTCCCAGAGTTCAAGTCATGACAAGCCCAAAAATACGGGCCATAAAAGTCTTCCGTCAACCAAGCGTCTTCATCAATAACCTTACCTCCGGATATTTCTTCCCCAGATGTCATGTTGAAAGAACTAGAAACACACTAAGAGAAAGATCAAATTGTTATAAAATTAAAAATATTTATAAAAAGGAAAAAAAACTTGTAAAGATAAAAGTAAAAGTCTAATATAGAAAATAAGCTAATTCTAAGTCCCCGGCAACGGCGCCAAAAACTTGTTGGGACCAAACACACTCATGCAAGTATACGTGGTCGTCAAGTAATAGAGTAGTGAATAGAGTATCGTTCCTACGAGGAATTATGATTATTTTTTGACTAATTCAAACTCAAATAGCTTATCAATTCAAGCGATTCCTTATAAAATAGATAATTGTCTAATTTACTACCTAAAGACTATCAAGTAATGGAATACCAGAAATCAACACAACACTTAAATAGTTTTAAATAACAATCAATGGGAGATAATATTCTAGGGTCACGGGTTATTTAACAATCATGTTGCATTTTAGCTTAAAATAACTAATTGATTTATCTGGATTGTTGGTTCACAGGGTTGATATTACTCATAAGAGTCTGTTGAGCCCTTACTAACCTATTCAAGCTAACTTAATACCTATATGTCTATGGAATTAAACTTAACAAGAATGCATTTACAATTCCTGTATTGCAACCGAGCAAGGCAATTAGGTATATGTCTATCCCAATTGCGAATCCTTTCCCCTATGTCCGGGTTTAAGAACTTGCTCTATTTAATTCTATATGCAATCTAGAGTTCCCACTTTCGAGTTCAACTCTAGATTCGTAGATAATATTTCACTGTTAGCTACTCAGCAAAATAATTAAAAACAGAATTAAATAAACAACCCAATATGATAAAATCAACTTCATCAAATAAAACTTCAAACATCAACATTCATGTATCCCCATGACCCTAGAACAATATGGTTCTTAGCCACTCATATTCAGGCAATCATCAAAAATTCACAAGAGTGCATAAGAATCAATAAAAAAAAGAGAGAATAGGAACTCAAGACGAATTCCGTGGTTTTAGAACTTTGTTGTAGCTTTTTTTTCCCTTCTCCTATATGTTAGATGACCTAAAGGAGGCGTTTTTGGCTTATATATTGCGTACAAAAGTCGTGGGCCAAAGCTCTCCTATTCTTAGTCCAAATCGGCTTCAGGGATTGATGCTAAGGTGGATGCGACGCATCCACCTCGTCCTCCATTTCTCAGCTTCACATGCGAGGGTGGATGCGACGCATCCAACCCTAGTTCCTCCATCTCAGCTTTGCCCAGGTGCGGATGCTATAGCAGATGCTATGGGCCGACTTCACTGCTAAGGGTGCACGAAATTTGATCTTTTTCTAGATTGGATGCGACGCATCCAATCTCTCTTCCTCTACCTAGAGCACCTTTTCTTCATATTTTTGTACTCCAAACACCCTAATTCACCACACACAACTCAATTAGTCATAAAACCAATAATTAAACCATGTTGGGCATTTTAAAGATCAAATAACATCAAGAAGCGGTTAAAACATGGGTAAAGTAACATCAACAGATATCGAAATATGCCAAACATCACTACCCCACACTTAAACCTTTGTTCGTCCTCGAACAAACCATCCTATAGTGGACGAAACAAAATTAAGCTCTTATCATTCAAAGCACACTGCACCTATGACCATGGTTATTTGCAACAATTAGACTCTAGAGTATGCATCATAAACACTTCCCTTTACTTATGTCCTTCTTTGAAAATATTTAAACAAAGGCAACATGCTCACAACAACCCTAACCTCAAAAACTGACTTAATGTCACTATGCACTCGTGGCTTGAACACCCAACATCATAGAGAAGTCTAATAACGTTACCTATCCCTCGTGAAACCATGTGCCCTCACAACAAGAACAAGAGAGTAAGTTCAATCCACACATTCGAATCTCATGATCAAATATATTTTAATGACTCACATATATCAAAGAAAATCGCTCACTCTCACAAAGAAGTCACATGCATGCAATTGGTACCATAGGCTTGCCCTTAATATAAATCTCTATTAATGTAAGCTCGCTCGATCTAGAATCAATTAGGACTTTTTCATGGTTGTAATGTGGGCTAAGGGACGGGTAGGGTATATTTTAGGAATAGTGACTCAACCTCCTAAGCACTTTAACACATCACCAAATAACTTAAGCGCAAATTCTTCAACAACATTTAAATTTCAAAAATAATATCATCCCCAACAATATTTCCTCTTTCTTTAAGCACTACTTTAATTCATACCCACTAGCAAGAACAAGACACCAATTTATTCATCTATATTTTTCCTTTTTTTCAACTATTTTTTCAATTTTCGCTAGTGGTGTATTATTTTACAAAACAAGTGCACCTTTCTTCCTTTCATTGGTTCCACTCAAAAGCCACCCTACACTTAGTTCCTTCTTACTTCTTTTAGCGTTCATCTAACAACTAAAGTGTTTCAAGAGGTAAAAGGATCAAAACAATGTCAATTAAGAATAAAAAGGGTGTAGGCTTGTAATGTGGGTATCAAATAATAGGTCTACAGGCTCAAAAGGGTTAACTAGGGATAGATTTTAATTGTGATAAGCAATAAGCTCAAAAAGATCAAAGAAAGCCTAAAATCATTTTTCAAATCGAGCATCACCTAAAATTTCGCTTCAACTCATATACCGGGCAAGTTCTAGACACAAGTACAATACATGGACAACACAAAAACCTCACCACACATGGCACATGACTCACTAAGGACGATCACATTCCGACTCTCAAGCAATGCAAGTATTCACAGAGCCACGAGATATTAAGTATTAAACACAAGGTGAACATAAGTCATGTAAACGAGACATAGGCGCCACAAAACATGCTATCCAATTTAACAAGGCATCATCAATAAATTCAAATCATACAGAAGATACTACACATGCCAAAGCATAAATATGTTACTCTCAAACAAGTCAAGGGCGCCTAGGTTCATCATTCTTGCTCCTTTTATTCCCTAAATTCCTAATCTACTCGGAAAGAAAAAAGCTACCCGGTTCAAACTACATCCCATGGAAAAGAACCGAGGCACAAAGAAAAACCACAGGGAATTATTACTACCTAAAGAAAGCTAAAAGACATATTTTGGATTTTTGTTTAGACTTTAATCCCTCAAGAAAACTGTCTAGGAGATCAATCGTCGGGAAAAGTCCAATTTTTCTACTTTTTTCGTTTTGGTTTTTTGACAAAAGCTACTACACTTAAGAATGAGTACTACAACTAAGGTAAAATAGCACAGAAACTCATCCAAACGATCTCCTCACCCCACACTTAAAATTTTGCAATGTCCTCAATGCACACTATAAATAAAAAGAGGGTAAACGAGACTCCCTGGTGTAGGCCAAAGGCCGAAGCAATAGCGGCTCACGAGGTACTCAGACTTCCCCCAGGCATCGTCCTTTGTGTGGGCACCCCACACTTAGTCCTCACCATCTAGCTCGCTTTTGCACTCTTCTAATGGCTTTGCTTCCTATGCTCATAATCCTACAAATCAAAAAATAAATACTACAAAATAATAAAAATAAAATAAAATAGAAAGTAAACAAAAATAAAAGAAAGCAGTAAAGCTGGGTTGCCTCCCAACAAGCGCCTGATTTAATGTCGTGGCACGACGTGAACCGCTTTTTGCTTCCACCTCGAACTTATGAATTGAGCCCCTAACATGGCATCCAGTCTGCGGCTATGCTCCAGTGGTGGGGCTATAACGATAACCAGACCAAGTAATAAATTTTTCACTCTACACTTCTCGGCCTTTAGATGAGGAATGTATTTTTTGCTTTTTGGCATGACAAATTCAAGAATACAAGCACTCTCATCCTCACTCTTTGACTCCCCCATTGGCTCAGATGGCTTGATTACTATCTTACTATCTAAACACAATGTGGAAAAATGATTGGAATGAGGACCCATACGCCCTAACTCTAGAATTGTATTACTCTTTACATCCTCATATTTACATACACAAGAATTTTCAAATATAACAGTATTTACTTCCTCACATGGCTCTAGTATACTTTTCTCAACATGGGCATCATCAACAACAATATGGTCTAATGATTGGTATTCTCGTTTTAGCTCCTCAATTTGGTCTAGAAGATTTTTTTCAGCTTCACACAATTCATCATTAAATTGTTGGGCGTTACACGCATCAACCTTTGAACTCAAATATGCATCCAAGTTATGCACAACCAAGCCAAAATTGTCAATTTTATGTGCAAGCTCATCTATCTCCTTAGACCAGTTACTCACCAACGTTGTTAGAAGACAACGTCGGTCCGCATATTCCCTTAATCGAGAATATCCGTCCCAATACCAACCCTTACTCCCATATTCAAATTCAGACCTCCCAGAGTTCAAGTCATGACAAGCCCAAAAATACGGGCCATAAAAGTCTTCCGTCAACCAAGCGTCTTCATCAAAAACTTTACCTCCGGATATTTCATCCCCAGATGTCATGTTGAAAGAACTAGAAACACACCAAGAGAAAGATCAAATTGTTATAAAATTAAAAATATTTACAAAAAGGAAAAAAAACTTGTAAAGATAAAAGTAAAAGTGTAATATAGAAAATAAGCTAATTCTAAGTCCCCGGCAATGGCGCCAAAAATATGTTAGGACCAAACACACTCATGCAAGTATACGTGGTCGTCAAGTAATAGAGTAGTGAATAGAGTATCGTTCCTACGAGGACTTATGATTAACTTTTGACTAATTCAAACTCAAATAGCTTATCAATTCAAGCGATTCCTTATAAAATAGATAATTGTCTAATTTACTACCTAAAGACTATCAAGTAATGGAATACCAGAAATCAATACAACACTTAAATAGTTTTAAATAACAATCAATGGGAGATAATATTCTAGGGTCACGGGTTATTTAACAATCATGTTGCATTTTAGCTTGAAATAACTAATTGATTTATCTGGATTGTTGGTTCACAGGGTTGATATTACTCATAAGAGTCTGTTGAGCCCTTACTAACCTATTCAAGCTAACTTAATACCTATATGTCTATGGAATTAAACTTAACAAGAATGCATTTACAATTCCTGTATTGCAACCGAGCAAGGCAATTAGGTATATGTCTATCCCAATTGCGAATCCTTTCCCCTATGCCCGGGTTTAAGAACTTGCTCTATTTAATTCTATATGCAATCTAGAGTTCCCACTTTCGAGTTCAACTCTAGATTTGTAGATAATATTTCACTGTTAGCTACTCAGCAAAATAATTAAAAACAAAATTAAATAAACAACCCAATATGATAAAATCAACTTCATCAAATTAAACTTCAAACATCAACATTCATGTATCCCTATGACCCTAGAACAATATGGTTCTTAGCCACTCATATTCAGGCAATCATCAGAAATTCACAAGAGTGCATAAGAATCAATAAAAGAAAGAGAGAATAGGAACTCAAGACGAATTCCGTGGTTTTAGAACTTTGTTGTAGCTTTTTTTTCCCTTCTCCAATATGTTAGATAACCTAAAGGAGGTGTTTTTGGCTTATATATTGCGTACAAAAGTCGTGGGCCAAAGCTCTCCTATTCTTAGTCCAAATCGGCTTCAGGGATTGATGCTAAGGTGGATGCGACGCATCCACCTCGTCCTCCATTTCTCAGCTTCACATGCGAGGGTGGATGCGACGCATCCAACCCTAGTTCCTCCATCTCAGCTTTGCCCAGGTGCGGATGCTATGGTGGATGCTATGGGCCGACTTCACTGCTAAGGGTGCACGAAATCTGAACTTTTTCTAGATTGGATGCGACGCATCCAATCTCTCTTCCTCTACCTAGAGCACCTTTTCTTCATATTTTTGTACTCCAAACACCCTAATTCACCACACAAAACTCAATTAGTCATAAAACCAATAATTAAACCATGTTGGGCATTTTAAAGATCAAATAACATCAAGAAGCGGTTAAAACATGGGTAAAGTAACATCAACACATATCGAAATATGCCAAACATCACTCGTGCAACACTAACCATAAAATACCTCAATCATCCGCTAAGCATGCGTTTATTTCTCTTGACAGTCAATTAAATTTTCTCAACCAGATTCAAATTCAAATCTCAACACATACCCTCCGCTGGTAGAAAAGAAACTCTCCACTTAACATTATAAGGAACACACCTACGTAGATTACTCTGCAGGAGATAACCCACCTGCTTAACCTCAAATTGGTATCTTGATATACCCTTTCGCAGTCACAATTACAATGCAATCACTTAGTCTATCTGAGTCCAAACTCACTAACCAGACATGAGAATTTAATTTGTCCCAAAATTTAACAATCATGAAAGATCCTTCAAAACATTCACACTCGAGACTATACGTCACATCAAAATGAAAATCAAGCACCCAATGGCCTATTTTTACATTTCACAGTAACGCTTCTCATCACATTCAAATCATCTTAACACATCTCACAGTTACATCGTACTCATAACAAGGACATTCCACTGCTCATCGAGCCACAAATTCCACTCGCAGGGATATTACCGGACATATGAGTCCAAATGTACAAGTTATAACTGAAGCTATCGAGCTTAAACTGTGGTCTAACCATGGCCTCAAGTCCTCCAAACTGGCCCATCAACAAACATAGAATACACATCTCGCACATCATCCCTGAAATCATAAGCCAACGATACACAACTGATACCGAGCGCTCATGTGCGCATACGAATACGTGGAAGGAATTCAAAGAGTTATGTCTCAAGCTGAATCAATCTCGCACGATAAGGAAAGAAATATGGGAAGTATATATCCTAAATGCCCTGTAGCCTCTCGAAGATAAGTATAGATGTTATCATACCGATCCGCAAGACTCTACTAGACACTTGCTCATGACTTGTAGAACCTATGAACCTAGGGCTCTGATACCACCTTGTCACGACCCAAAATCCAACTAGTCGTGATGGCATCTAACCCAACCCGCGAGGTAATCCAACTTTCAACTATCCAATTCCAATAACAATTATTAAAGAAATTTAAGTAAATAATTATCCTAACCTTAGACATTCCCTAAGAACTGGTAGTACAAATCATGAGCTTCTAAGAATAGAGTATACAAAGCGGAAATGAAATAAATACATAGTCTGTTTGAATATTACATATATATAACTTTTATAAATTTAAGGCTACCATGAACAAGAGGCAACTACAACAGGAACGCAGGTACATCTTCAAATCCCGCAACTATCGAGCACAGTAACAACAACAGTCAACATCTGCACGCAATGTGCAGAACTGTAGTATCAGTACAACCGACCCCATGTACTGAGTAAGTAACAAACCTAGCCGTAGGTTGAAAGTAGTGACGAGCTTCCACCTAGGTCGGGTCCAAAACCCATAGTCCACAACAATCCATAACAACATAAAGAAAATAATACCAGAAGTAACTCAGGGATAAAATACTCAGCCAAATAATGATTTCAAAAATAGTAGTTCTTTCTTTCAAATACATCAGTGAAAACCCAAATCGTTTGCCGAAGTTGCCAATAATATGAATAGTTTGAAAACAATAAATTTCTCCAAAAATATTTTCAATAATAAATAATATGTTTCATTTTCCTTCTGGATAACTCGTGTAAAACAAATGCATCACTATGCCCATTTGTCAAAATGTGTGAGAAATCATGAATTATGTGATGTTGTACAACATGAGGAAAAATACATCTCTATGCTTGTATGTCATGTGTGCATGCCAATGCGATGCAACGTAGTGATAAAATCATAAATAGCCCCTCAGGTAGAACATCACTCATATACAGCCCCTCGGGCAAACCTCACAGTCACTCGTGCCACTCGGGCATACCTCATAATCACTCTTGCCACTCGAGCATACCTCATAATCACTCTTGCCACTTGGGTATACCTCACAATCACTCTTGCCTCCCAGTCACTCAGCACTCGGCACTCGCACTCAGTAGGTACCTGTGCTCACTGGGGTGTGTACATACTCCGGAGGGGCTCCTACAACCCAAGCGCTATAATCTGCACGAATAACTCACATGCCATAATAATAAAGTATGCTGCAGGCGGGCAGCCCCGATCCACACTCATCCTCACAATCAGGCCCTCGGCCGATATCAAACATGCTGTGACGTACAGCCCGATCCCATAAATATGCGACATACTGCGGCAAGCAGTTCGATCCCATAAATATCCTCACAAATCAGGCTCTCGGCCTCACTCAGTCATAAACCTCTCAAGCCACTCGGACATTTCAGTAAAACAGGGCATTCGGCCCAAAACATTTATATGCATCAAAATAGAGTCATAAAACTGAGTTATGATATGCAATGAAATGAATATGACTGAGTATGAATTTTCAATTTAAAACAAATAATTCACAGCAATATGACCTCTGTGGGTCTCAATAATACTGGCACATAGCCTCAATCATGATTTTTAATATGTTTTTCAGCTTAATTTCTCTAACTCATAAAACGTATGGAAAATGCCAAGATCATTTAACTACAAAATTCCACAGAAATAATTATGTCATAATTCTATAGTGCACGCCCATATGCCCGTTACCTAGCATGTGCGTCACCTCCCAATAATTCACGAAGTACATATATTCAGGGTTCATACCCCTCAACTCCAAGATTAGAAGAGTTACTTACCTCTAACAAGCAAAATTCAATGTCGAGCAAGCTAAGCAATGCTCCAGAAATTCTATTCTGTGTGTATTGACTTCCAAACGGCTAGAATCTAGTCACAATTAGAGTTGATTCACTCCACAAAAATTATAAGAATTAATTCCATATCAAAATATAAATATTTTCCAAAAATTGAAAATTAAACCCCAAAAATCACCCATGGGGTCCACGTCTCGGAATTCGATAAAACTCACAAAATCCGAACCCCCATTCAACCACGAGTCCAACCATACCAAAATTACTCAAATCCGACCACCACTCGGTCTTCAAATCCTCAACTTAAACTAAGAGGGTTTTCAAACTTTTCCAACTTAATTCACCAATTAAATGATAAAAAAAACCATGAATTCGGGTAATTTAACCAATATTGAGTTAAGAACACTTATCCCGTTGTTTCCTCTGAAAATCACCCAAATATCACCTCAATCCAAGCTCCAAATCATTAAAAATGGCCCACACCTTTTAAAATACTGCTCACTGTCACATGGCTCAGGTATTATTAACTCAAACTCATCCTAGAGGTCATTGAGGTTAGAGAAATAAACTGATACATTAGAAATGCCCTGTGTTAGGCAACTGATTTCCCTATTCATATGGTACACTTTAGTAGCATTAACTTTGTCAAAATGATCTTTACGTGCCTTCCAAACCTTCTGTGCATGTGAAGAGTACACAATTCCTTTCCTGAGTTCCTTAGCCACAGAACTTTGAATCCACGACTGCACTATGGCATTACAGCGATCCCACTGCCGCAATTGGAAGACATTCTTCTCTTACTGCTCTCTAGTGCAGGTTCCATTAACAAATATGAGTTTATTTTTCACAAGGAGCGACACCTCCATAGATCGTCTCTATAATGAGTAATTTTCAGTTTTAATTAGCATTTGAGGAACAAGTGACGTCCCTGGTGTATCTAAGGGATGGATATACAGTGGATCGTTATAATCGATCTGCTGAATGATTGCATGTGAAGATCCAACTGTAATTTGAGGTGAATCAAGCGTCATTTGAGTAGAGCATTGACAGAAAAAAAATCAGATTTGGGGAAATCGAAGACGAAGAGAAGTAGAGATCAATGAGCAGGTGAACCAAGGGAAAAACGTAGGAAATTGATCGGATGAAATGCTCGTTGCTCAGTCGCGAAAAATCATGGCTCTGATACCATATTGAAATCTAGCCCTACCTTTCGCCGTTGGTGAGTTTGAGCGAGAAAGAGGAGAAGAGATGATAGAGAGAGACAGAGAAATGAGAAGCAATTTTTCTGTTAGCTGCCGTAGACTGAAAATGAGTTGTACATCACCTATTTATCCTAACTAACACAACTAACTTCTTAACTAACTACCTTCTAGAAGCGTACTACATAAATACAGAAATGTACAACTATTTACAACTTTAATTTCAACAATAACAAAGCAAAATAATGCAAATTGACGACCTTTTTTTAATGCTCTTTAATAAGGATATTAAATAGTAGTTTCCTTATTATTCTCTATTCTTCCTTTTTTTTTTCTTTTGAACCTACGCAATTTTGATCTCACTTTAATGTTGGTATTAAATAGTAATAAGTTTTCTATTCTTTTTTCCCTTTAAGCCAACATCAATCACTGTTCGTTAGGGATATTAATTGAAGAAAAAGTTTCCCACTTGTTCTCTTCTTCTTTTTCCTTTTTATCATTTTGTAAAAAATAAACTTTAGTTATATTTACAATTTTATGCAACTTAAAATATACTTGTAAAGGATAAAAAAGACGAACGATATTTCGTTAAGAGACTTTGTGCTTTTAATAATATAAATATAAATAGATAGATAAATACATAGATACATACATAGTATTCTAAAAGAAGGATCTGTTGGGAATCGTGTCAATGGAAGGAAAAAATATTTAAAAGAGAAAACATAATAAATTTCAGAAAACAAGAAAAGACAAAATTTACCTGGTTCGCTAGAGAAAAAATGGATGGTAATGCTAGAGAAGTAGCTAATATATCCAGCGTGTCCTCAAACTTGTTGTGCCAGAGGTTACATGGCTCTATGGCAATCACTATCCTACTGTTTGGGGAGACCATTTTCTTGCCTATGCTCATCTCTCGGTAAATTTGTATTTTAAGAACCTCGTTTCTTTACTTTTTTTCTTTTTTTGTTTTGCATATTCTTCTTGTTTTTAACACACTACTAGCGATGCCTTTGTTCATTTATTTTCAGTTGAAGCAATTCTATTGATCCATCCGTTTGTAAATGTCGAAGTGTGTGACCATCTCATCTAAAATTTTAAATTGTTAGAAATAAAATATTTTTATTTATTTAATTGTGTCGCAACATGTCCCCACGTGCGGATTTAATTCTTTTTCATGGGTCAAGCACATAATTTATTTTCCGATATTGAGTGTCAGTGAGATGAACTCACGATCTCTGACTGTTCTGATACCATATTGAAGTTTGTAACCATCTCGTCTAAAAGTTTGAACTGTTGTTAGAGTAAACACTTTTATTTACATAATTCTTTCTCAACAATAAATAATTTAGAGCACAAAGATATGAAAAAAAGTCATACTCTTTATTTACTCGCACAGGGAGCCAATGAATGGGAAAAGAAACAGCATGAACACCTAAGTGTTATGCTTCATTTCTATTGCTGATGATATCTATGATACCCATGGAACAATAGACGAACTAACTCTCTAACAAATGCAATAGAAAGGTATTTCTTTTTTCTTTTCTTAACATTAACTACTTAACTTTTATTTTCCATGTAGTAATGTGTACGCTAAATAAAAATTTTCATGAAAAATCTTACATATATTTAAATGTAGGTGGAATATTGACGATGTTTCAGAACAGTTACCGTCATATATGAAGTTTTATTACCTAGCTCTTCTAGATGTTTACGTTGAAATTGAGAAAGAGTTGGCAAAGGAAAACAACTCATTTCAAGTTAAATATTCCATAGCTGAGGTAAATTAATTTGTAGCAAATAGTTATTTAGATAATCTACCGAATTAAATTTTTTATGAGAATTCACGAGTCTGTGCTCTTAATTATATTCTTTCATATGAAAAAGTTGATAAATGCATATTTTCAATAGGCCAAGTAGTATTATGGAAATAACGTCCCAACAATGGAACAGTATGTGAAAAATGGAAATGACTGGTTAGGCATTGGAAATGAAGCAACGAAGGAGGCACACGACTGGCTTGCAAGTGAACCTCTAATTTTGGTTGCTTCTTCTATCATTGCTAGATTATCAAATGATATTGTATCACATGAGGTATATTATAATTACGAAATAAGTTTTGTAGTTTTTAGTTCAACAAATACTACGCTTATTCCTTGTCGTAATTATGAGTTCAATATAAGTTATTGTGCAAGCTTAATATATAGTTGATCAAGGCCTTAAGAGATAGATCCAGAAATTTCAATTTTGTGGGTGCAGACTTAGGTTTCAACCGCTTGTTTGAATTATGGGGTCACATTTCAATATTTTCAGCAATTCTAATGGTTTCTGCACAAATAAGTTTAGACTAAAATTACGGGTTCATACCATTTTTTGTCTAATGCTTGTCGCTCTTATGGATATGCAGAGAGAGCAAGAAGGAGGAGATATATCAGGTGTCGAATGTTACATGAATGAATATGGTGTGACAAAGGAAGAAGCATACGTAGAGATTAGGAAAATAATGGATAATAGTTGGAAGGATTTGAATCGAGAATGCCTAAAACGTACAGTTGTACCTAGGGTTTTGCTCATGCCAGTGCTCAACCTTGCTAGGATGTCGGAGTTCTCATACAAAGATGAAGATTCTTATACTGTTTCCAAAAATGACTTGAGAGATATCATCTATGAGGTGCTAGTTGATCCCATTACAATATGAAAACTTGAAAAGCAAAAACAAAAAGAAAATGGAATAAAAGAGAAAACACGTATTGTAATTCTCTAGAATGCTTATATTTTTATCAATTAGTTTGTTTCGGTTGAAAGGAGAATATGATATATATGTACTATATGTCATTATATTTGTAATAAAAGAAGTTCCTAATTTATTTGTGTCAATGATGTTTTATACTTCAATGCCACACAAGAGGGGGTGATTTATGTGGTGTCCAATTTTCGCGTGCACTGATTATAGAATGACCTGATTCTTCTAAGTGTTCCTTATACTACTGTTACAGAAATAGTAAATGCGGAAAGTAAAGAACACAAGTATTTTTACGTGGAAAATACCCGGCTCAAAAGGTGAAAAAACCCCGACCTACTACTCAGTAGGATTTTTCCCAACACTTCACTAAATCAATGAGCCAAAACAGCATTTACAAAACTCTTTGTAAACCTAAGGATTAACTCTAATCTCATTGTGGCAACCAACCTCTAACTATTGCGACAACTTCAAGTTATCTCAAACTTGAATACTTAGAGTACCTAATATAATTGCTTCTAGATAAAATTAAAATGTACAATTTGAAAACACCTACAATAATTGAACTAGAATAAAAGACAGATGGTTGGAACTGGTTCTTCTATTTGGTTCATGTAGCTTCAGGTTCGCACACTTGAATCACACAAGAATTGTTTGCAAAATGCCTTGCTATTTTTCTCTCAACTCACGTTTAATCTTCAGCTTTTGTGCATACCTGTAGAATGAGAATATCCTGCAATTTATAGAGTAGAATAAAAAATAACTAGATTTCTAATTCTACTCTTCCTTGGTGGAAGAGTTCTAGTTATCCACAACTTCTAATTCCTCCCTTATCTTGGATAGTGCTCTCTTTGAGTAAGGGGTCCTTCTCCTTATCAATTATGCAACCTTTTCGATCATGAGATATCAGATATAACAAGTTAAGTTTATCTCCTTCACGTGCATCCCTTATGCTCGAATTTGCCCGTGTCTGTGTACACAGGGGATGGACCTGGTTCAAGCCTGAGTTCCTTTGTCAATCTTCAAAACAAACTTCACTTGGGTCAACAAATTCTCCCCCCCCCCTTAATGATGACAAACTCTATTCTTTTCATAAGCATAGGCCATGTTTCAACTCAGCTCAACATCAACAAAATGTTAGAATATTTTACCTTTTTAAAGTCACTTATCATCAAGGACCATGTTCATTAGGTTATAAACATCACAGTCCAAAGTAAAAGCACAACCTAATTCCCTTTTTTGGCATCATCGAAAAGTTGCATAATAATGTTAGATAACCAGATTTTAATTGAAATTACTCATCACCACTGGGGCTACTTCAAATGTAATTATGGAGTCAAATATCATCGATCAATCTAAGGATATTAGCCATCTAAGAAATATCAACAAATAGTTAGAGCTAAAATATTAAATTTCATTGATTGATAAGATCTTACCACAAAGCATAAAAAGAAATAAAAATACTGCATCATGAGCAAAAGAAGCAAAAGAAATCCCGAACTGGGTCAGTGGTTGATCTACACTAGGCTAGGATGCTTAAGGCTAGGAAGGACTAGGTTCTTGGTTTTTGGCTTGGAGCAGTTTTAGCATATTCTAAAGAATGTCATCATTCTTCTTCTTTTATTTTGCCAGCTCAGCTCTGAGAGCATCTCTCTCAGTCTCCACCTCTGCTAACCTCTTCTTCAGCCTATTAATCTCAACATCCTTAGCCCCACTTTCTTGCACCAAAGTTCGCACTTTGCTGTTCAGTGGTACCTTTTTGGATGAACCAGGTTCTTTGGGAGTGGTTTGGACTTCATAGTCACACGCAGTTAGAGTGTTTGCCCCAAAATGATCCTTGTTTGTACAAAATTTCCATTTCTTTATGGATACCTTGTAGTATGCAAGTACAGTTGTGAGAATAAAGCCATAGGGTATGGCGTGAGTTTTGTTGCCATTCAGAACCCTATCAAGAAGCGGATGATGAATCCAGACTAATTGATTTGCCTCCCACTGTCCAAACATTCCATAAGGACCAGGTCCATGAATGTGGCAATGTGCCTCCTTTCCTGCCTTGGCAATACACATTTGTTAACAAATTCGAATAGCACTTTGTGGGGTGGATTCATCTCATTTTTGTAAATAGCCTTGGGCTCAAGCTCCTCTTCATTGCCACCAAACTTCTTAGTAATGGCAAGGGCAATAGGGAGATTCTCTAGACTTGGCCATTTGAGCTTCTTATAATCATTATACCCTTCACCAGGCACACCTAAAATCTCTCCCAGTCCTTTATCATCAAAAGTCATTGTCACCCCCTTTACCACACTGGTGACCCTACCATCTTTGATCTCACAGTTTGCAATGAACTCCACAATCTCAGTTCTAGCCAGTCTTCCATCCATCTGAAGGACTATGTCCTTCCAACCTTGCAATTGTAACTTCTCCAGCAGCAGTAACATACCTTCCTCCTCCAAGTCTCTAAGGAGTCTGCCTTTCAAGATAGTTCTCTTCCCAAAATTGACCATCTTATCCTTCTCAGCATCAGATTCATCTTCTTCTTCTCCACTCCATTCCTCTTCCTCCACTATTTTTACTTTTCTTGGTTTCAATGCAGACCTGGTTCTTTTAGCCAAAGTGGATGGCTCCACAGACTTTGTTTTTGAAACAAACCTTTTTGAGGAAGTCTTGACTTTCTTTGCTTTTTGAGTCACAACCTCCATTTCTTCTATCTCCTCTTCATCCTGAAGAACCAGTTCTATCTCGTCAATTTCAACAACCTCAACATGCTCAATCACCTTTTTCTCCCTTTAGCAGCAGCTTTTCTTTTACTTTCTTCTTAGGCCTTTTTCAGTTCAGCCTCACTCTGCTTCTTCTGACTCCTTGTAGCTCTTCCTCTTGTAGGAGGAATCTCTACAGGATTAGAAGAGACAGCCTTTCTCTTCTTGTTTGCCCTGGCAGTGCCAGGAACTTTGACTCCTGAACTCCTTTTCTTTTTGGGATTCTAACTGCTATTCACCCTTTTTAGTAGATCTGCGAGGGTTTCCTGCTCAGATGGAACAGGTTCTTGAGCATTTTTCCCTAATCGGACCAAACTTTTAGCAGCTTCTCCAGATCCACTTCCCCCTGTTTTTCTCACACTCTCTTCTTCTCCATCAGATTCCCTACTCCAAACTACTATAACACCTGATTCTTTAGTTAAACCAACATGAGTGGGTGAAGAATCAACCATTCCTTTTCCCATACCCCTCCCAACACTTCGAGCACCCTCACTCTTTTTCTTTTCTCTTTTCATTTTTACCACCAACCTTTCCAGACTTAGTAGTTTCAACACCCGCTATAGTTCCTACCAGAACAAACCTAGTCTCCAGATTTGTAGCAACCTCATAAATAATTTAAGGAGTAACTTTAGAGCTAGAAGTTACCTGCTCTATTTCATAAGAAGCCGTTTCTTCCCCCTCAGTAGCATTCTTGAATGATTCATCAGATTTCTGGGGTTCTTCTTCTTGGGTTGTTCTTTACCCGCAACAACCTTGTGAGCAAGCATCTTGACTCTTATTTTCTTATCGATGGGCATGGTTGACGGTGTGATAGATGGTGTGGGTTTGATTTCTTTGGGTGGTGATGAGGGATTCTCAGAAGGGTTTGCCATTTCTGTGTTTGGAAATTTTGGGAAAAATGGGTTTGTGTGTGTTTTGGAAGATGAGAGAAGAGAGAATTTATTGACGGCTTGAGAAGTGAGGAAGCAACTGAGGCCTAATCAATTTAAAGTGAAAGTGTTTGATTGGGTAACGACAGCCTTTGCAGAAGTCTAATCGAACTAGAATTTACTTTGAAAAGACGTTGAAGAGTGTCCCTAGAATCTAGGCACTTAATGTGGTTTGGACTCTGTTAAATGAAACAGGTCCATTTCATAACTGATAAGATTGAGGGGTTTAGGATTGAATGGGACTCTCCTCTTGATCGTATTCTAAATATAATTATTTAAAATATGCAGAGTGGAGAATACGTACTGAGTAATCTTGATGAACCAGGTTTTTCACTGAAAAAGCTCGTGTGTAAGTCTGAATTTTCCAAGAAAATAGAGATAATATCATTAGAGATTTAATGAGTCATTTTAGCACATGGCACAAGAGTATACTGATGAAAGTATGAGACTGAGCAAAATCTAATCTAATTATATACAAAAATTCACAATTTTTCTAACCAATTTTTGAGTTAGAACTGGTTCCGTTTAGGTGATCTTAATCATCCCTAATTCTAACATGTTCCTTTCAACGTGATATCTACTTAGAGCTTTTGTAAAGATGTCAGCTATTTGCTTATCAGTAGCACAGAATTCCACAGTTATCAAACCTTTTTCATAATTGTCCCTTAAAAAGTGATGCCTAACATTTATGTGCTTCATTCTCTTGTGATGAACCGGGTTCTTAGCCATACTAATTGCACTAGTGTTATCACAGAATATGGGGATACAACCTACATCAATTCAAAAATCCATTAATTGTTGTTTGATCCATAATAATTGAGAACAACATGAGGCAACAACAACATACCCACCTTCAGCAGTAGATAAGGCCACATAATTTTTCTTTTTAGTGGCCCAAGACACAAGACACGAGCCAAGAAAATATGCCAAACCTGAAGTGCTCTTTCTGTCCACAAGAAAACCTGCATAATTAGCATCAGCATATCCCACTAGATTGAAATTACTACCTTTTGGATACCATAGACAAAGGTCAGTGGTGCCTTTTAGGTATCTCAAGATCCTCTTGACAGCAGTCAAGTGAGACTCCTTTGGATTTGCCTGAAATCTAGCACAAAGGACCACACTGAAAATATGTCAGGTTTGCTAGCAGTGAGATACAATAAAAAGCCAAGCATTCCCCTATACAAATTCTGATCAACAGATGAACCAGGTTCATCTACATCTAATTTTGTGCATGTTGCAATAAGAGTGTCAATTTCTTTGGAATCTTCCATTTTAAACCTTTTAAGAAACTCTTTCACATATATATGCTGATGGATCATAGTTCCATTTGAATTTTGTTTAATTTGTAATCCTAAAAAGAAATTAAGCTCACCCATCATACTCATTTCAAATTCACTCCCCATTAGTTTAGCAAAGTTTTTACTTAACTTATCAGCCGTTGTTCCAAAATTTATATCATCAACATATATCTGAACTACCAAGAGACTTTACCCTTTTCTTTCAAGAATAATGTATTGTTAATTTTACCTCTCTAGTAGCCATGCTCAAGAATTTTTTTTAATAATCTTTCATACCATGCTCTTGGAGCTTGCTTTAGCCCATAAAGTGCTCTGTCAAGCTCGTACACATGATCAGGACATTCCTTGCTTTCAAAGCCCGAAGGTTGCTTAACAAACACTTCTTCCTTTAGATAGCCATTGAGGAAGTCACTTTTGACATCCATCTGATGAAGAGTGAATTCTATGTAAGCAGCAAAGGCTATAAGGAGTCTAATTGCTTCCAATCTTGCAACAGGAGCAAAGGTCTCATCATAGTCTATGCCCTCCCCTTGACTATATCCTTGAATCACCAATCTTGCTTTGTTTCTTGTAACTGTTCCATCTTCATCATGTTTGTTTTTGAAGACCCATTTTGTGCCAATCACTAAGTCCTTGGAGACTAGTTTATTGAGTTGACTTAGAATAGCATGTCCAAGTCTCTTGTGTCAAAGGAGGGGATCATTATCCAACACACTTAAGCAAGTGAGTTCATTTTCTGAAAGGGTGGACAGATCTACAACATAAAAATCACAAAACATTTGGTAGAGGTGAATGCTACCATTTTACCTCTATCACGCAATTGTGATACACTTCTTAGACTGTACTTCAGTCCATCTATCAAGTAGACGTTCTCAATAGAGTGAGAATCAGTCTTACCTACCTTTCCAACCCTAATGATCTCACCTTTCTTCCCATTTCCAAAGGAGACATTACCTCCTTTAAGGTCCTCAAGTGAAAGGAACAGGTTCTTGTTTCCTGTCATATGCTTTGAGCAGCCAATATCCATGTATCATATTTGACTGCTCCCCTTCACTTAAACCTGCAAAAGGAAATCAGAGGTTAGTCTTAGGAACCCAAACTAGTTTGGGTCCCTTTCTATAGGCAAAAGGATGAATCAAATTCTTTTTAGCCCAACTTGGTAGCCTATTCTGCCCTTGAACAAATTCTTTCTTCTTTTGACTTGCCTTTTCTTTTGCAGTGCATTCACTTTTATAGTGACCTATTTTACCACAGTGTGTGCAAATCTTGTTCTCAGAAAGTGTGAGGTACTTGCTTTTGTGATCCCATTAAGGTGCCAGATTCCCAAAGCCAAGTCTTCTTCTGTTGCTACTATGGTATTCCTATAACATGAAAGTGCATCGGAGGACCTGTTCCATTTACAAATTCTGTCTAGCTCATGATTGACCTTGCTTAGATCGTCCTTTAGGATTCTCACTAGCTCATCCCTTTAATACAACTTATCTTTCATTTTTCCTACATTTGCTTCTAGAGTGAGTTGTGTGTGATCAATTGTCTTTTTACCTGTTCCTAATTTTAGTTTTAGATTTTCAGATCTATGTTCTAGAATAGTTGGGTCAAGTGGATGAACCTGGTGCTTCAATATAGTATTTTCACTTACAGTCTCACTAGCCGTAAGTTTCAGGTTTTTGCACTTAGCCTTCAAAATTACACATTCTTTAGACAATTGTTCTTTTTCATTGTTTACATCCTCAGATTCATCAATTAGTTCTAGAAGTAACTTAGATAACCTTTCTTTAGACAATAATTTAATCTTGTCTTTGAAATGAATTGTACTTACCTCAGTTTCTTCATCATATTCTCCAATGGCCATAAGTGCTTGTTCATCCCCATCATCATCTGAGCTTTCATCTGATATTTCTCCCCAAGCAGCCACCATAGCCTTGGTTGATCCTTTGCTTTTCTTGGGTTGAACCTGTTCCTTCTTCCTGTTCCTTCGTTTAGCTCTTTCCTTCTTCCATTCACTTTTCCATTGAGGACAGTTCTTGATGTGGTGATCAGTCTTTCCAAACTTGTAGCATCCATCATTGGTTTGCTTCTCAAGAACTTTTGACTTACTATAGCTTCCACTTCTTGAAGGACCCTTTCCTCTCCTCAGGTACTTTTTGAAGTCCTCGATGATCATAGCCATTTCGTCATCATCCAGATCAGAACCTTCAGTGATTCTGAGTGCCAGACTCCTTTCATTCTTAGGTACATCCATTTTCATGTTTTGTCTCCTAAGTTCATAGGCAGTAAGATTTTTAATTAATTCATTCAGTGGGAGAGTGGCAATGTTCTTTGATTCCTGAATGACAGTGATTTTAATTTCCCAAGTAATAGGCATGACCCTTGTCAATATCTTCTCGACTCTATATTCTTCATGAATAATCCTTCCAAGAGATTTTAGTTCATTTGTCAATGTAGTGAACCTTGTGTATATCTTTTGAATGGTTTCTCCTTCCTTCATAGTAAAGTTCTCATATTGAGAATACAGTAAAGTTTCTCTGGATCTCTTCACCTGAGGTGTTCCTTCATTAGCCACTTGCAGAGTATCCTAGATTTCCTTAGCAGCGGTACAACTTTGGATTCTGATATACTCATCTGGACCAAGTCCACAAACAAGCCAGTCCTTGGCATTAGCGTTCTTCTCCCATTTCTTCAAGTCCTCAGCAGTGCAATCAGCTCTTGTCTTTGGCACCTCTACTCCTTCGGCATTTCTCTTCAAGGTAGTCAGTGGAACATTGGTGACAATGTCCCATAGCTCATAGTCCTCTCCTATAATGTGATCTTTCATCCTGTTTTTTCACCAAGAGCAGTACTGGCCATTAAAGAGTGGTGGCCTAGCAGTGGATTGCCCTTTCCAGTTTTCAGGTGGTGCACTCATCTTGATCTTCTTCTCAGGTGTTAGCCTCTTCAAGGATAACCCGCTCTAATACCAATTGATGTTTTATTCTTCAATACCACACAAGGGGGGGTGATTTGTGTGGTGTCCAATTTTCGCGTGCATTGATTATAGAAGGACCTGGTTCTTCTAAGTATTCCTTATACTACTATTACGAAAATAGTAAAATACGAAAAGAAAAGAACACAAGTATTTTTACGTGAAAACTACCCGGCTCAAAAGGTGAACAAATCACGAACTACTAATCAGTAGAATGTTTCCCAACACTTCACTAAATCATTGAGCCAAAACAGCATTTACAAAACTCTTTGTAAACCTAAGGATTAACTCTAATCCCGTTGTGGCAACCAACTTCTAACTATTGCGACAACTTCAAGTTAACTCTAACTTGAATACTCAGCGTACCTAATACAATTACTTCTAGATAACTCTAGAAGGTACAACTTGAAAACACCTACTACAATTGAACTAGAATAAAAGACAGATGTTTCGAACTGGTTCTTCTATTTGGTTCATGTAGCTTCAGGTTCGCATACTTGAATCACACAAGAATTGTTTGCAAAATTCCTTGCTATTTTTCTCTTAACGCACGTTTAATCTTCAACTTTTGTGCGTACCTGTAGAATGAGAACATCCTGCAATTTATAGAGTAGAATAAGAAATAACTAGAGTTCTAATGCTACTCTTCCTTGGTGGAAGAGTTCTAGTTATCCACAACTTCTAACTCCTCCCTTATCTTGGATAGTGTTCTCTTAAAGTAAGGAGTCCTTCTACTTATTGATTATGCAACCTTTTCAATCAGGAGATATCATATATAACAAGTTAATCTTATCTCCTTCACGTGCATCCCTTATGCTCGAATCTGCCTGTGTCTGTGTACATAGGGGATGGACCTGGTTCATGCCCGAGTTCCTTTGTCAATCTTCAAAACAAACTTCACTTGGGCCAACACTCAACTACTTAAATGGCAAACAGAGGAGGAACTTTGCTGCTTCCAGGGTAAACACAGGAGAATGCTTAAAGTTGGGATAAGCTAAATGTATTGGAAGGAATATCATTTGGTTTCGTGTAGTTTTTTTAGTCATTGATGTTGAACTCTTTTTTTTATACAAACATCTTATCAATTTTGGAATTTTTACTGTTTTACTAATTTTTATGCTTTTAGTTTTTTTTTGTGAAGGGGAGGATGGGGGACTTGCTATAATACTAAAATTAATCCAAAAGTATCCATGAAATCAATTATATAGAAATGAGAAGATGGCCGACCAAGGGCATATTAGATATTTCATACATTTTATAAATATCTCTTTTAAACCTAAAAGGAATTGACATGTACCCATGCTCTAATATCGTCTACTGCTTTCTCGATCTTCGACCTTGTCTGGGTTTTAGCTAGATCTCTCTCTCTTTCTCCGCCATCTTTTTATTCTCCTTATTGTATTGCAAACCTAAGTCACCTATGGTTGGTCATTGGGTGGTGTTCTCTGGAAGGTATGGAGATTCAAATATTCAAGTATTTTTTTCCAGCTTTCATGTTATTTTATATTGTCCTTTATATATATGCATGCTTCTCCCCTTATGGCAATATTGTTTATCTTGGTACTTGGTGTTCTTACAGATTCTTTGCTGCCACTCTTGCTTGGGGATTTAGGTTGTTTTATTGCTTCTGATCAGTGAGTCTTTCTAAGTTCAAGTCTTCATTTACGGTTTTGATTCGGATGACAGAGCCAGTAGTAAAATAAATAAGGCTATTTTTTTGGCCTAATTATCTAATAGTAAGATAGATGATTCTGTTTTAAGGAGTGTTTGCTACCTAAATTATCTTGTTGACATTTTTCCCGGTGAGAAGTTGTCATGACCCAAACTAACCCTGTCGTGATGGCGCCTATTGTGGAACAAGGCAAGCCGACTCATTTCCAAAACAACCGATATTTTTATTTCAAAGAAAATTTCAAGGCTATTTAACATAAAATCCTTCGTAAAAGAGTTCAAATCAAAACAAAAGTGCGGAAAAGAAAAGCCCGACATCGGGGTGTCACTAGTCATGAGCATCTACTATAATTTGTTTGACTATATCGAGATTAATATTGTTTGGAAAATAGCTAATTACAACTAAAGGAAGATAAGAGGGAGAAGAGAAGGGATGCGATCGCCAGGCAACTACCTTGCTATCCCCGAGAAAATCTACAACCGGAATAGTGAACAGCCTCTACCGTGTCCAGCTACACCTGGATCTGCACACAAGGTGTAGGGAGTAACGTGAGTACGCCAACTCAGTAAGTAACAACAGTAAATAAAGACTGAGCAATAGTGATGAGCAATTAAGCATGTAAAGTTCATATCATGAAATCTCGGTAAAATACAACATGCTTTAAAAATCAGTGTTTAAATCAAATCATCTCATTTAAACCCAATTCCAGTAAAAATCATTTAAAGATATTTTTCAACAGTTTTTCAAACAAAAGCTCAATGCAAAGGTGAACAAAAATGATGAAATCATAGCCCCTCGGGCAACATCACTCGCATACAGCCCCTCGGGCAAACCTCACAATCACTCAAGCCTCTCGGGCATACCTCACAAGTACTCGTGCCTCTCGGGCATACCTCACAATCACTCATGCCTCCCAGTCACTCATCACTCGGCACTCGGCACTCGCACTCAGTAGGTACCTGCGCTCACATGGGGTGTGTACAGACTCCGGAGGGGCTCCTTCAGCCCAAGCGCTATATCAAGCCAAATCATGGCATAAACCACTCAGGCCCTCGGCCTATATCAAACATGCTGCGGCGTGCAACCCGGTCCCATAAATATCCTCACAAATCAAGCCATCGGCGTCATAAACCTCTCAAGCCACTCGGGCTCTCAGTAAAAAAATAGGGTACTCAGCCTAAAACAACATTTATATGCATCAAAACAGAGTAATAAAATTGAGTTATGCAGTAAACAGGTATAACCATGACTGAGTATAGATTTTCAATCGAAAATAGTGAGAGGATAATAAAAAAAAGGCCCCTAAGGGTCCAAACAACACTGACACAAGGCCCAAACATGGCATTCTGCCCAATTTACAGAAACTCATTTCTAAAACTCATAAGTATCATATAGTTTCAACAAAATATGCAACTTTACAGTTGCTACGGGATGGACCAAGTCACAATCCCCAACGGTGCACGCCCACACGCCCGTCACCTAGCATGTGCGTCACCTCAAAATAGTAAAATGATAAGAAATCCGGGGTTTCATACCCTCAGGACTAGATTTACCATCGTTACTTACCTTAAACCGATCAAATCAATACTCCGTGATGCTCTTGCCCCTCGATTCGGCCTCTAAATTCTCTGAATCTATTCACAATCAGTACAATACCATCAATTTATGCTAAAGGAACGAATTTCACAAGAAAAACTATCAAATTAGCCCAAAATCCCGAAATCGGCTTAAACCCGGCCCCCGAGCCCACGTCTCGAAATCCGACAAAATTTAAAAAACTAGAAAGCTCATCCACTCACGAGTTTAACCATACCAAATACATCAAAATCTGACCTCATTTGGTCCCTCAAATCCTTAAATCAAACTCTCCAAAATACCAAGCCCTAACCCCTCAATTTCACCCCTAATTTTCACTAATTACATGATTAAACAATGGGAAATCACCATATATACGAGTAATAGGGCTCAATCAACTTACCTCACTGATATCCCCTTGAATCCCTCTTCAAAATCACTCCCAAACGCTTCAAAACCGACTGAAAATGGTGAAGAATGAACCAAAATTCGCGAAGTCTCCTTTATACTTTCTACCCAGGCCTTTCGTACCTGCGGCCAAATTTCCGCACCTGCGGTCTGATAAATAGGGATTTTAACCTATTATTTGCTCTCTTTTACTTGTGTTTAGGGCCAAAAATGCGTGAAGGTATTCTCGAAAACTAAGGTAATATGCTTTCTTGAGAGGATTGTTCAAAATGAGCCAAATGAGTCATAATCAACTCATAAAGGAGTCAAAACTGGAACACAATTTGTGCGGTCGCGAAAGCTACAATGCGGTCTCAAGCACTATTTCGAGGTCCGCGAAAGGAGGATTCAGAGAGATGGATTTTTGGTCTAAAATATGAGTGCGGAACGCGTCAGAAAGGTGCGGCCGCGAAAGTACCTGCGCAACCGCGATTGGAATTACGCGGACCGCGGTTGTTGAGGTTCAGAGATCTTACATTTTAAGAAAAAATAAGAAGTGTTGTCCGCGTCAAGATTATGCGGCCGCTGAAGTCTCCTACGCGACCGCGATGGAAATTATGCGGTCCGCGAAACCAAGCTCAACCCAGATCCAGAAGTGAAGAACACGGATCGCGATCAGAATTACGCGGCCGCTAAAGCAAGAGTGCGGTCGTGGTCAGAATTACGTGGCCACGTAACCTCCGCGTGGGTATTTTTGTTCGAAAATTTCAGCGTAGTATAAATAGAACTTTTTATCATTTTTAGGTTATGTTGTGTATTTGCTGAGCACGTGAGACTGGTGGAAATTCCCTTTTGGGCAATTTTGTATTAGATTCACCTTTTAACATTAGGATTTCATCTTTTAATCTAGTATTATGAATTTTATCTTCTTTTCGTCTTTGATTTATGCTATTTCTATGAGTAGCTAGACCCATAGCTAGGGTTGTGACCCAACCGTAGGGTGGGTATTTAATGGGTACTAAATTTTAGGGCTTGAATGTTTATGGGTTAGTGATGTTTAGCCTAGTTCTTGCTAGAATTGTAGAATTAGTGGTTGCAAACACTGATTCATGCCCTTATGACTTAGTCTCTTCTTGAGAAAGAGGGACTAAGTCTAGGAAAACTAGGCTAACAAGGAATTGGGGTGAACTCAAGAAATTGATAGCCCCAATTAGAGGGTTAAACTTAGAGATAGTAATACTCGACTTGAGCTAATATCACATGACTTGCATGAATACCCATTTGGACTTGAGAAAGCCAAATTGGAAAAAATCACTCAAACTATCGAGAGGTATAGAGTGAGTACTTGGGTGAGATAGATATATCACGACCCTAAATTAATCAAGCTTGGCCTAGATTCTTACTACCTGTTAGATGTCCACCCAGGCGGAAGTCACTACCCTAGTACTTTTAAACACTTGAAAACCAACATAAATAAGATTGTACTTAACTTTAATCATTGCATACAATCGAATAGAATTTGAAGTAGAATCAAAACCAAAATGTGTGGAAGCATAATTAGGAACAAAACACGCATCTAGACTTATATATAAACACGCATCTAGACTTTTAACGAGGTCCTCGGACATATTCCTCAAGGGGAGGAGGTAGATGAAAATGAAGTGGATGAGGTTCATCTTGAACCTCAAGTACAAAGAAGAGGCCGCCTGCCTCATGACAACGTTCCAAACCCTCCCCCACATCCTCCAAGGACAGCACACTGGGTGTTGCCCAATGAAGGCTACACAAGTGCAATTTTCCCGCCCCGGATTTGGGCGGGAAATTTTCAAATAACCAATGTCATGCTTGCTCTATTGGAACAAAGGGCTTTCTTCATCGGATCTCCACATCAGAACGCATATAAGCATCTCAAAGGTTTTGTAGACACATGCTGGGGGAGCAAGGAGACGAATGTATCTGAGGACGCTTTGAGGTTAAGGCTTTTCCCTTTCTCACTTAGAGGGAAGGCTTTGGATTGGCTTGAGAGGCTACCCAACCATTCCATCACCACTTGGGATGAGTTGGCCGAGAAATTCATAGCAAAGTTCTTTTCTCCGGGACATATGGCAACATTGAGAGATGAAATCCTTGCTTTTAAATAAGAGCCAAATGAACCGTTACATGAGATTTGGGAACGGTACCGGACAATGGTCAAAGAATGCCCCAACAACGATATGACTGAAGCAATGATCCAGCAAACCTTTTATAGGGGTATCATCACAACTAACCAGTGTGTGGTGAATCAGCTCGCAGGGGGTAACTTCATGAACACACCATATTCAGAAGCATGTGAAATATTAGATGAGGTGGAGGACACCTCTTCAGCTTGGAAAAGTCGGGCCAACGTTCCTCAGGGTGACCCTAATGTTATCCACCTTCACAAGGAACTTCATGATCACGGACAAGCCATAGCAGAGTTGACAACTACCATGAATCGGTTAGCCAAGGCACAACTTTAGAAGGTTCAGGGGCCAAAGCAAGTAAATGCCATGGACGGAGTGAATGTAATAGTTATCAAGAGGAGACAAAGAGGTTAATAAGTTCAACACAATCAGGATCAATTTGAGCAAAGTGGTAGTGGGTACAACCAAGATGACTCTTATGACGATCAAAGTGAAGAGGTTCAATATGTGAACAATTACCAAGGTCAACGGAGCAATGCTCCAAATCAATAACAGTGGAGATCATAGGGAAACAATCAAAATTGGGGCAACAAAGGCCAAGGGAATTGGAATAGTGGCAACAACAACAATCCGAACAATTGGGGGAACAATAATCAAAATTGGGGGAATCAAGGAAATAACCAAGGCAATTGGGGTGGCAACAATAATAGTAATTGGGGAGGCAATGGAAACCAAGGGGGTTGGAACAACAATAATCAAGGGAACCGGGGGTTGGGCCTTCAAAGGTCCCCGATGTATCAACAACCCAACAACTTACCTCCATATCGGTCACAAGGGAAAAGTTCTTCCAACAATGAGATGGGACAGATAGAAAGTATGTTCAAGAAAATGATGGAAAGAAACGCCGACTCCGATGCCCAAATAGCCTCCCACAACACTTCTATACGCAACTTGAAAGTTCAAATGGGTCAAGTTTCTCAAGCCTTGAATACTCGCCCTAAGGGGGCATTACCAAGTGATACGGTAGTAAACTCGAAGGGTGGAAACAATATGGGCCATGCTATGGCGGTGACTACAAAAAGTAGTAGAGGTGGAGTTGCTAATACCTCCAATCCAAGAAAGATCGTGAATGATGATACGGTTTTGCAAGAAGAGGATGAGCCAAGAAATAATGAGAATGTGAACGATGAAGTGAGTATAGACATTGATGAAAAAGTGGAGGAGACACAAGATGATGTGAACCCGTCTAGGGAACACGTGATAGACATACCGGATCCAGAAGTGCCCAAAGCCAAGGCTCCTTTGCCAAGGCCTCCTCCACCATATCCTCAAAGGCTCGCAAAGCAACACAACGAGAACAAATTCAAGAAATTCATTGATATGATGAAAAGTTTGTCCATAAATGTGCCTTTGGTTGAAGCTCTATAACAAATGTCGGCATATGCCAAGTTCATGCAGGACTTGGTAATGAAGAAGAGGTCAATGAACTGTGAGACGATCAAAATGACACATCAAGTGAGTGCCATTGTGCATTCCATGGCTCCAAAGCTAGAAGATCCTGGTGCCTTTACAATTCCATGCACTATTGACAGTGCCGATTTAGAAAAAGCCTTGTGTGATTTGGGAGCGAGCATTAATTTGATGCCCTATTCTGTGTTCAAGAAATTGGGGATTGGGAAACCAAGACCTACTTCCATGAGGTTACAAATGGCGGACCGAACAATGAAGAAGCCATTGGGGATAATTGATGATGTGCTAGTTCGGGTCGACAAGTTCATACTTCCCGCAGATTTTGTGATACTCAACTATGAGGTTGACTATGAGGTGCCAATCATATTGGGGAGACCCTTTCTAGCTACAGGGAAGGCTTTAATTAATGTGGAAGCTGGGGAGCTCACCTTCTGGGTGGGTGATGAAAAGGTTGTGTTCCACGTGTGCAAGTCAATGAGGTAGCCTAATAGCAACGAAGTATGTTTGTTTGTGGATCTTGTGACTGAGGTGATTGTTAATGACACACGTGCTATGATTAATGTGGAAGACCCTTTGGAAGCTGTGTTGTTGAATCATGATGAGGATGAGAATGAAGGCTTGGTAGAATGTGCAAATGCTTTGCAAGGAATGGGATCCTACACATATGGACCCCGAAAACTTTCCTTGGACCTTGAGAACTGGAAGACTCCACCAATAAAGCCCTCAATCGAGGAGCCACCCATATTGGAGTTGAAGCCCTTGCCTTCACACCTCAGGTATGAGTTCTTAGGCCCTTGTTCCACATTACCCGTTATACTTTTTTCATGCTTAACTAACGTGCAGGTAGATTCCACCCTTGCGGTTCTTCAAAGAAGGAAGAAGGAAATAGGTTGGACATTGGCGGATATTCGGTTTATAAGCCCCGCCTTTTACATGCACAAAATCATATTGGAAGAAGATGCCAAACCCTCCGTGGAACATCAAAGGAGGTTGAACGAGGCCATGCAAGAGGTAGTCAAGAAAGACATCATCAAGTGGCTAGATGCAGGGGTTGTGTACCCCATTTCTAATAGTTCATGGACTTCGCCGGTACAATGTGTCCCAAAGAAGGGGGGCATGACTGTGATCACAAATGATAGAAAAGATTTGATCCCCACAAGAACTCTCACCAGTTGGAGGGTATGCATGGATTATAGGAAGCTGAACAAAGTGACCCAGAAAGACCATTTTGCATTGCCATTTCTTGACCAAATATTGGATAGACTTGCCGGACGTGCTTATTATTGCTTTTTGGATGGGTATTCCAGATATAACCAGATTCTCATTACGCCTGAAGACCAAGAGAAAACCACCTTCACTTGTCTGTATGGCATATTTGCGTTCTCAAGGATGCCGTTTGGTTTGTGTAATGCACCAGCTACTTTTCAGCGGTGTATGATGGCAATATTTACGGATATGGTAGAGGACTTCCTCTAGGTGTTCATGGATGATTTCAGTGTTGTGGGGGATTCCTTTAAAGAATGCTTGTATAATCTTGATAAAGTGTTGGCCCGATGTGAAGAGACCAACTTAGTGCTTAATTGGGAGAAGTGCCACTTTATGGTCGAGGAGGGCATTGTCCTCGGCCATAAGATCTCCAAGAATGGTATTGAAGTGGACAAAGCAAAAATTGAAGTGATATCAAAACTCCCTCCACCGAATTCCGTCAAGGGAGTGAGGAGCTTTCTTGGTCACGCGGGGTTTTACCGTAGGTTCATCAAGGATTTCTCAAAAGTGGTGAACCCCTTGTGCAAGTTGTTGGAAAATGATGCCAAGTTTGTGTTCAATGATGATTGCATGAAAGCTTTTAAGCTACTTAAGTATAGGTTGACTACCACTCCCATCATTATCGCACCCAATTGAAGCTTACCATTTGAGCTCATGTGCGATGCTAGCGATGTTGCGGTAGGAGCGGTATTGGGGCAAAGGATCAACAAGATATTTCATCCGGTTTATTATGTCATCAAAACAATGAACGATGCCTAAGTCAACTATACGGTGACCGAGAAAGAGCTATTAGCCATTTTCTTCTTCATGGAAAAGTTTTGCCCGTACGTCATGGGTACCAAAGTGATTATGCACTCCGATCATGTGGCCCTTCGTTATTTGATGAGTAAAAAGGACTCTAAGGCTAGGTTGATGAGATGGGTTCTTCTTCTACAAGAGTTTGACCTTGAAATCATAGACCGAAAAGGGAGTGAGAATCAAGTGGCGAACCACTTGTCCCGCTTGGAAGAGGAGGGGAGTCCCCATGATGGCCTCGAGATTAATGATTCATTTCCGGATGAACAACTCCTCTTTGTGTCTTTGACTGGGATACCTTGGTTCGCCAATGTAGATAACTTTCTTGTGATCGACATTTTCCCGAATGATCTCTCTTCTAACCAAAGGAATGAGCTCAAACGGGACTGCTTGGATTATTATTGGGACGAGCCATATCTTTTCAAAATTTTCAATAATGGTGCTATCCGGAGTTGTGTTCCGGAATAAGAGCAATTGAGTATTCTTGAAGCTTGCCATTCCTCGCCCTATGGTGGTCACCATGGTGGGGCGAGAACTGCTACGAAGGTTCTAAGATGTGGATTCTATTGGCCTACCTTGTACAAAGACGCTAGCGAGCTCGTTAGGCATTGTGATGAGTGCCAAAGAGCCGGTGGAATTTCCAAGAAGAATGAAATGCCTCACACCACCATCCTTGAGATTGATACTTTCGACGTGTGGGGCATCGTCTTTATGGGACCATTTGTGAGTTCATGTGGGAACACTTATATTCTTGTTGCTGTGCATTATGTTTTCAAATGGGTTGAAGTTGTGGCTTTGCCCAACAATGAAGCACGGAGTGTGGTGGCTTTCTTAAAGAAAAATATCTTCACAAGGTTCGGCACCCTAAGGGCTATCATTAGTGATGGGGGTTCTAATTTTTGCAACAAAGCCTTTGACACTTTACTTTCCAAGTATGGTGTCAATCATAAGGTGTCAACCCCCTATCATCCCCAGGCAAGTGGACAGGTTGAAGTCTCCAACAGGGAGATCAAGAGCATTCGATCCAAATCTGTTAATGCAAACCGGACTGATTGGTCAAGGAAACTTGACGATGCTTTATAGGCCTATAGAATAACTTATAAGACTCCAATTGGTATGTCTCCGTACCGGTTGGTATTTGGGAAAGCATGTCATCTTCCGGTTAAATTAGAGCACAATGCCATGTGGGCGCTGAAGAAATTGAACCTTGAATGGGATGTAGCTGCCAATCTTCGAATTGAGCAACTAAATGAACTTGATGAGTTCCAATTCCATGCTTATTCCAGCTCGTCCTTGTATAAGGACAAGATGAAGTACTTACATGATACGTATATCTGGAACAAATAATTCAAGGAAGGTGACTTGGTTCTTCTATTCAACTCTCGGTTACGGATGTTTTCGGGAAAGCTCAAGTAGAAGTGGAGTGGTCCTTTCGAAGTGGTACATGTGACTCCTTTCGGTGCTCTAGATTTGAAAAACAAGAATGGTGAGATCTTTAGAGTCAATGGGAACCGAGTGAAGCACTACCTTGGCAAGATTGATGATAGCCACGTTGTGGCATTGATCCATTTCAAATGATGATGGTAACATGCGTCGTGCCGCGACGTTAAATCAGGCGCTTCTTGGGAGGCAACCCATGTGTTTTTCTTTCTTTTGATTTTCTTCGTAGATTAGACATTGTTTTGGACTAACTTGTTGTGAAGTGTATGTAGGAATTGGTTGTGCAGTGCAGGTAATTGGCAAGGAAAAAATTTGGCTAAGCGGTGAACTTTCACGGACCGTGCTCAAAATTTGGCAGACCGCATGAGCACTTCGTGGCCGCACAATTCTGCGCGCGGTTGCATAGCTGAAATGGGCAAAATGCTAACTCTCTGAAGTTGGCCTGTCAAAATTCCTTCAGAGTTCGCGGCCACGTTCAAATTTTTGCGGTCCGCACTAATTGTGCGGCCGCGACCAGTTGTTCGAGGACCGCGCCCGTGCATTTAAGGCAGATCTACAGAAAGGTAAAGAGTGCGGACCGTGACAAATTTTTGCGGCCGCACTCAGGTAAGGCAGTGGGTTCACTGGGTTCTGAGTATAAATATGAGTTCTTTTAACTTTTCACACTTTACGAACCCTAACCTCTCAAACGCACCTAAAGCACTGTGCATTCTTACTTGCTTTTAAACTCATCCTATTCTCATCAATTGTCGATTTCCTACCACATTTTACAACTGGTATGTTCATTTCAATAATTTTATTTTATCTTATTCTTTTCTTTTCTCTTTGTTTCAATTTTTTCTTTTTAGATAGGGTAGAATCATGCCAAAATGTCAAATTAATGCTTAATTTTTGATTAATAACATATAGGTAGTGTTTGTATGCATAATGGGGGTTGGGGTTAGTAACTTTGCATGTTTAATTGCTACAATTTTTGGGTAATTAGTGAAAACCTTAGTTTGAAGTGTTCATCAGTGCCGATTTATTTTGAATTTCGCGGTCGCGGTCATTTTTTTGCGGTCCGCGATAGGGTATGCGATCACGTCCAAAAATTACTCGATCCGCGATACCCTAGCTTCAAGGCACTTATGGTTGTTTATAATTCGCGGCCGCGGTCACTTTTGCACGGTCCGTAATTGGTCTTTCACTGCCGCACCCAACTTTTCGTGGTCCGCGCGTTTGAACTTCAGAGACTCTATCATTTGCCTTCACGGTCGCGTTCACTTTTACGAGGTCCACGGTTGGTCTTTCGCGGATGCACTCAATTTTGTGCTGTCCGTGGTTGATCAAGTTCAGAGAGCCAGTAGTCTGAGCCTGGCCTCTTCGCGGCCGCATTCACTTTTACGCGGTCTGCGATGGGCAATTTGCAGCCGCACTCTTTTTTGTGCGGTCCGCGATGCCCTGTTCTGAGAAGCATTGTTTTTCATTTCATCTGTACTACTTTAACACATAATTGAACCCCAATTCTAACTGTCTTTCACTACTTGTGTGTTGCAGAAAATGGTGCGTTCTCGTGGGAGAGGAGACACTTCAAAGGGGAGGGCAGAATCCTCCCGAGGCCGAGGTAAAGGAAAGCATACCTTACCTTTAGCAACCCAAAGGGTAGTAGGAAAAAGGGCTACCCTCGTTAGACCTCCTACCGACTCCTCGGACACAAGTGAATACGTCCCATCCCGGGAGACATTTGAGGGGGATTCTATACAACCACAATCGGGGGCACAATCACAATGATTCCCCGGCAGATTCCATTTAGTCGATGAACCTACCTCCTCCTCTAGTTCTTCTGATGGCTCAGAGAGAGGTAGTCAGGCATCCGAACCATCTTCCCCACTTGCTACAACACCTACCTCAATAGCTGGCCCAATAAATATTTATGATGATGACGAGATCCCGGATGACGGGAGAGGGGGTGACACAATTATGGGAGGCCTGGCTATATCAAAGAAACCAGAAGTGTGGGCTGATAGGTTTGTAAGTGAGAAGGCGCATGGCAAATTTCGGGAATGGTGGCCCAAAGGTCTCTCACTCTTGAGCGACAATTCATAACAAAAGACCTAAGCCAGCACAATCCGAATGTCCTACGGCAATTTACGTAGAGAAAATGATGGAAATGGTTCACCTTCTGGTTGAAAGCTGTCAATGAATACCTTGCCAAGGAATTTTATGCCAATGTTGCCCACATCAAAAAGGGTACAAAGGTGATGAAGGTTCGGATCTTGAAAATCCAGTTTGATGGAAACGCACTGAACAGTTATGCAGGGTTTGAGGAGGTCGAGGCAGTGCAATACCTGGAGAAGCTAGCCTTGGGTGATGCAGTTCGCCCATGGCTAGCTGAGATACTTGCTATTCCGGAGACAACACCTGCATGGCTCATAGCAGGAGTTCAAATTGTCAGAGCCACCCTTAACTTTGAAGCAAAAGTGTGGGCGACATTCGTGTGCAGCCGTCTTGACCCGTGCCAGCATGAGAATGTCCTTCCACTCCCCAGGGCAGTATTGGTAGCTTCCATCATGGTAGGCTATCCTGTTAATGTAGGAAACTTGATGTCATACAACATTTCCAATGCAGTTCAAAAAGAAAAAAGATCATATCCCTACCCCAACTTCCTCACAGAGTATTTCCACGACCAATGGGTAGAGCCGAGACATTTTGATGTACAGGGGAAGGCTAAAAAGCCTTTCTCATGGTACCACCTCCAGGGAGCGGACAACCCTAAGTTCAAAGGTAAAGCCAATACCCCTACTGGCCAGTCTAAAGAGCTAGAGGTAGTGGCCACCGGGTCAGTTGTCGAGCCCTCCACAGCAGCCGATACTTCTGCCGCAGCAGCTGGCATGCCACATCCTTCCTCCGGACCATCCATCACAGTGCCATTATCTGTGCCTTCATCTTCTACCTACCCTCAGACTGCACTGCAGGTTTCACAGACACTATCCAGCCTCAACAACTGGATACAGGTAGCTACCACAAAGCTGACTGTCCTATCCAATGCAGTAGCAGCACAGTCTTCAGCCCCATCAGAGCTTCAGTTACCTCCATCATTGGAGGAGTCTTTGAAGAATATTCTGGACAACCAGAATAATATTCTGGATGACCAGAAGAAGATCCGGGAGACTCTTGATACACATGGGAGGATTATCAAGGATTTGGGGAAGCAGGTGAAGAAGATGCGGAAAACTCAGGCATCTAAGGATTCGGTGGAGAAGTTGAGCAAAGAGGTTCAGAAGATTGCTTCTGCCGGTGATATTCCATTGGACATGTTCATGGAGGAGACAGCCCCAGCAGCACCTACACCAGTGCATGAGGCATCAGATACAGCAGCTGGCTAGTCTGAGGAGCCGGCTGCCACTACATATATTGCTGAGGAGATGATCGAGATGCTTAACCACCTCGTGGTCCCCCAGTCAGAGGATGTGGAGATCCAGTTAGAGGACACGGAGGGAGCTGATGATCCTATACAGTTTGAGGACTTCACTCTTGTTCCTGACCCGATGCAGATAGAGACCACATAGGGAGTTCTCTTGACTCTCTAACCTTTCCCTGATCTTATTTTGATATTAGCATTGACGACAATGTTATTTTTTATTTGGGGGGAGGGAGGTCCATTTTGATTTGGTTTGTGATGACATTTGGTATGTAATAACTATGATACTATTTTTCTCTATCTTTATTTACCGTTATTTTCACTTTTGGTATGTATATAATTTTATCATTCGATGTATATATTTATTTCCATTATGTATATATTCGTTTACTCCATTTTGTACACATTCAGTTTACTTTCCGTAGTTTACTTCATAACTTTTTTCGTTATTTTTCCTTAATAGCTTAGCTTCTTATTTCCTCTAGTAGCCTCTTTTTACGTTTTTAGCTTCTTTTTACATTTTTGTCTGAACAATAAGCTTTTGGTTTTCTTAATGCCATGGTTCTTTCCAAAGGTGGATGTTGTGTGAACTGGGTGGCTCTTCCAAACGATGGATGACAACCTTCTTAAGGGAACGAGTCTGTTTTCTTTTTATTTTGGTGTATATAGTAGTAGTAATGAATAAAAGTGTCTCAAGCAAGCTTCACTTGGTACTAACACATTTACCTTCGACCTCATGGTTAGAGACAAGTTGATTGGAAAAGATTAGCTCTAGTTGTGACCTTTAGACTCTTGTGTTGACTAAAACACTCATCGAATGGTTTCCTTGAGCCATTTGTGATTTCCAATCTTAGCTAGGGTTGTTGTGGGCCCTCCACTCTGTTCTCTTTAACAATCCAGCAGCTTGATAGGTGAGGTATTGAATTGCAAGTCCAAGTCCCATGCCAATAAGTCTAAAACTTGCCCTGAATGTTTGTCTAGTCGAAATTCTAAGTGTAGCTCGACTTGAGAAATGATTGTAGGCTCTCCTTGGTCCAATTTGAACTTTGAAAGCTTCTGTAGCCTACCAATATGATATCCCTAGTAAACTCCTTTGAGTCTAAGCCTTTTTCATTCAATAGCCATATTACAAGCCTTTATCCATTCTATAATGACCCTCTCTTGGCACCCAATCTTTCCTTAGCATTCATGATGAACAATTGGCAAAAGCATAAGTTTGGGGGAGAGACGAGGAATTTGAAAGTGATAAAAGGTTCAAAGAAGAAAAACGAATTGTTGAAAAGGAAAGGCAAAGAAAATGAAGAAAATCCAAAAAGAAATACGTCAAAAAGAAAGTGAAGGTTGAAGGGATTCGAAGAACGCAATGATGAAAGGCTTGGAATGATGAGAAAAGGAGAAAAATGATTGTCATGAGTAAGAAAGAGTGACGGTGTGTCTCTCTATTTCCCCTAAGGAAGAAGAAAATGACTCAAAGAGTCAAGAAAGTATGAGCCGAAATGAGAAAATGGAGTGCTTAAGGAAAGATGAAACCATCATAGTTCGTTAAAGCCCTATATGATTTCAAGTTGAGTGAGCTTACATTAGTGGTGATTTACATAAGGGGCAAGCTTATGGTACTTAGAGCCGGACTTGTGACATTCTTTTCAGAGTGATGAGCGCACTTCTTCACAATCCTTGTTTTGAGTGGTACATTCTAAAAAGTGAGATTTGCTCATGGAGAGTAGAGGAGGAGGAGTTTGGGATCCACAATGACCTATGCGATAGAGCGAGCTTCCTTGATGAATTGAGTCAACTCTTGATGCTCTAGTGTCACATTAGAACTATAGTACTCAAAAGGTCGTAACATAATGTTGTTGATAATTCATTTGTGTTGAGGGTAATTGTTAGTCCCAATTGATGCTTGACGAAGTCACCTTAGGCCAGCTGAAAAATCCTTTTCTTTTTCTTGTGGAGGTGGGAATTACTCTATTTGCTCGAGGACAAGCAAAAGCTTAAGTTTGGGGGAGTTGATAAGTAGGGATTATAACCTATTATTTGCTCTCTTTTACTTGTGTTTAGGGCCAAAAATGCGTGAAGGTATTCCTGGAAACTAATGTAATATGCTTGCTTGAAGGGATTGTTCAAAATGAGCCAAATGAATCATAATCAACTCATAAAGGAGTCAAAACTAGAACAAAAACCAAGACTGGGCCAAAAGATGTGAAACGCGGACCGCACTAATATTGTGCGGCAGCGAAAGCTACAACGCGGTCACAAGCACTATTTCGAGGTCCGCGAAAGGAGGATTCAGAGAGATAGATTTTTGGGCTAAAACATGAGTGCGGACCGCGTCACAAAGGTGCGGCCGCAAAAGTACCTGCGCGGCCGCGATTGGAATTACGCGGACCGCGGTTGCTGAGGTTCATAGAGCTTACATTTTAAGCAAAAACAAGAAGTGTGGTCCGCGTCAAGATTATGCATCCGCGGAAGTCTCCTACGCAACCGCGATGGAAATTACGCGGTCCGCAAAACCAAGCTCAACCCAGATCCAGAAGTGAAGAATGCGGACACGATCAGAATTACGCGGCCGTGTAACCTCTGCATGGGTAACTTTGTTCGAAAATTTCAGCTTAGTATAAATAGAACTTTTAATCATTTTTATGTTATGTTGTGTATTTGCTGAGCACGTGAGACGGCTGGAACTTCCCATTTGGGAAATTTTGTATTAGATTCACCTTTTAACATTTGATTTTCATCTTTTAATCTAGTATTATGAATTTTATATTCTTCTCATCTTTGATTTCTACTATTTTTATGAGTAGCTAGACCCATAGCTAGGGTTGTGACCCAACCCTAGAGTGGGTATTTAACGGGTACTAAATTTTAGGGCTTGAATGTTTATGGGTTAGTGATATTTAATCTAGTTCTTGCTAGAATTGTAGAATTAGTGGTTGCAAACACTGATTCATGACCTTATGACTTAGTCTCTTCTTGAGAAAGATGGACTGAGTCTAGTAAAACTAGGCTAACAAGGAATTGGGGTGAACTTAAGAAATTGATAGTCCCAATTAAAGGGTTAAATCTAGAGATAGTAATACTCGACTTGAGCTAATATCACGTGACTTACATGAATACCTATTTAGACTTGAGAAAGCCAAATTGAAAAAAATCATTCAAACTATCGAGAGGTATAGAGTGAGTACTTGGGTGAGATAGCTATATCACGACCCCAAATTAATCAAGCTTTCCCTAGTCCTTTTAAACACTTGAAAACCAACATCAAAAATATTGTACTTAGCTTTAATCATTGCATACAATAGAATAGAATTTGAAGTAGAATCAAAACCAAAATGTGTGGAAGCGTAATTAGGAACAAAACACGCATCTAGACTTAGATATAAACCTAATTCCAAATCAATTAACTCCCTGTGGATTCGATCAAGACCTTGTTGGGTAAAACTGCATCGACCATCCTCGCTACTCAATAGTAGTGCAGGCTTGGACCCGATCACGGTCAAAATCCTTAAATCTGCAAGAATCACTTAAACTCTCAGCCTCCACACCTGCGCCCAGGTCTCGCACCTACGGGCTCGCATGTGCGGCCAATCCTTCGCACCTGCGCTCCAGTCTTGGCCTCCCATTTTTTGCATCTGCGCCCCAGGTCTCGCACCTGCAGGCTCGCAGATGCGATAAACTTCTTGCACCTGCGCATCCTTCCTAGCCCAGTACTGTCCGCACCTGCAAACTCCCCACGTGCACCTGCGGTTCTCCCCTCCCCAGGTGCGGAAATATCAGTAGCAGTAGCTTCAGTTGCATTTTCCAACTTCAAACAATCCATTAACCACCCGGAATCACCCCGAGGACCTCGGGACCTCAACCAAAAATACCAACAAGTTATATATCAACATGCAAACTTAGTCGAACCTTCGAATCACTCAAAACAATATCAAATTACCAAATTACCCTCGGATTCAAACCTAAGAACTTCTAAATTTCCAAATTCGACAACCGATGCCGAAACCAACCAAACCACGTCCGAATGACCTCAAATTTTATACACACGTCACAAATGACACTACGAACCTACCCCAACTTCTGAAAATCCATTCCGACCCTGATATCAAATTTTTTACTGTCGACCGAAATTGCCAAAGTTTCAACTTTTGCCAATTTAAGCCTAATTCCACTACAGACCTCCAAATCACATTACGGACGCACTCCTAAGTCCAAAATCACCTAACAGAACTAACAGAATCATAAAAATTCAAATCCGAGATCGTTTACATATAGGTCAACATTCGATTGATTTTTCTAACTTAAGCTTCTACTTTAGAGACTAAGTGTCTCATTCCACTCTGAAACTACTCCGGACCCGAACCAACTAGCCCGGTATATCATAATATAGCTTAAAATTATAAAGGAAGCAGAAATGGAAAAAATAGGGCTATAACTCTCGAAACGACCAGGCGGGTCGTTACAGAAGTTCCAAGTTCTGTGATGCTTTTATCTGTTAATGTTTATGCTGAAAGTATAAATTTCCCGTCTCCAAGATTAATTGTCACTAATACAATTTCGTTTTTAGGGATTGATACCATATAGTCAATGAAAACTTATTCATTCACTTCTAAGTATATCTTTCTATAGGTCTTAGATGTCCCATTTAATTTGTAGTAAAAGTGAGACAATTTGTTAATTAAACTCTATTGTGCTTTTACCTTTTTATCTTCTTGTTTAGATTATTAAATAAGTAAGATTTATTATGGTGATAAGTAATTCTTACTTATTGAGTTAGCATTTTCTATCCTTGAAGTTAAAATTACCCTATCTCATTTATTCAGTTTGAAGTTCTTCATTTTTACAGTTATTTTTAGCTCATTTTATCATTGAGTTCGCATTTAATTGGTTTATTTTAATCATGTAAAGCCATGTGGCAGCCATAAAATACAAAAATAATTACAAGAAAGGACTTAGCTCCTGTATAAGATCACATTTCTCCTAGAAAAAAACTTAAAAGAGCTTAGAATATTCAAAAAATATTAGAATTATTTTTTCTTCAGTTACACCAAGCAAAAAGGTTAGTCAAATATTTGGCTCTCAAAATGAGGTTTGGAGTTGAGATCCATCAAAGCAATCCTATTAGTCCAAATGATACAGGCAAGTATCATTAGCCATATGCTTCTGATGGATTTATCACTTCTTCGCCTTCTCCCGGCGTCAAAAGCTTCTTTGAGACTATAGAGTATCACCAAACCACTCCAAATAAGGCACAAGAACATATTGCACGCACTCATTTTACCGAAAAAATACAAAAGTAGGTAGTTTACACTTTAGGAGTTAATTCCTCGAATGGTCATTCAAGTAGTCACATTTTTTTTATTTCATCTCCCAAAAGGTTACTCAATTATTTGAAGAATAAGTGAATAAATGCTATAGATAAGTGACATTTTGGAGATTAAAAAAAACACCCGTGTTAGACAATTTCAATTAGTTGAGTGTTCATTTGAGGAATTAACTCCATTTTTAGTTTTTGCGAAACATAGTAAGCATCTATTGCATAATGCAAATCCTCTTCTATTCAAATTCTTGTTTATTCTTTTTGCTCTTGCTTTCTTAATAATCATAAATGTTCATTAGCTATTAATGGATTATTTTCCTTACATAGAAAACAGTCGTCGCCTTTCCCAAGACTCTGGTATTTGGTTGGCTCAATTGTCAACATTCTATATTACGAATCACTATAAACTAATGGGTTAGTTTGTGCTCTCTTTCTGTTCGAGAAAGATTCAATCTTTTTAGTAATTGTATAGACATTGTTTTGGTTAAATCTCGAATGTAAAATAAACTTATCATAGAGCTTTCATGTTTTACACTTCATAAGTTGGGTATTTTTATAGAATTCTTGATTACGTTCACTGTCTTGATCACGATAAAGTCCTTAGTGTTCTTCAAGGTGTCGAGAGCACTGATCTTTTCTTTGTTATGTGGAGAGAGATTGGGTGATAACTATACAAAATATTCTTACTCAGTTATCATCACATTCTTAAAGACATTAGTTATTATCCTCGGTACCTCTAAAACCTGGAAAGAAAAGCAGACATTAACATTTGACTCCCATTGACCATTTGGCTGGTCTAACCTACTTCTTATGAAGTTATTGAGGGAGGAGGAAGAGTTTGATTGAGTGTTGATGCATAGAAAGATAAATAATTTTGGTGCAATGAGAGAGATAATAGTTTAATGAGTGATGTTCTATTTTATGATCTGAGATTGGTAATCAATTCCATGATATAAGATTGGGAATCAACTAATGCATGGGTGGCTAACTTGAACTACTTATTGATGTTCGATTTTACTAGAACAATGTGGAGTTTTAAGAAGTCAGCTGATGTATGGTGAGTCATATAGTGGTTAGACGTTCCAAATGTAGAACTTTGTAGCTATTTTGTTGGTTATTCCTGCTTTTTACGTATTTCTGCATTAGATTCCAATTATTAGATGATTTCTCTTGCTCAGCACGGGCAATCTTCATCTAGTCTATGGAGAAGAGAGAAGAAAGTATTCACGTCACTCATGTCAAAGAAAATATCTCTAATATCCTAACCACTTAGGGCCCGTACTATTCCCACCTAAATTAAAGGTAAATTGACAGGACAAGAACCAATTGCAATTTAAAAGGAGAGTAGAGGATAAAAATACTAAACAAAGAATACGTTAATAAAAATTTATATTAACAATGTAATAATATTAAAAACTGGATAATATAATAAAGAAAAATACATAACAAAAAATTATTCGATAACTATATAGGTCTCTTTTTTAATTTACTAGATATTTTGTTATTGGGTATACCGTATTGACAGATGAGATGACAATTGAAATTTATTAAAGCAATACGATATAATATGTTAAACAAACTCGATCATAATTTAATTAATATTTTTTAATATTGGTACCACCACTAGCTAACAGTAATCCAAAAGTAACGTGAAATCTATGGAGAAGAGAGAAGAACGTATTCGCACTCATGTTAAAGAAAAAATCTATAATATCCTAAGTCTAACCACTTATGCCCGTGCTATTCCCCCCTAGTATACTAAAATAAAGGAAAATTGACAGAACAAGTACCAATTGCAATTTAAAACGTGATATTTGAATAGTGCCACTAAATAACAAAAGGCAACCCTAATATATTGATATGACAAGTACCGATCGTAATATAACGTGATATTTGAATAGTGCCACTAAATAAGTATTATCTCTGATTTATTTGATGTGGCAAAATTTGAATAGATACAAAAAAAAAATTAAAAAAAAAAATTTAAAATTTGTAATCTAAAGCTAAGTTATAGAAATCTCATTAAGGGTAAAATTAAATCGCTACTAAATTTAAAAAGTTATCATTCTTTTTTAAACAGATTAAAGAAACATATTCCCAGAGGAAGCAATATGTACATAAGCTGAAATTTCTGGACGTAATCTAACATAAAAGATATCTTTTAAGAAAAGAAAAACATATATATATATATATATATATATATATGTATACCAACATATGAAACTAATTGATCAAATCAGTCCGAGTATCGCACGAATAGTGTAGGACGTGATCCTTTCCTATTATTGTAAATGTCATACGGTTTCTCTTCGGTATCGGTACGGTTCGGATAATTTTCGGTATTTTTTTTAAATGTCATATAAAAGCTACTAGTAGAAGTAGAATACAATAATATACGTACTTTTATAGGGCTTAGCAAAACTCTCTAGATATTTTTATTATTTAAAGGGTTATGCATTAAGAAAACATGAAAACAACGTAAAAGAAACTAAGCAAAGACACCGAAAATATAAATCACACGAGTAGAAAGATATTAACCAAGCTGGGACCAAAGAATAAAATCTATAGAATATTAAATATTCAAAAAGATGAATCCAAATGATAGGAAAGGAAACATATTCAATACATTATAATTTGCAACTCATAAATGCTAGAATACCTTATGTATTGCTAGTGAATATGCTAAAAATAATTTAGTTTCAATTGGAGTAGCATAATAGGTTGGGAATTAAGATTTTGAGTTTAATTACTTGTTGGCTTGTAACCGTTAGAAAAAGTTTTGTAATGACCCAACCGGTCATTTTAACTTTTAGAACCCCCTTCCCTAAAATAAAACTTCTCGTATGTGCTTTTAATAATTTATGACTTGCGGGGATAGCTGGTTCAGAATTTGGAAGTGTTTGGGTTGAAACCGAAATACTTGGTTCCTTAAGTTGGCCTTAAAGTGCTAAATTTGACTTCGGTCAACATTTTGAGAAAACGACCCCGGAATAAAATTTTGATGATTCCAACAGCTCCGTATGGTGATTTTGGACTTAGGAGCGTGTTCGGAATTTTATTTGGAAGTCAGTAGTTAAATTAGGCTTGAAATGACTAAAATAGGAATTTAAGTTTGGAATTTTGACCGGGGAGTTGACTTTTTGATATCGGAGTCAGAATCCAGTTTTAAAATTTTTTATAGCTCCGTTATATCATTTATGACTTGTGTGCAAAATTTGAGGTCAATCGAATTTGATTTGATAGGTTTCGGTACTGAATAAAGAAGTTGGAAATTTTAAGTTTCATTAAGCTTGAATTGGAGGATGATTCGTGGTTTTAGCGTTGTTTGATGTGATTTGAGGTTTCGACTAAGTTCGTATGATGTTTTAGGACTTTTGGGTATAATTGGTTGAGGTCCCGAGGGGCTCGAATGAGTTTCGGACGGCTAACGGATTATTTTTGGCTTTTGGAACATTGCTGATAGCTGCTGGAAATTTTCTTCTGATTTCCTTATACGCGATCGCGTAGGCTTAATTTGGCAACTGAGGATTTGTTCTATGCGATCGGGTGGGAAAGTCCGTGATCGCATAGGTTGGATTCAGTTGTGCTATGCGAACACGTGGCTAAGGCTGTGTTTGCGAAGAGGAAACGAAGCAGAAGCTGACCACGCGCTTAATGCTTCGCGATCGCTTAGGACTTTCCGCGATCGCATAGGGTTAATGTTTGGGCAGTAAAATTTGTGCTACGCGATCGCGCTGAAGAAATCATTGGGCAGAGAGTTTAAGTTCTTCCCATTTTCTATTTTTAACGATTTGGAGCTCGGATTTAGGCGATTTTTGGGAGATTTTCAGAGAAAACAATGGGGTAAGTATTCTTAACTAAATATTGGTTAAATTACTCGAATCCATCACTATTTTTATCATTTAATTGGTGAATTGAGTTGGAAAAGTTTAAAGTTTGAAAATCCTCTTGGATAGATTTGAGTATTTGAGGGCTGAATTGTTATCGGAATTTAGTGATTTTGGTATGGGTAGACTCGTGGTTGAGTGGGTGTTCATATTTCGTAACTTTTGTCGGAATCCGAGACGTGGATCCCACGGATGAATTTTTAATTAATTTCGAAATTTTTATTGAAAATGTAGTATTTTCTTATAGAATTGATTCCTATAATTTTTAGTAATTGTATCGAATTATTTTTGGCTAGATTCGAGCCAGGCAGAGTTGGATAATTGTGAAAAAGGCCTTCTAGTAAATTAATTGGAGCAAGACGAGGTAAGTCTCTTGTCTAATCTTGTGAGGGAGAAATTACCTCATAGGTGATTAAAATTAAATAGTTGTTGCTAATTGTGGGGGCTACGTACGCACGAGGTGACGAGAGTCCGTGCGTAGCTACTATTAATACTAAAGTCCGGGTAGTTTAGGACTCAAAGCATGAATTACTTGTGTAAATTTTATTCTTTGTTTAATTAATATTATTTATATTAATATTATTTGATATATATATATATATATGTGAATTGTTAGATAAAAATATTAAAGGATGAAAATCTCATATACTTGATTTTTCTGTTTAAATTAATTAATTGTTAAAAGAAATTGTTCTTCCTCCCGAATTTATCTTATAATAAATATACTCTCCTTCCGGAGGTACGTAAGAAAATGTTCTCCTTTTTTGTGGAGCGGGCCGAACGCCTCGGCAGGATAGATGCATCTATGGATCTCGCCGCACGTCCCTCGGCAGTGTACACGACACTCTGGATTGGGTCGTACGTCCTCGACAGAAATCGTGCTTAATAATAATAATTAAACGATACTTTAATAGTTTATTGATAAATTGGAAAATCCTTGAAATTTAATGAATTATTATTCTTGCTTGTTAAAGAATTAATTGTTATTCTTGTAAATGATATTTAATTAATAAATTAGAAATTATTTGAATTGAAGGAATTTAATTAATATATTGATAATTGTAGCATTTGAAAGAATTTTGATTATTTCCGCAGATTAAATAAATTATTTTAAATTCTATAAATCATGCTGATTTAAATATCCTAGTTGTATTTTAATTATTATTATTGACCCATAGTGAGTGTCAAAGTCGGCCATCTCGTCTCTATCACTTCGAGATTAGGCTTGATACTTACTGGGTACACGTTGTTTACGTACTCATACTATACTTGCTGCACTTTTTGTGCAGGACCTGAGGCAAGTACTAGTGGGGGAACTATCGTCTTACACCCACGTTATCCAGGGACATAGTGGTGAGCTGCACTTTCTGAGCCGTTCTGCATCTACTAGTGTCTCTCCTTGTATTTTTTTCATTCTGTCTATTCTTATTTCAGACAGTATTTGAGGTTTTATATAATTTACTAGATGCTCATACACTTGTGTTACCATGTCTTGGCACACACATTGGTAGAATTTGAGCTTTATTATTTTTCTTGGTTTTAAAATTTGTCAATATATGTTTAATTTATTAACTTGGCCTGCCTAGCTGTAGTGTTGGGCGCCATCACAACCTATAGGAGAAATTGGACCGTGACAACATGGTATCAAAGCACTAGGTTCACGTAGGTTTCACAAGTTATGAGCAGGCCTAATAAAGTCTTGTGGATCGGTACGGAGACGTTTGTACTTATCTTCGAGAGGTTATAGGGTGTTAGGAAATTACCTTTCTTCATATTCCATCGTGTAATTGATGTAGTTCTAAATATCCTTCCCTTATTCTCTCTCAGATGGTGAGAACACGCTCGAATGAGGTTCCAGGCCAGGAAAGAGCTACTCCCCCAGTTGCTAGAGGCCGAGGGAGGGCTCTAGCCTGTGGTAGAGGGCGAGGACGTCTCAGGACTGTTCCAGTTATGCCGCCAGTGGGTCCAGCAGAGAACCCCATTGTTGAGGAACAGGATGAGGTGCCTCTGGCAGAGCCAGCTCCGGTGGATTTCACATCTGCACCGGGATTTCAGGATATCATGGGTCGTATGCTGCGGTTCATGGACAATATGACTCAGGCCAGTTTATTTCCGGCAGACCCAGCCACATCTCAAGCGGGCGGGGAAGCACAGACCCCTACCGCACAAGCTCATGGACAGGCAGCTGTTGTATATCAGACCCAGGGTGCACTACTCGTGGGTGGAGCCCAGCCAGTGGCTGCAGCTACACCTGAGCCCAGGCCAGCTGTAGCCGCCGATCCTCAGAAATAATTGGTCAT